>NC_137901.1:1202500-1610000 GCF_963455335.1 Martes martes | reverse complement strand
CATGGCCCCCTGGCCACACCGCGGTCATTGCTTCCGTGGGCCTCCTCCCTTTGCACATGTCTGCATCTGTGTCCAAATGTCCCCTCATACATGGATGCCGGCCATGGGGTCAGGCTCATCGACCTGCAGAGTCAGCTCATCCATACTGACGGCATCTGCGCAGACCTTGTTTCCAAATGAAGTCACACTTACTGATCGGGGTTGGGACGCCTGCAAAACTCTCAGGGAACACAATTCAACCCCCAAGGACAGAGTCAAGGTATTTGGTTCCTGCCCTTATTGTGTTAAGAGTAGACTCTTACACTCTCTGATACTTTATACATAATAAGGTCAGTTTACGGTTCTTCTTGTGTTTTACACATTTATACCCCTTTTTTAGCATCTTAATTTTATTTTATTTTTCAATGTTCCAAGATTCATTGTTTATGCACCACACCCAGTGCTCCATGCAATCCGTGCCCTCCTTAGTACCCACCACCAGGTTCACCTAACTCCCCATCCCTCTCCCCTCCAAAACCCCCAGTTTGTTTCTCAGAGTCCACAGTCTCTCATGGTTCATCTCCCCCTCTGACTTCCCCCAGCTCACGTCTCTCCATCTCCCCATGTCCTCCGTGTTATTCCTTATGCTCCACAAGTAAGTGAAACTATATGATAATTGACTCTCTCTGCTTATTTCACTCAGCATCATCTCCTCCAGTCCCGTCCACGTTGATACAAAAGTTGGGTGTTCATCCTTTCTGATGGAGACATAATACTCCATAGTGTATAAGGACAACATCTTCCTTACCCATTCGTCCGTTGAAGGGCATCTTGGTTCTTTCCACAGTTTGGCGACCGTGGCCATTGCTGCTATGAACATTGGGGTACAGATGGCCCTTCTTTTCACTACATCTGTATCTTTAGGGCAAATAGCAAGTAGTGCAATTGCAGGGTCATAAGGTAGCTCTAAGATATTTGCAAATGACACTACAGACAAGGGCTGATATCCAAGATCTATAAAGAACTTCTCAAACTCAACACATACAAAACAGATAATCATGTCAAAAAATGGGCAGAAGACATGAACAAACACGTCTCCAAAGAAGACATACAAATGCCTATCAGACACATGGAAAAGTGTTCATCATCATTAGCCATCAGGGAGATTCAAATCAAAACCACATTGAGAAACCACCTTACACCAGTTACAATGGCCAAAATCAACAAGACAGTAAACAACAAGCGTTGGAGAGGATGTGGAGAAAGGGGAACCCTCTTACACTGTTGGTGGGAATGCAAGTTGGTGCAGCCACTCTGGAGAACACTGTGGAGATTCCTATACCCACTTTTTAATGTCAGCATGTTCTGAGAGACGGCGGGAACATTAAGAGAGCCGCTCTGCCTATGGTGAGTGTCTCGACAGCGATGTGTCTCAGGGTTGCAGGAGCGGGAATGTTTCTACTCTCTCCTTCGGTTCCGGGGGTCAAGTAATCACTCCTATTTCTTATCAGATAGAATACTAACTTCCTGCAACTTGCAATTTTTCATTAGCAACAAATCCTGTAAAATTTCCACAATCCCAGAAAGGCAGCATTCTCCACGTGTTGTGTGCCACACAGATTTTATCCTACATCAACCTTAACGGTTTGATAACATCATCAAAAGGTTGGATACAGCTTTGGGATTTTTTTTTTTTTTCCAGTGGGTGTCTCTTCTCACAGCAGACTCTGGGCAGCTGCTCATCTTAGACCAAAAGAGCAAGTCGGAAGCACGAAGTGTGCCTTCGTTCATCCGGGCTGCGGTAGCGATGCCACAGACCGGTGGCTTAGGAACAGCAAACATTTCTTTCTCGCTGTTCCGGAGCCCAGAATTCTGAGGTCAGCGTGCCCGTAAGATCGGGATCTGGTGAGAACGCTTGTCCAGGTGACAGGCCCTCCCAGCACCCCGGTGGTGGGAAGGCTGGGAAGCTCTGTGGGGTTGCTTCCCTGAGGGCTCAGGTTCCAATTGTGATGCTCCGTCCTGATGACCAGATCACCGCCCGGAGGCCGGCCTCCTGCTCCGTCACACTGGGCACTGGGATTTCAGCCAGTGGGCTTTGGGGACACACATATTCAGAGCATGGCAAAGGTCATGGAGTGGGGGCAGGGTATGACCTGTGGCTAACTGCCTAGAGAGGGTCTCCCAGGGATTCGTGGACTGGGGGATGGAAGGGGACACGGACTGCGGTGGGGGACCTGCATGTTCTGCACGGGGGTCCCTGGACTGCTCAGGGGTCCAGGTGTGTTAAGTCCTTCATGGCTTGGCCCTGGGCCCATGAATGTCATGTGATCAGCTGTCCTTGGAGAGGGTGAGGCTGAACTTACGACGTTTGTCCCCTTCTGTGGCATGAAGGCTCCGACCTCGGCTGGTGTCGAGCTGCCTCATGGAGGCCCAGAACAGAGTAAGTGAGGGATGCGAGGTGGCACTCGGTGACCTCACCACACTCAGAAGTGACCTCAAAGGAAGTGGACAATGAAAAAGTCACTCTGTGCTGTGCTTCAAGTTTCTCTCGTTGACACTGATGCCTAAGGCAGTCCTTAGTTCTCACGTGACTTAGTGCTAATGTGACATTTAGTGATGGCCACGTGGGATGACAGCAGGTGAGGCTCTGGACCCCTCGAGGGTTTACCTGCCCCCGGTTCCCGCTGCCTGCACCTTCTGGGCGGCCTGGACACCCCCATCCATGCCAGGGGTCATTACCAGTCCACACACTGATGGCCACAACATGGAGAGCTCCATCCCAGCCCCCAGTCCTGCATCCCCGGGCAGGGGCTTCTGAACCTCCTCCCGGCCGTCACGCCAGCAGCCAGTGAACACGCCACTCTCGGCTCTGTGTCCGTCCCCCGCCCAGCTCGGCCCTCGCTGGCTCGCTGCCTTCAGTGCGACACAGCATCCTGCCACTCCCACCTCCTGTTCCTACCTGCTCTGCGGCCACCGCTTCTGTCTGTAGCAGGGGTACAGTGTCTGCGCTGGCCCTCCTTCTGCCCGGACCCCTCCGCAAACTCGGTCTCTGCTCCCTCTGCTCTCCAAAGAGGAGCTGCATGTTCTTCCTGAGTTGAAGATCCCACCGCATGGCCCCCCAGCTTCTGATCCGCTGCTCCAGGCCCTGGCGCCCCTCCCTCGTCCTCACCTTCCTCTGACGTCCCCCTGGGGGCACAGGTGCACCTGCTGTTCTGCTCACAAGTGTTACTTCCCTGGGTTTCTTGTGTGGGTTTTGCATTTTGCCAGCCTTGTGATGCTTTCCGGACTTGAAGCCTGCCACTTAAACATGCATGTGTCCCAACGTAGAATCTGTACCATTTTGGAAATGCCTCCTCCCTTCAGCTGTAACACGTGCAGGTTTCGTACCTTCTGCGTTCACTTGCGTTCACTGAACCCGCGGGGCTCCTCCTCACCCCATGTGAGTGAATACGGATATGCCGTGGACCCAGCGGTCTTCAGAAGATGTGTGGTGAGTAACGCAAGCGTCGCTCTCATAACTCTGCAGTAAGCACGGATGATTTCTGTAATGAATGCATGTTAAAGCAAAGCTAAGTTGCTTTATTTCAGCTGGTTTTCTTGTACAGGTTAAAGATGCTGATAAGGGATCGTGGCTCTCCAAAGTGTTTGATCAGGCTTCCTTCTTTTCCCCACAGAACTCATATTAACCATCCTTGGGCCCACGCTATTTCCAGAAGCACAATGTGGATGAGCCGAGACTCCTGAGATCCTAACACAAAGCAGGAAATCCAGCTGTGGGTCAGATGGACCTGGAGGTGCCTACGTATTACGCTGTAACCTGGGACCTTAACTTGCAAAGATCATTCTTTTTCAGAGAGAATCACTTTTCCTCTGGTCAAGACTAGCATTTCATTGTTCACGTTCTCTGTCCCAAATCATTCCCTTTGATGGCTTGATGTTGACGATCTGGGAAACTATGATCGAAATGAATTACTAAAGAGGTAGGTCTGCTTATTCTTTTTTTTTTTTTTAAAGATTTTATTTATTCATTTGACAGAGAGAGACCACAAGTAGGCAGAGAGGCAGGCAGAGAGAGAGGAGGAAGCAGGCTCCCCGCTGAGCAGAGAGCCCGATGCGGGGCTCGATCCCAGGACCCTGGGATCATGACCTGAGCCGAAGGCAGAGGCTTTAACCCACTGAGCCACCCAGGCACCCCGGTCCGCTGATTCTTAAATAGACAAGCTATTCTTAAGATAACAGATGAGTTTCGGGTGCGTAAAAGAGTGCCGGATTAAAAAAGGTTTGCCTGAAAAGATGCTTGGGAATATGCATGAAGCTGTAACAGCAGCTAAGAGTCAATCTGCTACAAACTTACACACTCAGAGCACGTGTGTTTCTTGCGGTGCAGGACCCCTGCCTCCGTCAAAAGGGCAGGTGGGTGTCGCGGCCGTTAGCCCGCACAGCCAAGGGTCTCTGGGCACGGGGCGGGCGTGTGCACGTGTGAAGTATTTTGGAAGGGGGATAGGGGTGAACTTTTATTCTTGAGGGACCAGGAAACCTCCATTTAGAGAGCGTGTCCCCAGGAGTAGTGCTGCTTCTCACCCTAAGAGCCTGGGCTGAGCCAGAGGAGCCCCAGGAGACTCGTGGTCGGACCGGCTTCCGCAGGAGCCCCGTCCGGTGGCCAGCAGCGTGGAGGGCCTCCCGCGAGCCCGTGCTGTGTCCATTAAATCTTGGTGGGATTGAAACAGTCAAATAAATAAATAAGGAGAAATAAATTTTTTAAATCTTATATTTAAGGAGAAAAAGAGGAAAATGGGCTGCAATTCATCTTCTTGTCATCATCGTTTCCAACACTCACGAACACAAAGGAGCTGGAATCTGAAAGATAACTTGGGAAGCATTTACGTGTCGCAATAAATAGGAAGCAAGCTGAAAAAGGCAAGATTATTTTCAGCAAACTCATACCATGTGGAACTTACACACTTTAAAAATGTGTTAATGTGCCGATTTCTGTATCTGTAGTCGCAGAAGTGCCTCATTCTTCGAAAATGGTTCGTCGCGTAAAAGTTTCTGGTAAATGACGTTTTCATAAACATTTTCCTGTTTCTTCTTGCTGTTTGCGGCTCCTCCCGCCGCGGGTTGCCCGGGACCGAGCGTGGGAAGCGCGCGGCGGCCCGTGTCCCTCTGCGCAGAGCGCGGACGCGGACGAGGACCGGCTTCCTCCGGCCGAGGACCGCGGGCGCGTTTCCAAACCTGCGCGACCGCGCACCAGACCCGCGCTTCGGGGCCGCCCCCGCTCCTGCGGCGGCGCCGACCCTCGCGGGGACTGGAAACACGCCGGGGCCGCTGCGTGCAAACCCGAGTCGGCCGCACACGCGCGCTCCCGGGACCCGCGGCCGGCTGTGGGCTGCGGGGCCCGCGCGGGGTGACCGGGGGGTCGCGGCCCCCGGGGCCAGGGACGTCAGCCCCACCGCCCCGCTCGGCAGAACGGCGCGTCTCAGCCAAGACCGCGCGGGACTCCAGCGCACGGGCAGCCGCTCCACGTCCTCCCGCGAGCCAACCGGGAACGGGCCGCGCCTCAAGCCCGGGACCCGAGCGCGCTCTGCCCGGAAGCGGCCGCCGCGGGTCCCCCGGAGCGCGGGGACCCGCGCAGCGCTCCCGCCCGTCCGTGGCCCGCGGTGAGGGGGTCTGGAGCGCGCGGCGCCGCGGCCTCTCCGCGCGGGAACGCGTGGGCTGGCGGTTCCCCAGCGACCGAGCGCCGGCCCGCCCCCGGGGTCCCCTTTCTGCGCTCCGGGCGGGCCTCCGTCCGGACGCGCCATTCCCACCGCGGGCTCCCGCGACCCCCGCGCTCATTTCCACGGTCCCCACGGTCCCCACGGGCCGTTGTCCTCGGGGCGGGCGCTGGCTTGCTGCGGAAACCCGGCTTCTCCGTTCCCAGTTCGTAACCGGGGTCTGAGCCCAGTTTCCGTCTGGATCGTTGCACGGTCTGTGTCAGACACTGAACAACCCTTCGGCTGTTCATTTGTCACTCTTCGGCCCTATTTCCACTCTAGACGCCAACCCACCTCCTGTTCTCCAGCCGTTCAGGCGAACACGTCTGGGCTGACTCGAGCGTGGGGAGAAGCGCGCTGTTGATCCGGGTAAACGTTCCGTCCTTGATGGGGCCTCAGGAGGGAAGGCGACCCGGCTCGCGGCCCGGGGAGCTGCGCTGCTGTCCCCAGTGCGTCCAGGGACTTGGCAGCTGAGAAAAAAGCTGGGTCTCCCACAGTCCCCAGAGATGTCCACACCGCACCCTGCAAGGGGCCGCGCTAAGAGTTTTTTGTGATGTGTGCTCAGCCCCAATTAAAAATAAAAGGTTCTCCCGCAGCACATCACAATGAAGACAAAGGCCTGCACTGCAGCTGCCCGCACACACGCGGAAGTGCTCTCTTGTGATAAAGTGTAGCCTCGGACGTGTTTGCATCTAAGGGAGCAGGGACACTGAGGAAGCTTGTCTTTCTGCGACTTCGGACGCTGGGTGCTCCGTGGGGTCCCCTCTGGCTGATCCAGACTGTTACAGTAAGGGAGTCATAATTTATGAAACTAAGGGTTTCGGTTCAAAACCCAACCAAGAAGCAGCCACCTGCCAGAGGGGTGAGAAGACCGGTCCTCCCAGGTGACCCGTCCGCTGTGACGTTTCCTAAGACTTGACCGGTCCTGCCGACAGCTCTTCACTGTTCAGAGCGAGGGCTTCACTCTCCAGAAAGACCACTACCACATCACACATGTGTTCAGAGCTGATAAGCCAAGACCATCAACTGCCAAGCCCTATCGTGACAGACAAACGGATCCAAAACCGCCCATCTTGTCCTACTAGGGTCATCTTGTCAGAGCTTTTTGAAATACCCGTGCAGGGTTCCGGGATGGCCCCACTCATGGTTTCCTGTCATCCTCAGACTCCAACCCTGCTGGGGACACTTCTGGACCCGAGAGGTGGCCAGGACCTCCAAGCCAGCAGCCGCAATGTGTGGAGTCTCCTAGTTACAGGACACCTGTTTTCCTCAATGTGCCACCCAGCAATGGTGGTGGTGCCTGTGGGGTATTCTGGGTGCAGTTGGACCCACCCCCTGCCTCCCCGCACAATAGCACAGGCCTGCTCTTCCCCGCACCCAGGCTCCAACCCTCTATCCTGTTTCCCATTCCCAGCAGCTCCACGGCAGGGGCACTTGATTCTGCCTCTGCTGGAGGGCGGGGCCAGGGCCGGTGCAGGGGCCAGCGGCTGTTTGTGGTTTGCCTTCTCCTGGGGATTGCAGTATCGCTGATCAGAAGGATGGAAGCTGGAGCAGGACGTGGAGAGCACAATCCAGAGCAGAACCTGGTTGAGAAATAGCACAGCAGGACAAAGAGAGAGCCGGGCATGACAGATGTACTTCTTAGGCTTCCTCCTTGCAACCTGTCCTTCTCCGGAAGGAAACCGCATGCAGGCCGGGCGTTATGCTGGGCTCCCATCGTGCAGGGCAATTGCAGCGGCACTAAGTAGTAGAGATTTTGTTTACAGAAAATGGTCCAAAAAGTGAACAGGCAAGAGTGCTCCCGTCCCAACCGCCTACCTCTAGTTGTTTAGGTTTTATCATTTACTGGCCCAGTTTTATCTTTTTAAAATCAAACATGTGGCCATCTGGGCTCATTTGTGATGGCTTGGACCTAATGGGTTTCACATGAGGAACGAGTGGCGAGGCCAGCTGGCCACGGCTCAGAGGTGAAGTTTCCGGCTCTGACGTGCACCGTTCCCACCGCGAGGAAGACAAGACTGGACCTTGTCGGGCTGCGGCGAGGAAGAGGTTAGTTGAAGGGATGCCAGGGAGTGCCGCCCGTGTGGAGAGCACGTCCTCGATGAGGACGAGTGATGAGCATGACGGCAGACCCCGTGATCTCTGGTCTCTGTGTAAATAAACGTGTTCTCCCTCGCAGCTGTTTGCTGGTACAAGGGAGGTCCTTCGTTTAGGACATGGACACATAATAGACATATTTTACTCCTGCGCACACAGACTTATCTTCTCTGTGTTTGTCCCTCTTTTTCCCTAGAGTGTGCAACGCAAGTGCAGAGGAATTAGGAAGGGACCAGTAACCACTCTGTGGATGCAGGCCCCACCCCAGGGCTCTCTTGCCCACCTCGGGTGTGCCTGCTGCCCTGTGGCGGTGGCGGGAGACACACGTGTGAACAGGAGCAAACGATGAGGCAGATCCACGTGACACCGCTGGTTAGCGACTGTGCTTCAGTCCACGCCTGCTGCGGGCCACGTAAGGACACGTACCCACGCTGCCCGCAGTCACCAGGCCGCCCGAACTCATCAGAAACAGATCGGGCGTTAGCAAGCCGCTGATTATCAGACTGTTTACTGGCCCAGGGTACAACCGCCTCGGAGGGAGGCCCGCTGCAGCTGGAAAATTCAAAGCAGCTTAGAATCAAAGGCTCTTCGGAAGACGCAGATGGAAAGGCAGAGCCCGCCCAGGAGTCCCGGCCTCTCCATGTGTGTTTCCATGAAACCCGGTGCGGAGTCTTTCCCGAAGACAACACGTGCAGGAGACGTCCCTACAAAACTGTCCCCGAAAATTACTCTGAAAATGTAGCTGCCGGCTTCACTTCCATCGGTAGAAATACCTCTGTGTGAGCGAGAAGGGTTAATTTACTGATGTGTTAATGTTCACCAAGTATTTCTACAAGCCCCGGCCTTTGTGCTTAGACTTCGAGGTCTGCGTTTGGAAAGACAAGAGGAGGGATGCTGGCCCGAGCTGTGCACACGGGTTTAGCTGGGATGCGTGTGGGTCACAAGCGCCACGGGCACATTATGATTTCCTGCCGGCTTCTCTAGAGGCTGTAAACGAGAAGCCTCCTCATCTGGGGCGTCCGGCTGTGCACCCCTTTCCACGGAGGAAGGGCTCCTTGTTGTTTGTTTTGTGCTTTTGAGCCCAACGCGCCTCGTGAGGGTTTCCTGGGCCCTTTCCCACATGGACCCTGAACCCCCTTGCGTGTCTCAGCCCTCAGCTCTCTCCCATCTCAGGCTCACTTTGCAAGTTGCTGTTGAAAAGGGCCCCTTTAGGGGATGTGAATCCTAATCCTGACTCATCCCTGCCCCTCCTGGTCCGCACAGCTCCTTAGCACCCTGGTGAGCAGTCTGAGCCCCCCAGGTCCTTCCGCCTCCATTTCTGGGGGGCAGAGGTGGCTGAAGGCAGCACAGATGACAACAGACACACCCCAGGAAACGTGCTTTATTTCTTTGAAATTGGAAATGTCCAAAATGCTTGCTCCCCTCCTGTCCACCCCTCGCTAAGAACCTGATCTCTCCCCCAGGATAACAGGTGGGAGCAGGTGTGTGAAGGGGGGCTAGACGTGGTCCTACTTCCCTCTGTCCTCACTGGAGAACCACCGTGCGGGGCCGTGCTATGTGACTGCTCCTTCGTGCCCTCCGCGCTCGTCACTAACCTCACCTCTGTTCCACCAGCTCCTGCCCCTTCACCGCGGGTGGGCCACACGAGGCCCAGGCTCACCAGGCCAGGATCATTCCAGAAAGAAGCAGGGTGTGCACATTAGTGTCTCAGTGGCTCGTGTATGGTCTCCGGGGGCTCGGCGATCAAGCGTATAATGTACGCAGAACACCCCATATAGAGAAAGACGTAGCTCTGTAATGTATGTAGAATTGGACACAGAAATTTATATACGAATAATCATAAAAACTGATACCAAGTGTGAGATGGCATGTGCGCGTCTATAGATGTATGTGGGCAGGTGTGTGCATGTATGTATCAAGAGAGACAAACATGTATGTTATGAGCACATACACATACACGCAGTTGTCTTGGCTTCAGGAACCGCTGAATCCGGCTCTCAGATAACGGCATCAGGCAATGTTTTGAGCACAGGACAAGCCTGTCTTAGCAGGATGCTCTCTCCCCACGGCCACAGCAGCGGCCGACAGAGGAGTCTGGGATCCGAGTGTGACCAGAACCGCAGCAGAATGTCTCTGCAGAAGCGGCTGGAGAAGCTGCCAATCTCCGCTCCTTGTCCTCGTTCCTTCCTTCCGTCTGGGCCAGATGTCCCATCTCGGAGGAGGTGAACTCGGCCGCGTTCTTGCCCCCGAACCAACCCCGTGGCTGCGGTACAGACCCTCTGGCCGGGCTGGTCTTGCTCGGGGGCTCACCCTGAGGCACAGTAGAGGGAAGCTGGTGGGGTCGGGCCCTCCGAAGTCACCGGCCGTGCTGGAGGCCGGTTTTGCCCAGGGATACTCCGCAGACGGACTCGCACCACCCGCCAGGTGAGGCGCCGCACTCGGCACGGTGATGGCAGGTAAGGCTCGCCCCGTCCCGGTGACTTCAAACTCGTGAGGGCCCTGGCAGTGGGGTGACGGGCGCTGGCGTGTGGAGGAGGCCTGGGAACACCGTCGGCTGGGATTCATCCGAGCTCGGGACAGGAAGTGACCGTCTCCAGGCAGAGGGAGTAGGAGGTCCCCGGAGGATGTGGGGAGAGCCCAGCACCCTGGAGACAGGACCTGGGGCTTCAGAGCGGCTGGACACGAATCGAGGTCGGAGAAGCCTGGGAAGTTTTCTGAGCCAGCTCTGAAACAGGAGCGCGCGTGCATCTGTCGCTGGCGTCCTGCACGGAGCACCCCGAACAAACTGTATGTCGGGGGGCGTCGCCGCTCGGGCCACAGTCATCCTTGACAAGTGACAAGCATGACAGGAAGTGACATCTCCACGGCGGGAGGAGAACTGGAAATCCGCATTGGTGCTGAAAACTGGGGCATTGGCAGCGTACGAGTGTGCGGGTGTAGACGAGGACCCCTGTCCAGCTAAGCCGAGACCTGCCCAGAGACCTCCAGCACGTGTGGAGTTGTCTCTGGGACTGTCTGGAAGGCGGAGCCCTGAGCGAGGGGAGCAGCGCGGGGGGAAGGAGTCCCTGTTGCCATCTTGGCCTCAGTTACTTGGAGAGCACGTAGGGCCTGCTGGGCCCCGTGACAGCCTGGGCTCTGACGGGCGGGGAGGTGGCAAGCCACGCCGCGGCCCATGGAGGAGCCACTGACACATGCATGGAGAGTCACCGGGCCATCTGCGTGAGCCCCAGTGCAGGGCAGTGTGCGAGCAGAGACGAGCCGAGGCTGCCGGGCATCCTAGGGGAGAGACTGGGCGTCTCGAGCGGGATGCTGACGGTGAGATGCCGATGGTGAGCGTCCAGCAGGCTGCTAGCGTCCCGGCGGTGGAGACAGCATGGCGTCTGCACTTGGGGATGAGAAAGTAAGGGGCCGTGGAGAAGCACGGGATGGGTGGAAGGAGCAGCGGCAGGTGCAGGCTTCCCCCGGAGATGCCGAGATGGGGCAGTGCGGCGGGTGCCGTGGCAGGGGCGTGGGGCAGGGCGGGGAGGTCCCTCGTACATTCAAGGAGAGGACGGAACATCCAAATCTGCAGGCTGAGAGCTGGTCCCGGCTGGAGACAAGCCTTTGAAAGCCACCAGCACGTGGGGTCTTTAGGGTCGGTGCTCTTGGTGAGCTCGCCGAGGGGGTGAGTGTCCGTGGAGCAGAGAGCCAAGAGATGTGCTCGCTGGACTCAGACGCTGAGATGCGGGCAGTAGGAGGAGAGAGAGCAAAGGAGAGGTGCCGGAGGCCTTGTGGAGGCTGGAGGAGAGGGTGTCGTTCGGAGCAGCAGTGTCTCCTCCTTCCACGGCGGCTGGATCCGGGGAGGGTAGGCGGAGGGCCCGTCTAGGGGTGGCCCCAGCGGAGGTCTTCGCTGGCCTGAATTCCGGACGTCGGGCGGGCCGCAGGCACTGTCTGGAAGGCTCTGCAGCTGCCCCACTGAGAGACCACGGCCGAGAGCTCCAAGAGCCCCTTTCTGGAATTTCCATACAAACGGGATCCGGGGGCAACCGATGGGAGAAACAGGGTCAGGACTGGGCAGGAGGCCAGCCCAGCAAGTGTCTGGGAGGCCGGGGGGGGGGGCCCGAAGTGGCTGGGGACCAGGCAGGAGGCCGACCTCAGGTGCCAGCGTGACTCGGGCAGCCTTAGCCTGGGTGTGTGGACGTTCTCCTCCCGTGGGGTCCATCCTCTTCGAGAAACACAGGGCAGGAGCGTCCCGGCGGAGTGTGGGGAGACACGGAGATGCTCGGGGTGATGGCGCAGCCTCCGGAGGGAGCACGAGCGGGTACTGAGACCCGGGTTCCCGTCCCCGGAGCACCATCACTGGGCACGGCTGACATTTCTTGCAGCCACACTTGCCCCCCTCGAAACCTCTTCCAATATGGCACTAAAGCGCTTGAGGAGTGGAGAGGAGGTCCTCAGAGCGCAGGCAGGGCTGGTGCGCAGGGCTGAAGCTGGACGCGGTGTGTGCCCCGCAGGCCACTCTCCTGGGCTTCCGCTCACCGGGCCTTTGCACAGGAACCCGAGCGCTTCCCACTGAGCTGGAGGCTCTGCCTCCAGCCGCCCCCCTGAGGCTCTTCCAGAAACCCTGAGCCGGACCGCGGAGGGGGTGGCCTGTGTACACAGGGTCCAGCTCAGGAAGAGCGGGTGACCCAGGGACAGGCCCCCTCCTTGCTCAGTGCTCTCGCTGCTCTGGCTCAGGTGGGAACCGACCCACTTCCACGGGCTGCACACGTGGGGCTCACGGCTGAGGTTTTATCTGCATTTGTTACTACCCTGCAACTCACCGCCTCTGTGACCGTCCCGCTGACCGTCCCGCTGGGCTCACCTCCCAGAATTAGCTCGCGTCGTCAAGGTCAGGGGCGAGTCTCCTCCAGGGTTATTTAGGAATACAGACGAAACTATAGGAAAGTTGATAGAGAATTTTAAAACTGACTTTATTTCTGCTTTGGTTTCTGATGCAAAAACTTAAACCTAAGAGAAGATAATCAGTTTGGGTGAATATAGTCGCCTTTCTTTCTATTTTCTATATTTATACGATCTCGTCGATGCTTCCAGTTTATTAGTAAGTTCTGTTTCCTTTCTTAAAAGTTCTTTGTTCTAACATTCTGCATGAAGTTTAAAAAGTGATAAAAATAATAAAGAAACTTACCCTGATGATTACCTCCGGAAGCTTCATTTCCAGTTGGCAACCAGCACTTTGAGCAACTTAGCATGTGAGCTCTGAAAATTTCATTTTTTATTGCATTAGTTAGTCACCGTGCAGGACATCCTTTGTGCTTGACGCAGTGTCCCACGATTCATTGTCTGTACCCACAACCCTCAGTTTGTTTCTCAGAGTCCACAGTCTCTCATGGTTCGTCTCTTCCTCCGATTTCCCCCAACTCCCTTCTCCTCTCCATCTCCCCATGTCCTCCGTGTTATTCCTTATGCTCCACAAGTAAGTGAAACCATATGATAATTGACTCTCTCTGCTTGACTTATTTCACTCAGCATAATCTCTTCCAGTCCCATCCATGTTGATCCAAAAGTTGGGTCTCCTTCTATCCATGTTGTTGTAAAAGTTGAGTTCTGAAAATTTTAAATAACTGATATCATTCAGAAATCTAGTTGATAGACTGTGGTTAGACTTTACTATACTAGAATATTAATAGGAAAATCCTATTATTTGAGTTTCAAATAATCCCACAAATAAATAGCCATGTCAGTGGGCAGTTCTGAGACTTTCACCCCACACTTTCTGACTGATAGCAGTCTACGGACTCTAAGACTCCTTTACGTGGGAGCGGTCATGCTACCTGAGGGCAAGGTCCGATGTGTGGTACTGAAGATCACATTGTATTAAATCAATCAGTCAGCAGGGGCGCCGGGGTGGCTCAGTGGGTTAAGCCTCTGCCTTCGGCTCAGGTCGTCATCCCTGGGTCCTGGGATCGAGCCCCACATCAGGCTCTCTGCTCAGCAGGGAGCCTGCTTCCCCCTCTCTCTCTTCCTGCCTCTCTGCCTACTGGTGATCTCTGTCTGTCAAATAAATAAATAAAATCTTAAAAAAAAATCAGTCAGCAAATAATGAGTTTCTAAGTCATTCTCGTATGTGCCGAAGACATGGCGCTCCCTGACAGAAGCGCTGGCATGGTGACTTCGCAACCCATGGTAGCGCAGTGGTTTTGAAAGGAACACAAGTGAGTCGTGTTTCTTGCTGTTTGTTCGTCAAAAGAAATATTGCAAAGATACAGATGTAGTGAAAAGAAGGGCCATCTGTACCCCAATGTTTATAGCAGCAATGGCCACGGTCACCAAACTGTGGAAAGAACCAAGATGCCCTTCAACGGATGAATAGATAAGGAAGATGTGGTCCATATACACTATGGAGTATTATGCCTCCATCAGAAAGGATGAACACCCAACTTTTGTAGCAACATGGACAGGACTGGAAGAGATTATGCTGAGTGAAATAAGTCAAACAGAGAAAGTCAAGTATCATATGGTTTCACTTATTGGTGGAGCATAACAAATAATATAGAGGACAAGGGTAGATGGAGAGGAGAAGGGAGTTGAGGGAAATAGGAAGGGGAGGTGAACCATGAGAGACTATGGACTCTGAAAAACAACCTGAGGGTTTTGAAGGGGCGGGGTGGGAGGGTGGGGGAACCAGGTGGTGGGTATTAGGGAGGGCACAGATTGCATGGAGCACTGGGTGTGGTGAAAAAACAATGAATACTGTTACGCTGAAAATAAATAAAAAATAAAAAAAAAAATATTGCTGGTGTGTGTGTGTGTGTAAGAACTACTTTTTCCAGGTCAAGTAATGTTGAAAGTGCATGAAGGAAAATCGAGATCACCCCATCAACAGCCTCACAGATCTGCATGGCAACCAGAAGGGAGCCCCCCGTGGCTCCGCAGATGCCCTGGGTTTGTGTCCACCACTGAAGCTGGCTGTGCTTCAAGCAAGAGGACCCCTGGAGGACCGTGAACGTCCTGGACAGGCACTTTTCTCTGCCCTCCCACCATCACAAAAAAGGGAGCCTCTAAATTAAGGGAGTTTTTTTGAGAGTGAATATTCAAAATGTGCATTAGCGTCCTACAGGCTCGGGGGAGCTCTGTGTACGCGCTCCTACTTGATCTTGTAGACTCCGTTTCTTCCAACGTCTCATCTCTCTCGTTTATGACTTACACTAACAACCCGGAGTCTCTCATGAGGCTTTATGACCCCGAGTGGAAAGAGACCTCCTCCATTCACTAGTCACCTGGTCATAGGTGCTGATTTAAAAACATCAGCAATTTACTTTAAAATATGTGTAAATTCACCAGAAGAGGTGAAAAATAATATACAGTGGTCCCCTGACCCTGTCACCCTGTGATATAATCTTGCAAGGATCTTGGAATTGTGTCAGGATACAAACGTGGATATAGCACACGGGCTGTATTCAGACTTCCCCACGCATGTGTCCCCATGAGTGTCCCTGTGTGTGTGCACGCAGTTTTCTCCTGGATGTGGTTTCTGGAGACTTCCCCACATCAAGGCACTGTGCATGTCCTGCAGCATGGATCCCTGTGCTGTCTGCTCACAGCCGTGTGCTCCTGCCCCATCCATGCCTAACCCTGGGTGGCTGCTAGTCCGCTGTCCATTTCTAAAATGTTGTTATCCCAGAGATGGGATGTCAATGGAGCCCTATAGACATAACCTTGCAAAACTGGCTTTCCTTGTAAACACAGCTCCTATCAGACTTACCCCACCGAGTGCGTCAGGACTCCAGCTGTTTCTGGGCAGGGCTCTGCCGTGTGTCTGGTTAACTATCCAACCCGGTGGTTACCCAGACTGTCCCCACAGTTTGTCAGTTGTCCTTAAAGTTGCTCTCTGGTAACCGGATACTTAGTTTCACAGGAAACTTGCAAATGGCTTCTTCCAGCAGCCCCACCATTTTCAAGCCCACCAGCAATGTGGAAGAGACCCAGTTCCTCTCCTCCCACTGGACGCCCAGCACCCACTGTGGTCACTATTTCTTGTTTTAGCCACTTGGACAGGTGTGAAGTGATATCTCACTATGGTTTAATTTTCATCTCCTTAAATAATGACAACTAACCTTTTTTCTTGTGCTTTTTTGCCATATGTCTATCTTTGTGATTCATTTATATTTTTTGGCATTTTTCTACTCAGATTGTTTCCTTTATACTGTTGGCTTTGGGAAGTTCTTTTTACACAATTGCTATAGATCATCTGTCAAGTGCATGGTGTGAAGGCACACCCTCCCCTCGTACATTCTCATCATCTTAGTACAATCCTTCGCAGAGCAGTTTTACATTCTGATGAAGGTGAGCGTGTAATCTTCCCTGTGACGGACCCAGCCTTGGGTGTCTGTGTCTAGGATCTTCACGCCTAGCCCTAGATCCAGATGTGTGTTCCCTATTTTTTCCCCAAATATTTGATAGTTTTTTATTTTGCTTTTAGGCCTGTGATTTTGTATAAGGTATAGTCTGTCTGTCCCACCTAGAGGTTGCTCCAGCATTATTTCTTGAAAGTCTCTTTTGTTTTTGTTTTTGTTTTTCCATTAAATTGCTTTTGCACTTTTGGGAAAAGTCAGCTGGGCGTATTTGTGTGAGTCCATTCCTGAGTTCTGTCCTCTGTTCCATTATCTGTGTGAATGTCCCTGCATTAGCGCCATGCTCTCTTCAACACCATAGACGAGACTTTAGTATATCCTAAAGCTTTCTTCTTCTTCCTCAAGGACACTTTTAGCTGTTCTCGGACCTGTAACTTCACATGCAGATTTTAGAAACAGTGTATCTCTGTTTTAAAACCTTGCTGGAATTTTGAAAAGGGTTGCATTAAAGAATCAATTCATCAATTCAGGCAAATGAGTCTTTTCCTAAGATAGGACTCCCAATCCATGAACATGGTATGTCTACCCATTTATTTAGAAGTATCTATCCATATACTTAAGTCTTCTGGGCTTTCTTTCATCATCACTTAGCGATTTTCAGCATACAGACCCTTACATGATTTTTTAGTAATTCCTGTTCTTTGGCACAATTGCAAATGATACTGTGATTTTAATTTTGGCTTCTGCCTGTCCTTTGTTAGTATCTGGGAGTACAACTGGGTTCTGTGCATGTTGATCTTGTGTTCCGCAGACTTGCTGACCTGACTTCCCTATTAGGTCTGGGAGATAGCAGAAAATCTTTGGGATTATCTATACAGAAAATCTTTTCATCTGCAAATAGAGGTGTTATATTTCTTCCTTTCCAAATGGTATGCTTTTTATCTCTTTGTCTTGCCTTATTGGACTAGTACAATGTGGAATTAGAATTGAGAGAAAACATCCTTTCCTGTGTCTTAGATAGAAGGCATTTGTTATTTTACATTAAGTATGATATTAGTAGGTTTATTTTTGTTTATTTTATATTATTTGCTTTATTTTAAAAATTAGCCTTGTGTTTTGTTTATTTTTACCTATTTTTTGAAGAATTTATTTATGTGAGAAAGAAAGAGAGAGAAAGAGCACACCATTGGGGGGTGGAGAAGCAGACTCCTTGCTGAGCATGGGGCCTGATGTGGGGCTCACTCACAGGACCCTGGGATCAAGACCTGAGCCAAATGAAGGCAGATGCTTAACTGACTGAGCCACCTAGGCACCCTAACCTTATATTTTAGCACAATGTTAGATCTACAGAAACATTGTGAGAATGGTACAAGACTTTTTGTATTTGCCTCACACAAATTCCCCTATTATTAATGTTTTACATTAATAGGTTACATTTGTTACAATGAGTAAACCAATATTAACACATTCTAAACTCCATAACTGGTTCTGAATTTTTCACTTTTCTCTAATGGATTTTCTCTGTCTCAGGATTCTGTCCAGGGCAGCACACTATAGTTAGCCGTCCTGCTTCTTTAGACTCTTCTTTGTTGAGACATTTCCTCAGAATTTCCTTGTTTTTAATGACATTGACAGTTTTGAGAAGGGCTGGTCAGGTATTTTGCAGATGCCTATACAGTGGAATTCGTCTCACGTTTTTCTCAGCTGAGACCGGGGTTATGGGTTTGGGGAGGAGGGCCACAGAGGCAAGGTGCCATCTCCAGTGCATCACATTACATGCTGCCAACATGACTTCTTGGCATTGATGTTGATCTTCATCCCCTGGTACAGGTGTGTCTGCCAGGCTTCTCCACTTTTAAGTTGTCCCTTTCCTTCATCTCCTTTCCTACTTCCCCTCCTCCTCTTCCATTTTCTCTCCCTCCTCCCCCTCCTTCCTCATCTCCCCCACTTTCCAACACGACCTCTTTGGAAGAAGTCCCTTGGGAGAGGGGAGCTGTTTTCCACCTTTTGAAAGCAAAGTATCTACATAAATTATTTGGAATCTCTCTTCATGGGAATTTGTCTTTTCTACTCTCATTCAATTATTTATTCACTCCTTTGTGTATGGACTGGTGGATATCCACTTTGTCCTGGGGGTCATAACACAACACTCTGTTATGTATTCCATCACTCAGATTTTTCTGTTGTTGGTCCTTGGTGCTCTTCCAGTCTGCCCCTGCATCCTTTCACACACCTCCATTTATCTTTGGAGCACTTCCTCACTTTTTGAAACAAGATGTTCCAGGCTTAGCTTGTATTATTTCCTGCCCCAACCCTACGACAAGTTATTCTTCCAAGAAGCTCTGGTTCCTTTACTGGAGAATGGTATTGAAACCATGCTAGGCTCTCGGTGTGCACATTGCTATGGGTGCCCTTGTTCCTGGATCTTCTTAGCTGGCCAAGGGAAAACGTGTGCCTAGCCTGTGTGTATATGCACGTGTCTGCACATGTCTGTGCCTACATCTAGCAGAACCCCAGTTCAAACTAATTCCTCTTATGAATCCAGTACCACAGAGAGCATTCTAGCATCTACTTCCTCTGCTTCTTATCATCTCATTTTCATCTTACACCTGGGTGATTGTTTTAAAATTACTTTTCGCTACGGATTGAAATTTAGGAACTAGATTTAATTATGATTTTTTTTCTGGAGAAGCAGCTCCGCCCCCCCCCTCCAATTGTGTTGGTAAATTCCTTTGTAGAGACTCACCTAAAATTGTGTTTCCTTAGGATTTAGCAGATGTCTCGTATGCCAAAATATATTCAGAATGCCATGATGAATATTTTAAACCATCCAGGCTCTGTTAGTGACCAAGAGTAATCATGCCACATCATTAGTTTCCAGTAGTGTTTTCTGCATAATGGTAGGAAGGATTTTATGGTCTTTAAAGACTCAACCTCAACCTCTTATGTATTGCCGTAGCTGAAAGTCAGGATCGTCTAAGGAATGAAAACTGATACCCGAGGCAGGAAATTCAGAAGGAAGTTTCACAAGGGACAGGTATTGAGGTAGAATCTGAGTGGCCAAAGCTTTCTTTCCTTACTGAGGAAAAAAGTTGTCTAAGACTAGGGGGTGAGTGGTGTGTGTGTGTTTGTGTGTGTGTGTAAGCCCATGCAGGCATACATGTGAGCACCTGTGTGTGTATGTACAAGTACCTTTTCCCATAAGAATTCCCAAAATAAAAACCTGTTTTTGTAAGGGATAGTGGGTGCTGTTAGGGTCAGGGCTTAGAGCCTGAGCCATGCCGGGAGAGAAGGGGTATTGTCCTCAGGTAAAAAGACTGACTGTTAAGACAACTGAGCCCAAGGGATCCTTATAAACCTTCTGTTTTCTTTTCTGTCCATCATTTTTTTTCTCATTTCCTACTTCTCATTAGATAATTGTTTTATTATTTTGTCACATGCACTTGGTACTTTAAATTACCTCACAGAGAAAGCAAGATCACAAAAAATACGATTTTTACAAATTTGAGGAGAGTTTCCCACCCTACCCTCCAATTCCTTATCTTCAGTGTTTCAAAATCAAAAATGCAAAAGGCAAAAGTAAACCGTTGGGACCATCTCAAGTAAAAAGCTTCTGCACAGTGAAGGAAACATTCAACAAACGGAATGGGAGAAGATATTCACTAACGACATTCTGATAAAAGATTGGTATCTAGAATATATAAAGAACTGATACAACTTAACACCCAAAAAACAAATAACCCAATTAAAAAATAGGCAGAAGATATGAATAGACATTTTCCCAAAGAAGACTTACAGATGGCCAAGAGACATGAAAAGATGTTCATCATCACTCATCATCAGGGAAATGCAAATCAAAAATACAATGAGAGATCACCTCACATCTGTTAGAATGACTAAAATTTTTAAAAAGGAAAGAAAGAAATAACATGTGCTGGCGAGGATGTGGAGAAAAGGGGACCCTCCTGCACTGTTCGTGGGAATGCAACCTGGTGCAGACTCTGGAAAACAGAACTGAAGCCTCCTCAAAAAGTTAAAAATAGAGCTACCCTACACGCCAGCAACTGACTACTAGATATTTGCCCCCAAAATACAGAAACATGAATTCAAAGGGATACATGCAGCCCCATGTTTATTACAGCTTTATTCGCAGCAACGGAACTACAGAAGCAGCCCCAGTGGCCACTGATAGATGAATGGATAAAGAAATTGTGGTATAGATATACAATGGAACATTATTCAGCCGGCAAGAAGAACGAAATCTTGCCATTTGCAGTGACATGGGTGGAAGTAGAGGGTATGACGCTCAACGAAATAAGTCAGTCATAGAAAGACAAACAAACACCGTGTGATTTCACTTTTACGTGAAATCTAAGAAACAAAGCAAACAAGCAGAGGGAAAGAAACAGAGGGAGGCAGACCGAGAAGCAGACTCTCAGCCATGGGGGACACACGGATGGGCACCGGGGGTGGGGGGTGAGCAGAGCAGGTGGGGGTGAAGGCTTGAACCTCTCGAGATGTGCACCAGGTGTCGTATGGAAGGGACAAATCACTGAACCGCACACCTGACACTAATATAGCACTGTATGTAACTCACTGACATTTTAATAAAAACTTAAAAAACGCAAAAGACAGAAACAGGAATTAGAAAAGATTACCAGAAGCACCGCCTTCATGGGAATGTTCCTCATTCTGTGTATGCATATCCTAAGGTTCATTTAATTGTAAGGCTATAATTTGGAGAATAAACTGAAGGAATTAAATACTTCCCAGCACATTCTGGCCACACTGGACTCAGGCCTGAGTAATGCCGTTTGTGTTTCTCAGATGTGGCAAGATCACATAGATTCTCTAAAAATCTCAGTGACCATCGCTGCATATTGTACATGAAAGACGTGGCCCTTCTATATTCTGAACGGGGATTTGCAACAACACAAAGCCCTGTGATGACTTCTTGGCTTCTCTCCTGAGTTGACTGTCATGAGTCTTGCCTCTGAGAGCTGCAGTCACCTCACCACTGAAAGGATGTGACAGCCCCAAGAGATCCTATCTGTGGAGGTCCTCCTGACACCCCGGCCTCCCCCTGGGGGCCTCAGTGCTCACAACTTGCTACATCCCATGACTAGGAAGGAACTTGCCTCTACATCACCAGCAGCTGGAAGCCAGGACCGCCTCATATAAACCTCCAGGCTGTGACGCAGATGGTGGATCCGAAGAAATGGGGGTCTTCTCGGAGGGAGGTGGGAAGGGCGTGGACCAGACAACCCCTGTGAGCACTGAAAGTATCCTTCTCACAGGAGGAAGAGAAGGAAGTGAGACCAAGTCTGCACCATGTGGGGTTGCCGGCCACCACTTGGTCCCAGGGAACAGGACATCGAGTCCCCCGATGATGCCGTCCTCCACCGTGGCTTTCATGATGACAGGGACAGACCACAGGAAGCTAGACCAGGGATGCACCCCGTGTGGCCTCGTGGGCTCCCGGTGCCACGGCAGTGGGTCCTCTCCGAGCCTGTGTTCCCGGCACTTACTCTGGGACTCTGGGGCACAGCATTTCTGCTTTATAGACAAGGACTTGGATGCTCTGAGAGGTTAACGCACCAGCCAAAAGGGTCCACAAACCGTCAGCCATGGAGCAGAGGGGTGACTCACCTCCGAGGCCAAACGCCATGCTTAGGTCCAGTTACCAAACTTGGCAGCAGGGTGGGCTGTTTCCCACCCACTCCTGGGTACACGCTTGGGCTCGTGTAGGGAGAACACAGAGTCTGTGGGCTGAACGACCGTGTCCATGTCTGAGGAAGATGTCTGCCGTCTACGTGGCCCAGGGCTCTTCCCCATCTTCCCGGTGATGACTCTCTCCTTCCCTCTTTTGAGGCTTTGCTGACTCTCAGCCCCTCAAGACTTGGTGTTTGTACCTGACCGGCAAGCAGTCGGAGACACTGTCCCTACCAGGTCATGAAGGGACACAAAACCAGCAGGATTCATTAGTCACTGGACACAAATTGGGGCCATGACCAAAGCTGGACGAGCCTTCATCCTTGCCTAAGACTTAAATATGGATCCAAATCCTCTCTTTCCTGTGGGGTCGCTGTGTGTCTAGAACAAGTTTGGCAAGGAAGCACCCTCTGTCATCCCTCTGTGGCGGAAGGTCATCTGTCCTGGGCAAGGAGGAGGGGGAAGGGTGGTGACCCAAGGGAAAATGGGGTCAGTGCTCTAACTGGCAGCTCTGTGAGCCTGGGTTGTCCCGTCCTCAGACTCAACGGGCCCATGTATGTCCTTTGTTGTTCATTTGTAATTGCCTGAGCTAACTTGAGTTGGGATTTTGGTACAAGAGTCCTCTCTACTGTACGTTTTACAAAGCAATGCTGAGGTGTGGGTTAGACGTGAAACCCCTGGTCACGCAGGCGTGAAAGTCCGGAGGTCTGGGGGAATGCGGGACGCTGGCAGACGGGATAGTCGACTTTGAAACCTGGAGCTCCTGAGGTTCCGTCAGCCCTAGACCCTGTTGGACGGTTGGTCTACCTGGCAAGTGGGGTAAGCACGTTTTCAGGCTGATAAAACTTTTTCCCCATTAATTAGTGGGTGCGTCCTTAAACTCGCTTTACGGGACATTCCTCTCGATTAACTTGCTGTGAGCTGGTTCTTGCAGCCACAGAGGACCAGAGCAGAGCGGGCTGTTCATCCCGGCTGTGGAAAGTATCACTCCAGCGAGGGCTTTGCAGAAAGCCGACGAAGGTCTGGGATTTCACTCACATTTCCATGGCTCACCCACCAAATGACAAAGTGACCACACTGCCAGTTTGTCTTGGGGGCACCTCGGGCTCCCGGCCACAGCGGCCGCAGGGACGGACGGTGCCTCCCGCGAGCACCTCGGGTTTCTACGGCGAGAGCACGTTCGGCACGGCAGGTCCATCGGCACCTGAGGTCAGGCAGCCCCAGACGCCGAGCATATGTGGCTTCCCTGAGCGCGTGGCGGAACCCGCACGTCCTTCCCAGCTTTGGGGTTTCGGCAGGGAGAGAAAGAGCCCCAATTTGCTCGACTTTTGCTCTTGCTGAGGCTGCCCTTTGAAAAGGGTTTTAAGCAAATATCTAGCATAATAACTAGATTAATACCAGTATGTTGACGGATAAACCAAAAGCCCAATATATCCGTTAATTTTTTAAATGTTTGTAGCATAAACACAGCTGTAATTGAAAACAACCTCACTGAAGAGAGAAAAATGATTCTTATGCCCCAAGCAAGACACACACATAGACCCACAAAATAAAGAGTTTAAGCTTTCTTTTCCCCGAGAACATCTGGTTCCCAGCACCCTAAAAGCAGGTTTGGGTTAACCTAGAAATGCAGTGTGCGTCGTAGACAAGCCGTTGATTAAAGTATATTAAAGTCACTAGGCTTCATAGAAAGGTATGATATTTTTTACGGCACACAGATTTGTATTAGAATATATGGAAAAAGGGAAAAATACTTTTTCTGTATCCTAGGTCATCAAAAACTATAAGTCTGTGTGACTTCAGTGTCCCTGCTCTGCCCTTGGTGGGTCTGGCTGTGTGCAGAAGTGCGTCGTGGGAGCCCCGAGGGCCAGGGCTAGCTCTCCACGGCAGCCTGCACAGGCAAGGAGAAGGATCGCGTGCCCTTCCGGTCTCCGACTCCTGTCCTCGAGCAGCAGGTGGGACTGCCCACCTGTGCCAGTATCTGACTCCTGAACAGAACTTCAGACCGTCAACCCTCGGAATCTGGGCCCAGACCTCGAGGGCTCTCCTCCCCCCCTGCAGCTCTCCCAACTCCAAGAACCCCAGATCCTTCCAAGAGCTCTTAATTCTTCATCAGAAGGACACGTAATTCCAACCTTTCAGCGGCGCCTGGAAAGACCATGTCCGTGGGGGCCGTGCTGGCCTCTGGGCCGTGCTGTGCAGAGCTCCACACTCAGAAAGGAGGACCTGAGGTGCCTAGAGCGCACCGTGGGAGGACTTGCTCTGATGATGTCTCTCTCCCCGTGACACTGGTGATGGGCATCCAGCCGTGACTAGGTGAGATCAGTCCTGTAAGATCGGAATAGGATTTTGGAAAGGCATGGGAATGGGATTTTGCTCTTCTAGAAAAGCCAAGTGAGAGAAAATGCTTGCTCAGGGAGACTCAGCTCAGAACACATACCCTCCCACGTCCTGTGTCACTTCCCTCCCAGAACAAAATACTCAGATCAGCGTCCTGTGATGGCGTGTCCCTCCTGCTCCCTACAACAGCACAAAGGAAAACGTTCATCGCCGGTCTCGTTTCCTGTGACACCTTTAATCTGTGTGTCTTCAGCTGTGGAATTACAGAGACTGAGAAGTCCGAGTGACCCACTGTTTAATAGTGATATGTGTCAGGACCCAGGGAACTAGCACCTAACTAATTACAAAAAGGGTTTTATGCCTGGAACACAGTGGATGGATGTTTTGTGACTCATTTTGTCTTTCCCCGACAAGGGCAATGTACTGGAGAATGGATGGGATATAATTATTTTTTTTTAATTCCAGAAAATTTGCTTGATGTTCATAAATAATCTATTCAATCACTTTAGCAAAAGGGAAATGTTAAAGTGATGGAAAACACCGCTCACCTAGACTTGTCTGTGGTCTTTAAATCATTCTCTACTCCATTCCTCTTGCTGACATTCGGAGATGATTTTAATTAAGGGCCCTTGACAAGGTACCATAGTCATTTAAAATTACTGGCTCAGGAAAATCTTTATAAAGATGGCTTTAAAGAGTTCAGAAATCCCAATAGTTCTCAGCATCAAGAGGGCGTGCCATAAAATTGTAAATGAGGGCGCGCACCAGCCGGGGTTATAAAGTGCCGTTGTTTTTCTGGTTTGACATTTCATAGATTCCAAGTGGGCCCAGCTCAGCGGCATGACATAAATCACAGACAGATCTAAATATTGTAAAATGTGAACCTAGGAGCCTTTTGCAGGCTACGAAGTTCCTAGTAACTGGTAAGTATTCTGATGGTATGAGTTATTCCGACACCCTAATTACCACCAAAAATAGTATTTTCTTGCAGCAGAGGACCACTGAAAACTAATCACCAGAACGATTATAATTGCTACGAATTCATAGAGAAATGGAAATCGTGATGCCTGTTTGAACAGTGGGACAAAAGCATCTTCTGTGTTCAAACAGCAGCCTAAAATCGTGATCGACCTTCTCTCATCAGGATAAAGAGAATTCCTGGTAGCAGAAGCTGACCAACCCGTCCGGGCTTGGGTTCTCATTGTGCTTTCTCCTGACCAGAAATCACTTCCTTGACCTCTGCGCTTCCTAGGACTGCCATGGTCTCTAACCTTTGACCCTTGACCTGTGACCTTTGTAGGATAGCCTTTGGGGCCAATGTCTCTCCTGCACCAGAATGGAAGCATCTCAAGGTGAAAGCACCGTTCTTTTAAGCTCCATGGATCCCGTTCACTGAAAGCCAACAAATGGGACGTGATTTGACTTGACCCCAATGACCCGGGTGATTTCACCGGCGTCCGACGCACCTGCGGGCATCTCTGGACACGGAAGAGGCCAAAGTGGTCCAATGTGGCCATGGTCGGGACGCCGTAGCAACTCCGATGTTCTAGAAGACGTAAGGTAGAAACTAAGAGATTGGAGTTTATAAAACAGAAGTCATAAGTCATCGAATCTTTCTGTCTGGCTCAAATTGAGTTTACAGAACTTATTAAATTCAGTTCCGTACGCTATAATTTGGAGATTCAGAAACTAATGGTATGTCAGTTGGTCCGAACGTCACCCTTGCAGAATTGTGGCTGCAAATACCGACTAACCCATAGGACTGGGCGCTAGCCCCCACATGTCAGGTCATTCTCTCCCGCTTTCATTACTCCGTGGGTCCGTTCACTGACACTTTCGGAAACCGCAGGATGAATGGCCACCAGCACGATCTGACACGCTGGGGGCGTGAGAAAACACGACTGACTTTCACTCTTCCTGAAGAATCATGTCTCAGTAATTTTTATTGCATTTATTTGTAAATAATAATTTAAAACTCCCTTTTCAGGAAAAGGCGATGATCTTGACTTCAGCGCACGGGTCCCTTCAGTGTGGCCTATAGACATAGACCTGGCAGAGATGCTTGGTGACCGGGGCTGCTGCAAATTAGCCAAGGAAAAGGGGCAGAAGGGTGCTCCCTGCACGGTCTGTGGCAGGGTCAGAGCCGGAAAGAGGGCAGCAAGGCTCCGTCCGCCCCTCACTGCGTGTCCCCCCGGGCGGCGGGCTCAGCGCGGGTGGCATGTACAGCTCTTTCCCAGCTGGGCACCAAAAACAATTCGCTCAGAGCCAAGACGAGCCCCTGGCCAAGTTCCATCTTTAGATCCAAACTGTTGACATTGTGCAAGTGTAAACAGACACGGGACCCCGGGCCCCCTGATGTAATGCGTGAGGGTTATCATTACTCCCGCTATTAACATGACTGTGCTCAGAAACCCAAACTACAAAAGGAGGGCGTAATAAAACAGCATATTTAGGAAGAGGAACGCGTGTGAAGATGAGATGTGTTCCTCCGACCTACCCCAGCGGCGATCTCCTCCCACACCGCAGTAGCTCCTGCAAGACGGCCTCCCCGCTCTGGCAGGATCGCTCCGGAAGGCGGGCTTCCTCGGAGGCGCCTGCCCCCGCACTGTCCGCTGCACTTTTCATTTGCCATTCTCTCCCACAGTTTATTCCTCACTCCTGAAACCACACACGGACATTTTTTGAAGGACACTGACCTACATATTTTCTATCAAAACCCTCAACTTCCCTTCTACTTTTGAGCATGCTTAATGTCATTCACATCTCAAAGAATCATGAGGTTCTAGAGCTCCCAGGAAAACCTGGGATAGGCCACCCAGGCCCCTCACCTCACGGACACCTCGAGATTTGGCGCGTGCCCGAGCCTCGTGAAGGGACAGCAAGGCCCAGGCTGTCCTGGGCCCCACGATGCTGCCCCCACACTGGGAGCAGCGACTGACTCCGGCTTCCCATGGAGGCACAGCGAGAGCCCCCCCGCCCCCCGTGGAAATCTGCAAGCATGAGACGTGGCTTTCCCGCACCAGAGGGTGTAGGGAGGAAGGTCTCCAGGACTCAGGAGTACCGTAAGCAACACCCAATAGAAGCAAAATGCAAACAAATTCATAGCAAGAAGCGCACTCCTGTGTGCGAGAGAGAGAGATGTGATTCACACGCTTGCCTTTGGCAACACGCTGCTCATCTCCTGCTAATCTCTGAGAGACGTCCTCTGCCGTCCCACAGGGAGTAATACTTCGGTTTTCTGCTTGGGAAGGCATTTCTCCAAATATAGTTTAATGCCAAGAAAATTCTTGCTTTTTTTTTTTTTTTTTGAGAGAGACGTACGGTATGACACAAACTGAGAAGGGCTAGAATCTGTGGTCCCTGGCCTGTTTCTGTCTGTCCTGCAGGCAGCACGTGGGGCTTACACGGCCCTGCATCGTGCCGATCTCGAGGTCATGGGTCCCCGAGGAGGGGGCAGGAAGGCAGCGTAGGTGTGGCCCCCGGCAGGCATCCACGTTCAGGGTTCTCAACTACACATGTGTGTCGGGTGTGTCGGAACACCACTTTGACGTGTTTCTTCACAGCTTTGTGCATTTCTTTTGCCCTGGCTTTGGTATGTTTCGCGCAGATGCATAAATTCTTATTTAGACCATCAGAAATTGGACTAACCTGCTGCACAACTCAAGCTGGTGATGATTGTAAGGATCTGGTCATAAAGTCCCAAAGATTTAAAACATTTAGCTCAACGTACGGTCACAGAGCGACACTGAAGTATGTTTAATCCCCAAATCATCGCTTTAAATTCAAAGCCTCAGGTTCTCGCCCAGACAAGACGCTTGTCCAAACTCGGCTGAAGCCCCTATAGAAATGTCACCTTTGTTCTTGGTGCAAACCCCACCGAGTCGTTTCAGGTCAACGTGCGACAGTAAGAGATACCCCGCACTGTTTCCTTTAAGAAGGGTTAAGAGGTCGTCTTCTGCAAGAGCGGAGCAGCGTGTCTGGGAACCCGCAGGAGATGCAGGGAACTGCGGTCAGCGCGGGCTGGAGAGACGCGGGACGCCGGAGCCGAGCCGGGCCTGGGGCTGCGCCGGAGCCGCCGTGCGCCCAGAGTGTCACCTGCGCCGGCGGCCGACAGCTCCCGGGCCCTCCGGACAGCGGGGCGCGCTCGCCCTCCCGCACGCGTCCTCGGGGCGCGAACCCCGCTGAGAAGCCCGGCGCTGCGGCACCGCGACGCGCTCTGAACCCCGGGACAGCGCGTCTCTGAAGCGTCTCCGCGTTTGCGCGATCAGCGGGTGCGCGTCCACTGGACACGGCTGTCGCGGCCACGAAGCCGGGAGCTGGGCGTGAGGTGGCCGAGGGCTGACCGACTTCGTGGCAAAGCGCCCTGCGCCCGGGGTGCGGCGTCTGACTGCGGCGGCGCCTCCATTTTATGGCAGGAAGGGGAAGGGCGCAGCGTTTCTTCCAATGATACGTTTTAGAAAATTTGAGGTCTTATATGACGAAACGAGGTGCAGTGAGGTGAGTGCCTGTGACGGGCGCTCCGAACCCTCCCCCGGCCTCACCGCCACGACGGGCCCAAGGATTTCAGGTGCTGTAAGTGTCATCACGGAATGAGTTCATTCAGGGCTCCTGAGTTAAGCCTCTGCCTTCGGCTCAGGTCACGATCCCAGTGTCCTGGGATCGAGCCCCACCTCGGGCTCTCTGCTCGCGGGGAGCCTGCTTCCTCCCCCCCCTCTGCCTGCCTCTCTGCCTACTTGTGATCTCTGTCTGTCGAATAAATAAACAAAATCTTTTTAAAAAATGAGTTAATCCAAGAATCACCGGCACCAGCTTCTCAGCCTCCCTTGCTCGGTGGCTTTTCGGACAGGGTTTCTGCAGGCCGGGATGATTTGCTGCTGCTCCATGATGTTTATGGGCTCAATAAAGAGAAGGTTCTAAAAAGATTATAGGCACTGAAAAAGGAAATATAACCTTTTCTTTGGGAGAATGGAGGGAAACAGACTAAACATTTTTGGAATTTCTTGCCTGCCATGAACAGGCGATGATTCCCCATAGACATTCTCACTTGTTTTATATCCTCCACAAAAGTCTTCAAGGAGAGGAATAAAAATTCCAGATAGAAAACAAACTACCTTCTCCCTTCCCTGGGACCCTGATGCACCTTGCCTGACTCTGTCCACAAAGAAGGACCCTTCGCTGGCAGACATGACTCTGGCATGGCACATCGCAACTTGATTTGCCGTCTCGGCAAAAGGTTCGTTTTTAAAATAGTGTCTGGAATCGTGAACGTTTTCATGGGAATTAAATGAAAGTGCTATTAGACTTGGGTGTACTGATTGTCCCGACAGGGAACTCTAAACAGGGATTGGGGGATATTTTCCCCACATGGTGACCGCCCCCTCCCTGTAATGTACAACACTCGTCCAGCCAAATGCAACGTGTGTGGCCTTACTCTGGAAAAGTGTTCCAGAATGACCATTGGGCCACTATTAGGGAAAAAAAGCAAGAAGACCGAAGAAGGTAATCGTGCTACGGTTTGGGGTAGTTTGGTTTGGGTTTGCTTTGACGGTGAGCTGTGGTTGGAGCACGACCTTTCTTCCCAAGTCAGAGGGTGTCCCATTGTGGGTGGACCGAGACCCGGGATCCACCTTTCTCAGGCCCTCCCACGGGGTCTCTGCATGTGCACACCTCTCTTCTAGACAACTTCTGTCCGTTCTGCCCCAAGACGGGCGTCAGCTCACTCCTGTCGTATGTGTTCCTGAATTAATGTGCGCTTGGCCGCTGTCAGCTGTTTTGTGCCCACCAAGTCCTAAACCATTTCTGTTTTGCATGATTTTCCTTTTCATGTATGTATATTCGTGCAACCTGAGAACATGTGTGTTCGAGCAAAACCAAAACAGCTCCGCTGATAAGTAAAAAGAAATTTAAGTTATTGTGTCCCAGCTTAGTCAGCGTTTTTATTTTTCTTTATTAATGATGCACAGATCAGGTTAGATCTCACAACTTATGTGAGTTGTATTTGATGAAATACCTTGTGCCTCTGGATTAAAATGTTTAGTAATAAAGATAGATGTGATGCTACTCCGTAAGTAACCACGCTGTCTAGTTAGAATGTTTCTTGCTGACATTACAGCTTTGTTGTTCATGGGTCACAGAGTCACGTGCTGGAAGTTCATCCATGAGTGTCTCTCCATACCAGGAGATTAGACAGGAATGGCAGGAGGGGTCAGTGACGTGATGGAGGGAAACATTAAGGTGACTTTTCTACGAATGGTAGTTTCAGGGGTAGAGGTCAGTGATTCATCAGCTGCAGGTAACACCCAGGGCTCCTTCCCCCACATGCCCGTCCCCCAGTTACCCCATCCCCCACCATCTCCCCTCCAGCAAACCTGTTTGTTCCCTAGAACCCAAAGGACTCTACCAAAAACCTTCTTGATCTAAGAGAGGAATTCATTTAGTCCCTCTACTGGAGAGGTCCCAGGGGCACAGCTGGGACCCTCAGGGCCACAGCAGGGCCCAGGTCTCCGGAGGCTGCAGGAGTCGCCGGGAGGCAGGAGCGTGGTGCGGTTCTGAGATTGGAAGACCCGGCTCGGAAACAGGCAGGAGCAGAGCAGCCCCAGAAGAGGACCTGAGAGACGTCAAGGAACAGAGAAGGAGAAGCCACAACCCGAAGCAGGACAACAGCTGAAGACGCGTCGTCACTGAGGAGAACCTCTGCTTTCAACAGAAGAGAACATCAGAGCTCCGCATCGAGTCAGGGTCCTCCCCTCCTCCCTGTTCCCTCCCCTCCCTCCCGTCCCATCTGCATGATGTCCTGCCCTGCCTTTTTGCCTTTTTTTTTTTTTTTTAAACAGGGCTGTTGGCTTGACTCAGGACTTCTGGAGAGTGAGTGCTGCTCCCTACCTCCTGCTTGCTCTCTGGAGCAGCCCCCTCCCCCCCACGCTGGCCTGGCAGCCCCTCCTGGCCCCTGGGTCAGTTGGAGGCATGTGGACTCCAGGCCAGCACCCAGCTTGGCAGAGATGGTCCTTCTCCTTCTGAAACCCACATGCACCTGTCTAGGATGCCACGACTCCCGCCTGTGGACATCCCAGACGTTGACGGAAGATGCTGCTGCTGCTGGGACAATCCCACTAGGGTCTGGGCGCCCTCCGCAGCTCTCGTCCTGCCCAAGCCTGAGCTCCCCAGAGGGCCCGGGCCTTCTGCAGCTGTCAGCCCCACAGCCACCCCATGCAGAGCCCCGTCCCGCATCTCCCCCTGACGCTGTGTCCCCTTTGCTCGTCTTCCCCCATGAGAGAACTTCTTCCTGTCCTTGCACCGAACCCTAATCCATGTCGCTATCTGCAACAACGCTGCCTCTTTCGCAGGGTCTCTGGTGCTCCCACCTGCGTTCTACAGCCATCGCGGACGCTGGGTCTGCAGCACCGGGGCAGGTGCTGGGTGGAAAGAGGGCGCGCAGCAGCCTGTCGTTCTGGAGGCGCCAGATGACACGGACGAGGTATGATGCTGGTTGCTGCGTGGCGGCACGGCTCCACGCTGAGGGGAGGGACGCGGCACCCCACTCTGCCCTCCCTAGTTCCCGCTCAGTCAGAGGGGCCCCTGTCCATGGATCCCAAGGAAGACACGGCACCTTCGTCCACAGGAAGCCGTGGAGACAAGGCTCTGGCACAGTGGGGACCACTCACCGGGGACAGCGGCAGCTGGAGGAGGTTGGGCTCCAACATTACCATCTGTGCTGTGCAGACCATTCCTCCCAGGAGCAGCCACCGGCAGGGGTGCAGGGGTCTCCCAGGACCCCCCCAGCTCTCGGCCAGGCCTCTGAGAGATGCTTCCCGGCGCCGTGTCTTCCGTCAGGCCTCAGTGGCCCCTGGGACCAGGATGCCTCCCACGCAGACAGGGCACCCTGTGCGGTGTCTGTCCCATCAACCCTGCCCTGGCTTCACGGTGAGTGTGCAAGGGAAGCTTTGCACGTCATACTAGCAAAACAAATCACTTATTATTATTGAAACTTATTTAATTTGGTTAAAATAAGAAACATTGAAGAATGTTCTGTTTCCAGACGTGCTCAACTCAAAGCCCCCGCATCTTGTGCATGGGGTTGTGTCCAGGCACGTCTGGACCGAATTTCGGAGCCACTCTCATCCTGGAAGCACTCTCGGCTTGGTGCTTTTACTAACGTCTGGCTCTAACCCCCTTCCCGAAGAGTCACGCACACAATCCTGGAAGTGTATTCGTGTCATGGCTTTCTTCCATCAGGCTATGCTTCTGACCAAACACTCACGTTCCATTCCAGTGGAAAGGAGGCGGCATTTCTAGGAGGAGTTCCCCGAACAGGCCGGACTGTGTCACGTGGAGAAGTCAGCCTGGGAAACAGGCCACAAGCAACGGGAACCTGCTCTGGCCTCGTCCCCACCTGTGCTGACGCAGAGGTGGTCCGCACCTGTGTGTCTGCGTCCTGGCCTCAGGGATGCTGCTGTCTCTGCACACAGCCCTCGATGTACCATTTCCACAAGGAACCACCTGTAGACAAGTCTCTATCCAGAGCCCTTATCTGGTGTTACAGTGTATAATCTCCGAGAATGCCCTAATTTCCATCATTCTCTAAGCCTGTCATCATGGCTGAGACAGGCTTATCCCTCTGAACAGATGAGATTAGTCGATCATGTTAAAGTCAAAAGGGGGATTATAATGCTTGTAATACACTGAGTCAAATTAAATGAGTTTTGTTTGTACATCAGGAGATCGTGTGGCTGAGGCTGGAGTGCCTTCCGCTGGGTGGAACAAATTGCCAATAAAACATGAATGTGTAGGGAAAAACCCTCAAGCAGAGAATATGAACAAAGGAAACATGGTTGTTTTATCTTTATTTTGTTCTTGTCTGTTCGACCTAGTATGTGGGAGTCTTAATACCGCGGGTGCCCCCTGTGTTTAATATCCAGGGAGGACCAAATCAGGAGAGAGAGCCGGCCTCCGCCCAGCATTGCTTCGGACTCAGCACCCAGCGGATACTCAGGACTCATCAAAACTACGGCTCATCAAGGGATCGGAGTGTTTGGGGGTTCCTAGACCCACATTAACAGAGTCTCCCTAGGACAGCTCTACCACTACTCTCCCGCCCGCATGGCCATCTCTGTTTCTAAACGCGGTGTCCCGTATTGTTTGAAGAAGAGACAATAAGCACCTGTCTTTAAAAATGTTGTTAAGAATCCCGAGGAAACATCAAGAGACAGGCAGGGAGACACGCCGAACGTCCACAGGCCCTTTGCTGCACTGTCATTCCAGATGCGTATTAGCATTGGCAAAAGTTGACAAGATCTTTAAAAGGTCGCCTATTAGTATGTTGTGTGTCTGTGGTCTTTCCAACATGAGTAGGTAGGCCTCTGCCGCACGTGCATGGCCCTTCCCAAACCCTCGTGGCTCGGCCCACTTTGGCATTGCTCGTGCGAGCTGAAGCCTGCCTGTCCTCCAGTACCTCCTGCTGGCCAGACCCAGAGGAGCCACCACCCCAGACGGTCACGGATCCTCGTGTCACTGCCACCTGTGTGAGTGAAGACCTTTCTGAGAACAATGAGGTCTCTTCGGGTGTTGACATCTTTGCTCCAGGAAAGTGACCTTCTTCCTGGGGAAAGTGGGTTCTGTGTGCAAGTTGTGCAGAATTGTTCTTTTTGATTTCAAAGCCCTGCTGTGGTGTGAAAGGAGGTGGGGGTATGGAGGAAACTATGGATTTGAGACGCTTGATTAGACATCCGGCTCCCTCGGGGGGTAAAAAGCTGGAAGGAGTATCCTTCCACCCTAAAACAACAAGAGCAAACGTAGGAGATACTCGAATCCGCAGCTTCTGCTCTGAATCCGCTGCAGAGCTAACATCGTAAGGCAATGCGCCCACTCAAGGTCTAAGCCACAGGTGTCCCGGGGAAGATGGAACACAATCACCTCTTTGCCTGGGAGGAGGGTGCCAGACACAGGTAAGAGGCCAGCTAAATTTCTGATTGAGCAGTTAAGGGCTGAGTATTGGCTGATGAGGGGATCCAAGAGCCTGCGGATGGGCGTCCATTCACACACTCTCTTCTGTGCCCGCCACTGCGTGCTCACGAAAGAGATGGGCAATGAGTGAGTTGTAAAAAAGCATCTCGGTGACACATGTCTGCAAGAGGGAGCTGCATCGAGTTTAGGAGAAGACGCATAGTGCCCTATGGAACTCCACCCACCCCTCCAGTGGGTCCGAGCTTTAAACCACTGAGGAATGCAGCAAACACTGTCATTCTCAGGGCACTGGTAAAGTCCACTGCAGACTGGGCCAGAGAAATACAAAAAGTCCTGCCCTTGTTTAAAGCGAAACTATAGCAAAAAACAGTGTGTATTTCTATCACATGTAAAAGTAAAATATATGAAACAAATAGACAAAAGATTGACAGGAGGAGTCAAGTGTACAGTGTAGTAGTGTCCATGGACTACATGGAGACAGCAATAGGCACTGATTAATTAAAAATGTTTAGTGTAAACACTAGAGCAAATAATAAAAACATTATAAAATGAGTTATACATAATAAACCAACAATGAAGATAAAATGGAATGATAAAAAACTCAGTCAATCCAAACGAAAACAGAATAAAGGAAAAATGGAAACAAAGAACAGATGAACCAAATAGAAACAGCTAGCAAGATGATAGATTTTATTCAACCATATCAGTAATTACATTAAGTTGTGACAGTTTAGATATATCAGCTAATAGAAAATATCGTATTGGAATAAAAATAAGACCCAACTAGATGATGTTTACAAGAAGTCCACTCTAAGTATAAAGACAAATCTCAGTTAAAAATAAAAGGATTAGGTGAATCAAAGGAAAGCTGGAGTGCGTGTATTCGTATCAGACAAAGTTGATTTCAGTACAACACTATTCCCAGAGATAAAAAAGGATGATATTTAATGATGAAGGTACCAATTCTCCATGAAGACAAACATGAAAATCCTAAAGGTTTGTAAAAATTAAAATAGAGCACCCAAAACCATAAGACACCTAGGAATAAACCTAACCAAAGAGGCAAAGAATCTGTACTCAGAAAAGTATAAAGTACTCATGAAAGAAATTGAGGAAGACATAAAGAAATGGAAAAATGTTCCATGCTCATGGATTAGAAGAACAAATATTGTGAAAATGTCTATGCTACCTAAAGCAATCTACACATTTAATGCAATCCCTATCAAAATACTGTCAACTTTGTTTCAAAGAAATGGAACAAATAGTCCTAAAATTTGAATGGAACCAGAGAAGACCCTGAATAGCCAGAGGAACGTTGAAAAAGAAAACGAAAGCTGGTGGCATCACAATTCCAGACTACAAACTCTATTACAAAGCTGTCATCATCAAGACAGTATGGTACTGGCACAAAAACAGACACATAGATCAATGGAACAGAATAGAGAGCCCAGAAATGGACCCTCAACTCTAGGGTCAACTAATCTTCAACAAAGCAAGAAAGAATGTCCAATGGAAAAAAGACAGCCTCTTCGACAAATGGTGTTGGGAAAACTGGGCAGCCACATGCAGAGAAATGAAACTGGACCATTTCCTTACACCACACACGAAAATAGATTCAAAATGGATGAAAGACCTCAATGTGAGAAAGGAACCCATCCGAATTCTTGAGGAGAACACAGGCAGCAACCTCTTTGACCTTGGTTGCAGCAACTTCTTCCTAGAAACATCACCAAAGGCAAGGAAACCAAGGACAAAAATGAACTATTGGGACTTCATGAAGATCAAAAGCTTGTGCACAGCAAAAGAAACAGTCAACAAAACCAAACGACAACCCACAGAATGGAAGAAGATATTTGCAAATGTATTTGCACATATCAGATAAAGGGCTACTATCCAAAATCTATAAATAACTTATCAAACTCAACACTCAAACAATCCAGTTAAGAAATGGGCAGAAGACATGAAGACAATTCTTTAAAATTTTTTTTAAAGATTTTATTTATTTGACAGAGAGAAATCAGAGCTAGGCAGAGAGGCAGACAGAGAGAGGGGGAAGCAGGCTCCTGCTGAGCAGAGAGCCCGATGCAGGGCTCGATCCCAGGACCCTGAGATCATGACCCGAGCTGAAGGCAGAGGCTTAAACCCCTGAGCCACCCAGGCGCCCCATGAAGACAATTCTTCAAAGAAGACATCCAAGTGGCCAGCAGACACATGAAAAAGTGCTCAACATCACTCGGCATCAGGGAAATACAAATCAAAACCACAGTGAGATACCACCTCAAAACAGTCAGAATGGCTAAAATTAACAAGTCAGGAAATGCCAGGTGTTGGTAAGGATGCAGAGAAAAGGGAACCCTCCTACGTTGCTGGTGGGAATGCAAGCTGGTGCAGCCACTCTGGAAAACAGTATGGACGTTCCTCAAAAAGTTGAAAATAGAGCTACCCTATGACCCAGCAAATGCATTATTGGGTATTTACTCCAAAGATACAAATGTAGTGATCTGAAGGGGCACCTGCACCACAGTGTTTATAGCAGCAATGTCCACAATAGCCAAACTATGGAAAGAGCCCATATGTCCATTCATATATGAATGGATAAAGAAGATATAATGGATAAAGAAGATATGTATATATATACATACACACACATACACACACACGCACACATACACTATGGAATATTATGCCGCCATCAAAAATGAAATCTTGCCATTCGCCACGATGTGGATGGAACTAGAGGGCATTAAGTTGAATGAAATAAGTGAATCAGAGAAAGACAGTTATCATATGATCTCACCGATATGAGGAATTTGAGAAACAAGACAGAAGATAATATGGAAGGGAGGGAAAAATGAAGCAAGATGAAGTCAGAGAGGGAGACAAACCATAAGAGACTCTTAATCTCAGGAAACAAACTGAGGGTTGCTGGAGTGAAGGGGGGTGGGAGGAATGGGGTGGCTGAGTGATGGACGTTGGGGAGGGAATGTGCTAGGGTGAGCACTGTAAATGTGTAAGACCGAGGAATCACAGACCTGTACACCCAAAACAAATACTACATTATATGTTAATAAAAAATAAAATAAAATAATTAAAGCAAAAACTGGTAGAGCTGCAAAGAGAAACTAGTCAACCCATAGTTGTGATTTGAGACTGGGACACTCTGCTCTCAGCTACTGGTGGAGCCTCAATACAGAAGCAGAACCGGCCACTGGTAACAGGGAAGAGCTAAACAGCACCATCAGCCAATAGGATTTAATAAACATTTCTAGAATACCCCACCCAAAACAGCAGAACACACATTCCTTTCATGTGCATACATTTACAGTGATAGACCATAGTCTAATCAGTCCTAATAAATGTAGGAGGATGTAAATCCTACAAAGTACTTTCTATCACCATGTAAATAAATTATAAATCAGTAAAATACTGATTTCTGGAAAATACTGGAATGTTTGAAAATTAAATAATGCACTTCTAAATAACCCATAGGACAAAGAATACATCAGAAAAATACTTGGAAAGTACCATAATATAAATGAAAATGAAAACACAACACATCAAACTTGTAGGATGCCGCTAAGGAATCTCTTAGGAGAAACTGAGAGCCTTGTCCACATGGTAGTAGAGCCGAACTGTCTCAAGCCAATGACCTCAGCTTCCATGTTAAGGAATTCAAAAAAGAAAAACAAACAAAATGTGAGGTCAACAGAATAATGGAAATAATAAAGATCAGTGTGAAAAATGCTAAAGTAGAAAACAGAAAAACAAGAAAATCAAAGGAATTAAACTGGTTCTTTGAGAAGATCACTAAAATTGTCAAAATTCAAGACAGATTTATGGGGGAAATATACAAAGGCACAAATTACCAGTCATAAATAACAGAGGTGACATCACTACAGAGTCTACAGGTATCAGATAAAGAAGGGGATATTATGAATAATTGTGTACCAATGAACTCAGCAACTTGGATGAAATGAACGACTTTTTTGAAGGACACATACTTCATGCAAGAAAAACAGAAAGAAATGAATAATCCAAATTGCCTATATCTACTAATAAGATTGAACTACAGTTTACAGTTTTCTCACAAAAAAATTCCATGTCCAGATGGCTATGATGACGATTTCTATCACACACTCAAGAGACAAACGATATCAGTTGTAGACAAACGCTTCCAGAAGATGGTCGAGGAGGGAGTACATTTTTGTTCCTATCCTGTGAGGCCGGCATTGCTTGATGCCAAAACCAGAAGAAGGCACTACAGGAAAAGAAATCCTTGGACCAATACTCGTCACAAATGCAGTTGTAAATACTCTACATAAAATTGAGTCCGACAATATCTGAGAATGGGTAATACAGCCTGACTGATCAAGGGTAAAGTTTAGTTTAATATCCAAAGAGCAACCGATGTGATTCACCATGTTAGCCAGTTTAAAAGGAAAAACAATATGGTCTTCTCAATAGAAGCGGAGATATTATCGGGTAGAATCCGACGCTGACGTATGTTGGATTAGCCAACCAGGAACAGGAAGAAGGGAGCTTCCTCAACAGGACGAAAGGCATCCAGGAAAGCCTCCTGCTAACAGCACGCTCCATGGTGCAGGAGCGTCCATCTGCGTGCTCGGGCAAGGAGTTCTGTGCCGCGTAGACCAGACCCTTCGGTGACGGGATTTATGGCTACCTCCTTGTGCACCTGCTTGTGTCGGCTGGTACGTATTGCCCAAACAGCTTTTGTGATAAATGTTCAACATGTGAGTGTACCAGGCCTCCTCGATGAGGTCTCCCTGGTTTACTTTTTTAAAACTGCACCGATCGGGACCACTGCACGTGAGAGCCCTGCTAAAGAGAGCTGATGTGCCTTCCAAACGGCAGAGCGAACACCGGCCACCTCACTGCCGGGCTGAGCAGGAAGCATGGTGCTATGCCGAGCCCCTAACGCGTGCCGAGGCCCTCAGCTAAGTAAACAGCCGAAGGATGTGGTACAGTAAAGCGAAGAGCATGGGCTTCTGGGCGAGACAGACACCGCACGCGCTCTGAGACTCAACGTTCTTGGTTATAGAGGGGTTTTTTTTGTTTTTGTTTTTGTTTTTGTTTCTGTTTTCAAAAAAATAAAATGTCCTTCAGCGTTCACGAGGATGTGTGTGGAATTCTCAACATCTAAGGCCAACCAGATCTTGTGATATTGTGATCAATATTATCTAGTTTGTCTTACGTTTGGACATTTATACAGAAAAATTTTACTTAAGAAGACCCAAAGATGTAAGTTTACCTTCTGAAAATCAATAAACTGGGAATGATCGTTTATGTTACAAAAATGACTTTTAGACGCAATTTTGATTGTTAAGCATTAAGTTACAATTAAATTCCAGGGATATAGGACTCCCATCAAGGGTTCACACATTTTGTAGGGCTTTGACCACAGAATACTTCATCGTCCACCAGCAAATTTTCTTTGCAGGCCAAGCTGCAGAGTGCTGTCTGGGACACAAGCTCTGTAGAAATCCACGGAACCATCCGGGGAGCCTTCTTCTCGGCGTGGTCTCCCGAATGACAGTCTGGCGCTTGCTCCCCAGAGCATCAGCAACAACGGTGGTGGTTGGGCACCCAGTCCCTTCACACAGATGACCTACAGGGCTGAGTGTCCTAGTTTCCCGTTCCCCTGGGACATGGTGGATGTCAGGGCAATTTCAGGGGAAGGTGGCCCCTTCAATGACAGCCCCCGGTAGTCCATTCAAAATACAGTGGGGTAAGCCTGCGTGTTCCCCGCTGACATCTTCAACGCCCAGTGCTTGCTTTGTCAAGTGTAAGAAATGTCTGGCTTCAGAATATAATCTTGACTCCAGACCTAACAGTACGTCAGTGTGCAGTGTGGATGACCTCGTTAATTTGGAAAGCTGGCCCCGATGTAGTGTCTCTTCGGCTTCCAAAACCTTTTCCTGTTCGCTTGGTGTATATGGAATATGTACATGGTGGAATATTATTCAATAGGAAGGAAATCCTGCCCCGGGAATGGGCCAGGGGGAGCCGACCTACCCAGACCCAGCACAAGTTAAGGTGCATGCCTGCGTGTGTGCGTGTGTGCATGTTTGGGGGGGGGGGGTCACGGGAGGAGCAGCTGAACAGTGGGGAAGACGTCACATGACAAGGACCTTGAATGGCAGACTGAGCTGTCTGGGACTTTTTTCACTAAAACATTGAATCCTTTGAAGAACTGAGAGCAGGACAGGTGCTTTGAGAGGGAGAACAGTGCTTGTCAACAACCCACCTAGATCATGGCCCAGCTTGGACATTTACACCCCTGTGACCTCAAGAGTGTCGTCTGAAACATCTGGGTCCCAGTGTCCACAGGTCCACCCTGGGGATGTGGATGGTGCTCACCTCGCGGAGCCCAGCACAGGGCCTGGCAGCTATGAACGGCCCCTGTAAGGACCAGCAGCAATCAGTGTCATGCTGTAAGGATGAGTCACTCGACGCTGACAAGGAAGGGTGGGAGAGGGGAGGGAGGGATGCCCATGTCCCAGCAGGACACTCGGGGCAGACGCAGAACAGGGACCCGGAGTGTTTGGGAGCCCCGCAAAGGTAGAAGTTAACAGTGCTTGGCGCCGACTGGATGCAGAGGCACAGGGAAGGAGAGCTGGACCACTCCCAGGTCCGAGCCTCATGGTGGGGACGTCTGCACCTGAGGCTACAGAGGGGAGACAGGGAAGCTGGCTTGAGACAGGTCCCCGAGAGCTTCCGGGATAGAAGCTGTCACCGCGGAATGAGCAGGAGAAATAGAAATTTGCAAACCCCCAAGCCATAGTTTCAGATCCAAGTCTTGGTTGCTCCCCACGGTCCCTTCAGCTTTGGGACGAGCAGGCTAGAGCTCGGCAAGCTGGACACCCGCCCAGGTGACGCCCAGAGCAGGGCGGGGCGTCTGCACAGAAGCCTTGCCAAGACCGAGCGCCCTTTGCAGGCTTTCGACGCACTCTGCCTTGCTCAGTCATGTTTGCAGGAAGTCAGCCTGGGAAGGCTCCTGTCTACACGCAGGAAAAAGGAAGCCAGAAGTCCCTACATGCGCGCAGACCCTCCGAGAGCCGCTGGACTAATGTATTTGCAGCTGAAGCGTCTCGGGTGTGAAGGCAAATCTCAACAGCCGCGTCGGCGCTGACCGTTAGGAAAACCTGCCACCAGCTCTGTTTGTCCAAGACAAAGACAATGTGGACACAGAGGTGGCTGAGTAAATTCAGCCGAATTCCACAGTCTGACGGCAACGTCCCCAGAGTTCCAGCACGTGTAGCCCCGCGCCGGGTTCCAACAGACGCAGGGAGAAAGGAAAGGGTTTTAATTCCCCTGAAGGGTGTGTGGGCTGCCGATGGTCCTACCATAAAGCCCCCTCGCAGTAAGGCCTTGTGCCTCTCCCAAGCAGAGTCGCACAGAGATGTCCTTCGGGCAGGCCTCAGGGTGAAGCCCGTCCTGCCCACGCTCACGCGCTAAGCCGCCCATGCAGGGAGACGCGGGGAGCGATGGCACGGTCTGAGCAAGCGCCCGGACCCCGGAGCCGTCCTCGGCCGTGCGGCAGGCCGAGCTCCCCTCCCTGAGTTCCTGGACGAACGACGGATGATGGGTAAGAGCGTCAGGACCAAACACCCTGGCGCTGGAACGCATTTTCTTTCATTAAATGCCATTTCTTTAAGTGTCCAAATAAACCTAAAAATCGAAAGCTTTTTTTAAGTGTTGTTTGCACTTACGATGGCTTCCACTCATTTCTGACTTGCAGCCAAGGAATTACATTTTCCGGTAGAAATGGGAGCCTCACCCGTGCGCACAGCCCCGTCCGTGTGGACAGTCGTGTCGAGAGGAGATGCAGAAAGGAGTCAGAGCATCTCCGGTCATGACACTAGCTCAGGAGACGCTGGATCTGTGGGTTCAGGACACAGCCCAGAGCAGCCAGCCCAGAGTCGGAGAACGCACCGCACGTAGAAAAGCCTACAGGCATCCCAAGCACAAAGGTGCCATGGCCAGCCACTGGCGTCCCAGAGACACAGCCTGGGGTGACAGCCTGACTTTTTTTTTTTAATTAACCAGTACACACTGGATTCTGTCCTTCCCCACCATCTGATGGCGCCGAGTGTCTATCACGCACCAGCCGAGAAAGGGCACCAGGGGGTCACCAGCGGCCCCCCCTCAAGCCACCACTTCTGTTCTTCATTCAGAGAAGGAGAACACGTCAACGGGGCTCAGCACAGGAGAGCTCCTGGGCTGCGGACCCCACCGTCCGTCATCACCCCAAGGAGACAGCACAGCCCCGAGACTCCACTCAGAATGCCCTTGATGGGCTCGACGTCCTGTGTGACTCTGAAACACGTTTTTGAGGTCTTCAGGTTCTGACTATCAGAGAAAGTTCCCCACTCTCAACTCCCCAAGGCCAGGTTAAGTGATGAGGCATAAAAAATTGTCTTTGAGGAAGCAGAAGACAGCATCAAAAACAGGGATGCCCAGCATTCTTTTAAAAACACTTTTCCTTCCAAAGGACACGTCTAGGATATTTTGCTGAAATCGCACACGGTACGACTGGGGGCCATGACCCCTGCTTTTACCAGCTGCCCTGTGCATTCTGTGGGTAATACACGCTCCTGACCATTCTTCTGTATCTTTATGTGGAAAACACATTTTGTAGTAAATTTTTAAAAAATTAATTTAAAAATTACAGATTGTCACAAATAAAAAGTCCGGTTCTCAGAAAGCAGACTTAGGCGTCTCTGCGTTCCCGACATGGCCCGTGTCCTTCCGCACAGTCTCTGCTCGGTCGCGACAGCAGGAGCAGGTGCAGGCCCGTCGGGGCGCCGGCGGCCGGGGCGCTGCGCGTCCGGACCCTCTTCCTGGCCCATAAGCAGCCTGTGGACTTCCTTTTTCTCGTCCCTCTGCAGACCGCAGGGACCTCTCCTAAAAGCACCAGCAGCCCACCCTGTTTCTGTCGTCCGCTCCGTCAACTCAAGGGGTGGCAAATGGGGGGCAGAGGGCAGAGCCGCGCGCGCACCTTCCCACCGCCTCTGTGCCGACCGCGTCCGCGCCGGTGGGGAGCCGCGGGGGTGCGGCCGCCGTCCGGGCCCAGCCGATGGCTTTGTCCTGCGCGGCGAGGGGCACCTGACGAGGCAGGCACGGCCCGTGTGGCTGGGGCCCTCGGAGTGGACCGTCTCACCGGCCGCTCCTCGCAAAGGGACGGCGCGCGGGGAGCGATCGCGCGGGTAGCAGGGGCCCCGCCGCTTCTCCAAGGACGCCGGGAGCGCGCGTTGCAACCACTCGCCACCTTCAGCCGCGCCGTCGGCCGCGTTCGTGCCACGCAACGTCTAATTGCATGTTGTGGGCCGTCCCGTGTCCCCAGAGCCCGTGTCCGTGTGCGGAGGACCGAGGAGCGCCGGGGACCCTTACTGTCGTGACACCCACACCCCGGGGCAGCTGCTCAGCGGACGGTCACCCCAGGACGCTCCCTCCCAGGCAGCGTCTCTCCGGGAACGCGGCGTGGGAACGTACGTCGGTGAAAGACGGGAAATGGGCTCCTGAGTCCACCCCGGGCCGTCCCGCGAAGTCCACTCAGCGGCAGCCGCTTTCTGAAAATAAGGGAGAGTGCGAGCGTCGCCCTCCCACCACAGTCCCCGCCCGGGCCGCGGGGCTGGGGCCGCCTCTGCTCGCGGCGAAAGGGCTCTGGGCAGCAGCGCTTTCCCCGGCTGCCGCGGCCGCCAGTGGTCCACTCGGCTCGGTCCCATGTCTCCGACGCGTCTGCTCGGCCTCAAAGAGCAAAATCCGCGCTTTCTGTCGAAGGAAAAGCAAACGAGTCAGAACCCGAGTGTCCTGTCCCCGCGCGAGCTGCGGCGGCCTCCTGCGGCGGGAGCCCCCCCCCGCCCCCCGGCCTCAGCCCCCCGGACTCGCGGGTCCGCTCCAGACCCGGACTGTCTCCCTCTCGCAGACGTTTGGAAGGTGATTCACTTCAGGAACTCACGCTGCTCCAAGTAACTGAAACGTCTAATGTTTTGACCATTTTGATGTGGAAATCTAGGAAAACAGTCATCAAAACCAGGGACAGAGGTCTGAAATCCCTGGCAGGCTTTGCGAGGGGTAATAAAGACGCAGAGAGCTATAAAAGCAGGTGATTTAAGGGGAGGCGGGTGTTGGAGCACAGCTGGTATTTTAAAATCCGACATTATTTTCAGTATTTATTTTAAATCTCAAGGCTTACATTGATTTAGGAAGGTCAGAGAATATGTTCTTTTTCTCCCTCTTACAGAGAGAATTAGGACGACCCTAAAATATATTAAAAAAAAAAAAAAAAAAAAGGAAGCAACATCTTTGGTTGACTTGAAAAGGGGAAGAAAGTCACCTGCCCCGTCCGCAGAGACTAGGGATGCCGATTCTGAGCACCAGGAAAGGACAAAGGGGGTGAAAGCAGGAGCTGCGGAGCACCTGTCTCTCCCCCGCTGTGCGACCCCGCGGCCCGAGCCCGCCCCCCGAGTCCTGAAAGTCACGCGGGCTTTGCTCTCCAGGGCTGCGGGAGCCGCTCACACCCACCGCCGTACTGTATGTAACGGAGTTGTGCGTTCTTGCCGCTTGTCAAAACAATCCTGAAATCCCATTTTCCTTTAATAAAGTATAGTTCTGTCCTCCAGATGTATGCGTGAATAAGATGTCATAGTCTGTTTTGGTTCCGGGCTGCACCCTGCTGATGCTCTTAGGCAGCAGGAAAATTACCTTATTGAGGCACATCGCCGGCAGGGAGGCCGGGCCACACGGCACGCGGGATTACACACATGACATATTCAGAGACCTTTGAATAAGACTATGAATATCAAGTGATTGAAGAGATTATACAGGCTCCGGTTTGTTCTTGGGGCATGAAAGGTTGTGGTTCTGGATGAGTGTCTTTCAGATCAATATAATTATGTCATAAAAACGCGTCCCGAAATAGTTTCCTTTGCAGCGTTTCCCTCGCCTGCTCGCACACGGCTCCACGGCCCACGGGGGCCGGCGGGCGCAGCCACGGTGTCGGGGTCCCCCGACGTCCCTCGGGCGACGGTGCTCCTGGCTCTGCCCCCCACGGGCCCTGGGTGCTCGGGCCGCCCGCGTCGGGGGCGAGAGGGGCCGGCCTCCCCGCGCAGTGGGAGGCGGCCGTGCTGGGAAGGGCTCCGACTTCCCCACGACCTCGCTGTGCGTGGCCGCCCCCCGGGGACCCCTGCTTGTCCCCCACCCCTGCCAACCGCCGAGGCCCGCCGGGTCTCCCCCGCCCCCGAGGAAGGGCAATGCCGGTCGCCCTGCCGGTCCCCCGCCCAGAGGCCGCAGGACAGGGGCGCGCCGGCAGGTCGAGGAGGGGCCGCAGCCCACCGCCCCCGCCCTGGCCCCCGCGCGCGTCGGCGTTCCCGTGCGTCCACGCCATGTCTCCATGGTGTGGTTTTTCAGCCCATTTCTAAGTGGGGTTAAACCCTGGGAGTTTAAAACTATCACATCTGAGTAACGATCCTTTCTTTTCACCAGAGAGGAGGGCAGGGCAGTGAGGACCCTCAGCTCAAAACACACCTCTTTCTTTTTCGCCTTTAAAAGGACATAAATACACACCGCGCGGCAGACTCCGGCCTCGTTCCGCCCGGCGGGGCGCGCCGCTCCCGGCGCTTACGTGAAGGGGGGACGAAACCCCGACAACAGCTGCTTCACGAGAGCGGGGAGGGCGCCGGCGGCTCCGTGTCCCCGCAGGGGGCTCGGCCCCCACGCCCGCATCCCCTGGCCCACACGCAGGGACAAGCCCAGCACATTCCCGAGTGCAACTGGGGTCCCTTTGGAGAGCCAGACGAAGCCTCGTAGGACAGTCTTGGACTTGCCTCCTTTGGAAGATTTTCACCTTCTTTCTCTTCTTCTATCGTGTCTGTCTTTTGTTCACCTATTTCTAACTCATTCTCTCCTTTTCCATTATTTTACAGTCACCAGGTCTTGCCCGGGAGCCCTTCTGGGACCCTCGCAGAGAGCAGTGGGCCTCTCCGGGTGCAAGACGCCAAGGGAAAGGCACGTCCCAGTTTACTGAAGTGAGCATCCCACTGCGCTCGCACCCGCGGCCTCTCCTTTCAGAGGTAACCGGAGAATTTTCCTTTTAGGAAAATAAGGAGAACATAAATCTTATTTAAATGTTACATGTTGCTTTTCTTCTACACTCCTTCCATCCATGATACAAACTAGCTACAAAAGAAAGCGACTGATAACACACAGTGTTTCACAAACCGCTGTGACCACCAAGCACTTCTGTCTTCCTAAAGAACCTTCTAGATCAAGCTGTTCCCACTTTCCGTACGTCCTTGAAAACACCATCTTCCACTCAAACCTGCCTTCACCGTGTATGAAATTGATCTTTCCAGAACTCTTAGAAAATGACATGCTCTGTTCTCTTCCGTTCAAGTAGCTGTGGGCGTCAGTTACATGAGTCCACAGAACAGGTGACACGGGAGGACCCTAGAAACGGGACTGCACTTGCGTCCGTGAAGCTCAACCGTTAGCATAAACCATCCCGAAAACAGATTCCCCTTCTCAGCTCACGCGTTGACAGCCCTTGGATGAGACTCCGGGGCGAGAATGTGGGAACCCCTGTGTGTGCGAGGCCACTCTGCTCACGTCGTGTAAATTAGCGTCCCCTCCCTCACATCCTCTGCTTCTGAGAGGTCCGCGCGTTTCAGGGAATTTTACGGCATCGGTGTTTACAAAGGTAAATCACTCTCAGGGGGACGTGTGTGTAGGCCACTCATCGTGCTGACCCTGGTGTGAGGAGAGGCGGTGTCGTCTTGCTCTCCCTCTGGTAAGACTTGGATGCATCTGTGTCCCCAGGAACCGGGCAGGTGGCCCCAGGGCTAGTGTCCCCGCCGCACTCACATGTCTCCGTGTGCTCAAAGCTCTCGTTCTCTTCCTTACTGCTGTCTACTTGCAGTCCAGACCCTGTGCTTAGCCCTGGGGAAACTCAACATTGGAGGGTCCCGTGGACGTCCCCTGACCCCCAAACCCCATTCACAAAGTCTGCCCTCAGGGCAGGTCACTTGCCCACGTGGACGCTGCATCTGTACTCAGAAAGAGCCGTGCTCTCCTGTCCCCACGGTGCTCACACCTTTGGGCCACAAATCCCAGGGTGAGGCCAGCCCTCCTCCCGGCTCGTCCGGCAGCACCAGGAAGACACAGAGCTGCACTCTGGGAGTCGACGTGCCCAACTTTGCAAGTTGTCCGCGTCGCTCCCCGTGCCCAGGGGAGATGCGAGGTGGTGTACCCAGAGGGACAGCCGGTCTCCGGGGCACAGAGGGCCTGGGTCGTTCGGGACCAGCCGGGTCTGAGACGTGACCCTGGGAAGGGATGGGAGACGGGCGGCCCCGGGGGAGCCCAGAGCGGCACAGAGGGTGGATAATGGGCGGGAAGGCCAGCACCACGGGGGTCAGCACGGTGCCGAGAGCACAGAGCACACGGCACAGCCCCGAGTGTGCAAGTGTTTCTCCAAAGCCAGCAGCAGCCCCACAGAATGCCGCCGTCCTCTCAGGGATCGGAAGGGGGTTCAAGCACCAGAGGCTTCGCGGTAGGAGCCCGGTCACATGGGCGACGTCATGAAATTTTACTGCAAAATATCCTTTTTTTTTCTTATTTGAAAAGACAAATTATTAGCATTTTTAAACAATTTCAATATGTTTAATGGCGGAAAGGAAGACCAAAGCTGTTCCGCTCGCTGAGTAAAAGTGCGGGGTCTGTAAACAGGAATCTTAAGTTACCCCAAGAGTGCACTCATTTTAAATTTTACTTGAAAGCGGGATGTACGTTTATTACAATTTCAAACAAAATGCTAATGCCATTAAACAAATGAGGTTTAGGCAAATTAACTTCATTTTAATATTCTGAAAGCCTATGATATAGGACATTGAGTTACGAAACATTGGCTAGAAGTATCAGTTGCAAGTGGGGTTTTCATTGCTGTGAATCTCAGGAGAATATTTGTAATTAGTATCATTTGCCTAATACTTCAGGTTAATTAGAATATTTAATTGAATAGCTGTAATCTTCAGAGATGACTATATTATGATCAAATTAGCAGCATCCCGACGCGCGCCGATCGCAGGACGGCCGCCTGCCTCACCCCTGCGAGCTATCCGGCCCTGTGGAGCGTTCAGCAACATCAGAAAAAATCTGTTTCTTACACTTTTGAATTTTAATGATCCATTTGAACTCTGCCATCAACATTTAATTATTCTAGGAAAAAAAAAGTCCCAACCATGACTCCCATATGGCATGTTGGCAAATACACTTGCCCACAGAGGCGCCCGCACCTCTCCCCGGCAGCTCTCGGAAGAGATTAACACAGACTTTTCTCCCCCTGAATACAAGGCCCTTTTTTTTAATAGTGTTTGCAAATACAGACCAGATGAAGCTTCACAGAAGAGGTTACTAGGATACTATTGAAGCACTATTAGGAACAGATGAATTGAGTTTTAGAATGTTACAATGGGTTTGTTCCTGTAATGTCTCCACTGGACTTTCTGTATTGTGTGCAGAAGGTCTGGGGAATCAGGTGCCTGTTCAGCTAAGCCTTGTTAGCCAGAAAGCCCCCCTCCTTTTTTTTTTTTTATTTTTTGGAAGACGTGGGGGGCAGGGCTGGGGAGGCATTTGTACAAAAATCTTCGTACTGCCTGGAAAGATGGCGTTGTCGGTGCTCCAAGTTGCAAGGTTTAATATACAGATATTTGTACATTTCCACACGAACAATGTGCATGGTCTTTATGCATCAAACATATAGGGTTAAATCATCATCACGGAGTGATTCAGGGGGGCCCAGAAATGCATTTAGGGAGACAACTCTGGGTCGTCCAATTATCGTTCCCAAGCGCAGTGAGATCTTCGGCAGCCCAGGGACATTGGACAAGCACATTATGGAATCACGTAGAGGGGAAAGCATTAGCGCCCGGACACTGCTGGCCCCCACACACTTGAGAATCCCAGGAAGTGTGTTGCCCCCACGGGCCAGAGCTCGTGGGGTCAGTTCTGCACAACAAACCAAAAGACGTTTGGAAGGGAACGGGATTTAAATGCTGGAGCAGCCTCTCAGGACGTAGATCATCCTTAGGTGTCGCCTCCCTACAAACTGCTTATACCGTAAGCGCTAAACCTCTTCACTGGGGGGACGTCTGGAGGAAAACTGAGGACAGAAGCGGTGGAATAAACTACCATTGAACAAAATCACTAGTTAGTTTGCCTGACCATGACCAGTCTGTGTGCTCCTGGATGATCTTTGTTACCCTTTTCGCAAGGACTGCACATCTTTAAAGAATTCCGGAGGAACACACACACACACACACACACACACACACACACACGGAGGTGAGCTTTAAAACAGATATTGTATTTTGCTTTGAAACTAACAGATGAGCTGAAGAGAGCTGTGAGTTTGGCTGTACCGTACATAACTGTACGGAGGGGGGTTAACTGTGGGCAAATGTCATACAGAGATTTTTTTTTTATTTTGATTTGTTCACAAGAGTTAAAATAGCGTATGTAAAATTTACAGAACTGGCAAGAGCAAAGCATTCGGGGCACGTGAATGATGGACAGTTTGACAGAGATGAGCCGCGGTGTTCACAAGTGGTGAATGGTGTCGTTAGCAGATTCCTGAAGATGTCCCCGGCTGATGAACGGCGCTGAGGAAAATTCACCCTTAAGAAGCCGGGATGGCCTGTGACGGCCGAGGAGGAATCACCCGGAAGCCAGCAGGCGCGCCCGAGCCCGGAGCGGGCAGCTCTGCACAGGGAGCGAGAGAAGGCGCTGCGCGGGGCTCCTCGGAGCGCGCCGGTCGCCCTGCTCGCCCTCCAGAATTAGAGGAGCGACACGTCCAATGACAGTCTCCATTATCACTCATTTTATCTTCAGATCCTTGCAAGGAACGACTTAAAGCCTGTTCTTCAAACGGCAGCTTAAAAACACCTTGTGCGTTCATCTTAACGGGCAAGGTGTGGCCTGTCTTCAGTTTTCTCGAAGGAAACCTCGAGGGACGGCTGACGGCAGGAGTGGCGTGCGCTGCGGGCGGCCGGGCCCCGGACTCACGCCGGTGACCCCGGGCTTGCCGTGTCATCACGGGCCGGGGTCTGTTTCCGAGGCTGTCCCGAAGCCCCCACAGGCATCCCGACAACGGGCTCCCGCTCCCTGGGCGCGGCGCGCACATCTGCCGGAGCCGGTGCAGACGCCGCTGATGGCGGGAGCCGCGCCGCGAACCAGCCGCCTGACTGGGGCTGCTCCCCGCACCGGAGAGCTCCTCCAGAATTAAAAATCTGCTCTGCTAATTGTGGAACAAATTTTCCACAGCCCTGCCTGAGAATCCGGCTCTGAGTATCTCCCATCTATTAAACAGATGGCAGATAAGATTGTAAACATATTTGCTTCATATTGAATAGATAGTTTCTGGCATAATACTAATTAACAAATTAAATGACTGACTCTCTGCATCGCATTAGGACTTGAAACCACTCCGTAAGTTTGTCTTGGGTCGTTATTTACTTCGACAACAGCACGCAGGGAGGAGCCGCTGAATGTTTCCAGCAACATTATGCGGGGAGTAGCTTTCTTTTTAAAACTCCATATTTTATTATAATTCATTTGGCTTTCATTACAGTCACTCATTACAAACCGCGTGTGCGTTCCCTCCACCTCCGAGGGCTGCCTGCTTCCCCGCCGCACCGAGCGCCGCGACTGTGGCTCGGCTGTGCCGAGGGTGCGGAGAACCAGGCGTCGCCGCTCCCCGGCGGCTCTGGAGAGGCCTCGGGAGGGACTGTCACGGCGACGCTGCGGGGGACGGTTTCCACGGAACTGGCTTAAAGGAACACAGCTCCTTGCCGTTGTGAGGCCTCCTGGTGCGCGCGAAGCCGGTCCAGACAGACGAAGGCGGCCGCGGGGCGAACCTGGGAACCTCAGCGGAGCCGCCCCGCGTCCTGGGCCCCAGTGAGCGCATCCGCAGAATGGGAGCGAGCGGACCGTCCTCGGCCGCCGGCCCGTGATGTCAGGGCACCGCCTGCCCTGCGGGTGTTCACTCCAGAGAGAAGCGGCAGCCTGCTGGTTGGTGAAGAAATGGGTACATTATCTGTGAGGATCTGTTCGCCTCTGAGCCCCTGTGTTGTGTGGGAAATTGCTTTTTAGCTTGAATTACTCAGGCACCCAAATTCTTCACCCCGGTTTCTATGCTGAAACATAAAGATGATTTCTTTTCCTCTCTCTCTTCTATTTTCTTTCCTCCTCCTCCTCCTGCTGCCTCTTCTACTTCTTGGCACATTTTTTCAAATGCAAAAAGAGAGCTTCCCTTTACAAATCATAACTGGGAAGGTCACATGCTAAGATCCTTGCCGCCCAGGGGCAAACAGAGAGCAGTGTCAGCTGGCCAGACATACCTATGAGAAGCAGCCACACCAGAATTTACCCAAATCTCATTCTTTCCCCTGGATTTAGCAAAGACTGGCAGACCAGTCACAAGCAGTGATGATCGAGTGTAATTAATAAGTAGTAGACTATCTCAAGAAATCAACTGTGTACATCATGTGGCAGAAATAATTCACTATGTGGTGGGTGAGATGCGGCCACAGAACACGTTCAGAGAAGCCTAGCGTTCTGTGCAGAGCGCTCCGGAGAAGAGAAGACGTTTCCGTCTCTGGAGGTCGGTCGTGTCGTTTGCCGTAACCACCTGCGGTCTGTAAACATGTGGGGATCACACATGAACAGTTCTGTGGCCCCAATAGAAAAGCAAACTCCTAATTATCTCATTCTCTTCACTTGCTCAAATGTCCTAAACCGAGTAAAAAGATTCCACCTTCAAACCATCTCAGCAAAGGCCCACCATCACGTGTGCCTGGAGCTCGCTGTGTCCGTTTTTGTTTCCTGCTCCGGGTGAGTGGGTCATTTTAGGCCTGGGGATGTTCTCAGTCAAGGGTAATTTTCCCTGCTCTGCGTGTCCCTAATTTGTGATGTGACAGATCTTGCCGGGGGAGGGCTTCCTAGGAAGTCCTTGGGTGACTGGCCCACGTGCACCACTGAGCTCCTGGACCTTGTCATTTTGCTGGAAATTATCACTGAGTTCTTTACATACTAATACACCTCCTCTTCTAATGACAAAATTTTTTAGGAAACTTTCTATGTGTGTGACAATGAGATTAAAACTAAAATCTTTGCACAGGTTGAAGTGGAGATGCCCTCTCGTGGTTTCAGGAAAATGTTCAGAAAGGAGGACACGGTGCACTGATTAGACCACGGGAGGAGGGAGAGGCGAACTTGTGTAACAGGAGCGGGAAAACCATGAGCGTGTCTGAGCCGAGGTGCGGTAACGGGACCCGGAGCCCAAGGTACCTGCCAGGCCCGCTGCCCGTCCACGGCGCGGCAGGCCCCATGGAACGCGGCCCGGCGGGCGGACAGAAAGGTTTCTGGTCCCACACATGGATTCGACTCTCTGCTGTGCTGGGGAACTTAGGTGATTCCCTAAATAAACCTGACCCCCTTGGGGCGCCTGGGTGGCTCAGTGGGTTAAGCCTCTGCCTTCGGCTCAGGTCATGATCCCAGGGTCCTGGGATCGAGCCCCGCATCGGGCTCTCTGCTCAGCGGGGAACCTGCTTCCCCCTCTCTCTCTGCCTGCCTCTCTGCCTACTTGTGATCTCTCTCTCTCTCTGTCAAATAAATAAATAAATAAAAATATTTTTAAAAAAATAAAAAAATAAATAAACCTGACCCCAAAATCCGTAGACAAGAAGGAGGAGACAATCCATAATCTGTGTGTCAGAGTCTTGAAGGGAATAAATGCCAGTTGGAAAGCTCTGTTTTTCCATGTCTGTTGATTAAAAGGGTTTTTCTAATGAAATTATATTGAGATTTCCTTTTCGGAGGATGCATTCGGTAAAAGGAGCACCTGTACGAGTGTGCGAGCAGATCAAGCCCGGCGGTTCCTCCTTTGCCACCAAGGATGTCCTGTTAAGACCCGCTCAGAGCTGGCTGGAGTAACAGGGCAGAGCTCAGCGGTGGCCCTAAGCTGTCACCTTCAGGTTCGTGACTGCGCGTAGTCTCTGAGGTAGTGGGAAGGCCTTGCCGGTTGTTCGCAGACGCGACCGGGTAAGGTGTGAAGGTCTGGGCTTTTCTCAGCGAGTCAGCTAGAAGCCAGCTGTGGCCGCGGCTGTGCCCCGATGAGCCGTGGGGTGCCCGGCAAGTCCAGTCCGGGATCTATGGTCCATTCTGCACACTTTCATTTCTTCAGAAACTAGGAGAGGGAGCATCCGGCTGGCTCAGTCTGGAGAGTGAGTGACTCTCAATCTCGGGGTTGTAAGTTCGAGCCCCATGTCTGGGGTAGAGTCTACTTTTTTTTTTTTTTTTTTTTTTTTAATGGACGGAAATTGGGAAAGGCTTATTTTTCACATGGATGGGAAGGATATTAAATGACAGGCCCAAGCATCTCCGGACTCCAGGGCACGTCTGCTTTCTCCTGAACGTCTGGGAGGCTGTGGGAAGAAGCACTTCATGTCCTAATGGGAAGGAGTGTGGTTTGGTTTGAGTGAGATGCCAGACAGACCATTGTCTGTGGGGGACACAGTTCTCCCACCCAATTCACTCACTCTCTCCCTGTCTCCTTCCCAGCACAACCCACGGGAGAGACCTCCATCTCCACAAAAAATGATAGGATGTGGCATTCCCTACATAAAAAAGCTGAAGTACATAAAACAGAATTTGTACTCCCCAATACAAATTCTTCGGGCAGCTGAGTGGGTCAAACACCTGTCAGCTATCTATGTTAGGAACCAAACCATCATGACGGAATTTATATTATTTCAAATAATTGTTGCAGTTTTTAAACATAACATGAAAGGTCGCATAACTTGGAAAATCTGAAAAACCCACAAAGTTAAGAAGAGCAGGTTTGAGTCCATGGAATGTGTCTAACCCTGGATGCGGGAGCATCGGGGTGTATTTGTTTCGAAGAAAGATCTTCAGTCGTAGGATTCCAGGACGGACAGGATTTCCATGGGATTCTCTAATGACTTTTAAAGAAAATGGTAAAATTAAGATTTATTAACTCATAAAGAATTTAGAATTGCCCTTCAAATAATACTACTACTTCCAAGGTTTTCTCGAGTTTTTTTTTTTTAATAAAACAATTTCCCCAATATGGTGACGTGCTTATAATCTATTAGATTTTTTAGAAATGAGAAAGAGACAGATAACATATCACCTTAGGGAAATAATTGACAGGAAATCAAAACTTTGAGGGGAAAATCCAAGTAAAATATGTCTATCAACATAACCCACTCTCTGTCTATTCATAAGACATCGTTTCTTGAGCGGAATCGGTATGAAACTCTCAGATGTCAGATTTGAGCTTATTATGAGGGACGACACTTAGGGATTTCCCAGCTGCAGAAATGACAGGTGATGCCTTTGGATTTAAGATTTCTTTCCAAGCAATCAGGGAAGATCTCAAATCTCAGTGAAATAAGAATGTCATGAACAATTCCAATTACTCGTTATTTCTGGAGAAGAGTGGGAAGATACAAAATAATCCCCGGGTATTCGCTGTTTAAACGACGGGATGACTAATTCTAGACAGGGAGAAGAACAATAAAGCAATGACTTTATTCATTCCGCCATAAAACTTTAAGTAATTTAAACTGAAATAATAAACACAATGATAAAAATTAATTTAATTAAGTCAACTTTCAAATGTAGACGTTGATAAAACTGAGATCACTTGTTTGGGTTGGTTCGAGGATGTTTGTTTGTTTGGGCTTGAAAGAACTACTGTTTTCCCCGGCGGATCTGCCCAGTAAACCAGACTGATTTCCCTTTACCCCGAGCAGACTTAGCCAAGATGGTCTCAACCTGTACTAAGCATCCTTTTGCCCTTAATTATCTTCTGCAATGTGCTATAATTCCATACTCTTTGCATTAATCTTGATCTAATTAATTAATACATAAATCTTAAAAGAACGAAAAGAGCTGATTTCCTTTTTTTCCACAGAAAATAGGTTCAGTGCCTCACCACGAGGTTTTTGGGGAGCAGGTTGTCCCCACGAGCTGACCTGGGACTTGGGTCAAGGCCGCCCTGGCCAGGTCACAGGGCTTGTTCAGTGCACAGCCCGCCCTGATGGTCTGTCGAGGATGATGGTGTGGGAAATGTGGGAACTCAACGCTCGCCAAAATGCTCGTAGACGCCAGAGCAGCGGTGCGCCTGCCGCGGCCTCCAGGACCTGGGCCCACCTGCTGCCCTTCAGAGCGGCCCCCACTTCAGACCCCTGCCCCCGCCCCTCCTCGGCCCCGCCCCTCCTCGGCCCCGCCCCTCCCCGGCCCCGCCCCTCCTCGGCCCCGCCCCTCCTCGGCCCCGCCCCTCCTCGGCCCCTCCCCTCCTCGGCCCCTTCCCTCCCGGCCCCGCCCCTCCCGGCTGCTCCCCTGCCAGACAGTGACAGGCTGGAGAAGGGGCCCCTCCCACCTCGGAATCCAGAATCTGAGGCCTCCAGGGGAGCCCGGGGCTCTGCCCTTGGCTCTAAGAACTCGCGCGGTTCCTGACACCCCTGGCCCTCGGCGTCGTACCCATGGGTCAGACGAGACAGGACAGTGGCGAGACCCCTCTCGGTGCAGATGAGCTCAGGGCTGTCTGCGACGCCTCTCCACCTCCCAACCCCGGGAGCGGAGCCACTACGGCCCAGAGCAGCGGGGAGCTGACTGCGCGCCAGCCACGTTTGCCCCAGAGTTTGCCCCCCTGGATCCCCGAGAGCTCGGTGTCACCTCTGCAGCGGTTGGGGCCCGCAGGCGGCCAGGCAGGGTTTGATCCAGCCGTAGCAGCCGCCGATGACCCTGGATGGAGGAGTGGGGAGGATAGGGGTAACAAAGGCTTCGTTTGCCTGGAGGCAACCACGGAAAACCGTCGCGGTGGCCCCGTGACGTCCCGGGGTCCATCAAAGGACAAGGACAGGAGGGGAGGACGCAGGGGAGGATGCGAGGGGAGGCCCTCGGGGCCAGCAGGTGCCTGCACACTTCCTAAGACCCGGAGGCGGAAGCGCCCTCCGAGGCCCGGGCTGGTCTCTGCTTCAGGACTGCGGCGGCTGCTGGCCTCTGACCAGCCTTTCCTGCAGGGCCTGTCTGGCAGGGAAGGAAGGGCTCCTGTGTCCACGGTCCTTAAATTCCACTCTCCATGAGGGCGCAGCGACATAGTGCCTTGTCCCCAGCAAAGGTGTCAAAGAAAAGAGAAATCAGGATTTGTTCCAAATCACCAAAAACTTCACCGTGACTGCCCCTGGCAGATCAACATTTTTAAAATTTCAGAGACAAAAGAGGCCAGCATGCTGTTTGAGTCCCATGGTAAATTGATGGGACCCAAGTTTCTATTTGAACATGGCTGGTGATGGGCAACGTGGTCTTATCGATGCTCCCATGTTTCACCTCCAAATGGCCTGGATTTCACGCAATCAGCTCCCACTCCCCATCACTGTGGCGCAGCAGAGACCAAGCAGGGGCAAACTCCTTCCCGGAGGACCACGATGTGTCCACTCAGAGGCCACAGGCACATCTAGTACAGAAATCTGAAATACAGATCTACCAAAAGGTCTCCACCATCTTGCAAAACAGCCGCCCCAAAGATTGGTCCCAGAGATACGGTTTTCCCCCAAGGCTGCCCGGAGGACCTTTGTGCACCCTTCCGTGAAGTGTGGCCCCTCACTTAGATAAGGTGAGTTCTTCTGCACCAACCCTGGATGTGTTTACTTCCAAGTGTAACTGTCTACCCTAAGGGCAAAGCAGAAGAGATTTGCAAAGTCAAAGAATGCCAGGTTCCCGTCACCAACAGAGAAGTTCTTATTTTCAGTAATGGAGTAACATTTTTATCCACTTCTCAGGATCAAAACTTCAAGTTCATCCTATTGAATGTGAAATTTGTGAGGTTATTGGGAACACTATAAATTCAGATGTTAACATTTAATATAAAATTGTTTGTTTTGTTGTGATAATAAAAATACAGGTTTTGGTGAAAACAGCATTATGATAAAAAATAATATTCTTACTCACTAAATGTCAAAAACGGGTTGGTGTGCTTCATTCGTAATCACGCCGGGGAAGGTGCAGCCTTCCAAGAGTGGAAGTAGAGGCCGTGCCTGCAAAGATTTAATACTATTTTATACTACCCAAAATCACTGAACTATGAAAGGTTTGGGAAGAAACTGACGCTGAATACAAAAGATATTTCAGCACAAATTAGGAACTTTTGCTCTTCACTACCTATCCTCAATGAGACATAAAAAGTGTTATTGTTGGAGCAGTAAAGCGCTCTTTTTGTATCAGTCCAAGTGTCCTACAATGAAATTGGATATTTTCTAAATTATTTCCCTACAGTTTTATCATAAACATTAGTAAACATTTATTTAGGTACTTAATCAAACCCTTTCATGAAACTTTTCCCCAAAAAACTATTGTTTTAGAAGTTGTAGGGAATTGCATTATCCATTCACTCCTACCTCGCTCCCTTCAGGAAAAAAAAAAATTGCAAAAAGGAGACATGGAAAAATATCCCCATAAACAAGGCAGAAACAAAACAGATTAAATGCCAAGAACTCAAAGAATGTGCAAGATTTAATTTTGAAATTAAATAATTATGTTTAGAATATCTTAATTTAGAATAAGTACTTTCGAATGTACCTTCTGTTATTAATTATATTCATTTTTATTCTGAATTCAGAAAGAATGAAATTGACCTGTAATTTTATATTATCTGAATTTGAAAAACTGTACAAAGGAATCATAAATACAGTACCTTGATTTCAGAGCTTGTATCCTGTTTTGTTATAGCTATGAGTTTGGATGGTTTTTGCCCCTGAATAAAGGGGAAAGGACAGAGAAGATGCAGAGGCTGAAATACGTACCTATCTCAATATAAAACAATAAAATTGGGGGCGCCTGGGTGGCTCAGTGGGTTAAGGCCTCTGCCTTTGGCTCAGGTCATGATTCCAGGGTCCTGGGATCGAGCCCCGCATCGGGCTCCCTGCTCATCAGGGAGCCTGCTTCCTCCTCTCTCTCTCTCTCTGCCTGCTCGTGATCTCTATCTGTCAAATAAATAAATAAAAAATCTTATTAAAAAAAAACAATAAAATTGAAAACACGTCCTATTCAGCAGAGCCTACCAAGTATTTCAGTATTTATGAAGGAGAATCTTTCCTTCAAAAAATATATTTATTTTATTATATTTACATTTTTGTATATATATGCATATATATATATACACACACATATATATGGTTTGTGGAAGAGGCCACTGAAAATGTTAATGACTTCAAATTTATTAATCACAAAATTCAACTTCTGAAGAATAATTAAAAGCAATTATATGAAAAATTTATATGAGATCTTTCTAAATCGTCAGGAAAATATGAACACTTTGGAAAAGAGACATGTATGCCTTAGAAATTGATTACATCAAGGACACGTACCAAGAGTGCATAATTATACTGCTTGTATAGTCATATTGCTTACTTAGTGTGTAAATAACTAATAGAATCAGGAATCTTAAGCAGTTTGCTTAGCTTGTACAGACATATACTATTTATGTCTCAAAAATAATTTTAGTTTTACGATGGTTTTGAATGAGGCTATTTTATAAATTTGTCAATAAAGTTGAATCAAATGGTCAATCAATATGTAAACACTTCAGTTACGTAACTTTAGTTGTTTTCATCATTTCCAAACTCTGAACAGTGTTCCTGTTTGGATGATAAATTTCACGGTCACGTACGTTCATACGAGACCGTGTTCTAACAACATATTTAAACAAAAGCACCTGGACTTCTGTTTTCTGATCCAGAGAGAAGTCGGAGTCTGCTTCCACTCAAGCCATGATTAAGATCTGCACGATCCACAAAACCTTGGTTTCCAACACCCATCAGAGAGCTGAAGATGCATAGAAAACCGCACAGGCTTTAACCTGGGAATTAATTAGTCCTTTCTAAGCCAGTAAATAGCCACATCTTCCCTCAGTTCTGGGGGAGTGACAGGAGGAAGGAGAACCCACCATATTTAAGGAGTAAGGAGCAACTAGTGAAATCTCAAAGGGCCTTGATTAGCCATGTGTAGGCTGGCATAAGAGCCCAAAATCCCATACCCCCAAACTAACTGCTTTCCAAAACCAGGAGTGTGCTGCACAGAGAGATCGCCAAGGGTGCCCAAAACTTTCCTGGCAACCCAAAACCCTACCATCTAACTGGTAGAACAGAAGATAGCCGCTGGGATTCACAAGGACAGCAACCGGTCTGTCACGATGTGCAGAGGTCTCAGAGTGTGACAGGCTTAGAGCTCAAGCGGGATACAGTCTTCTTGATCCTTCCTTCACAACATCTGCAGCCGGTGTTTGCCAAGACCTAACCAAAGCTGCACCAAAGACAATCACCAATTTCAACGCAGGTTTGGGGAAAAAGGTGCCCCACGGCACCAGCCTCGCAGCAAAAGGGCATGCCACCTGCTGGGTGAATATTACCTATTTTAATCTCTACTGTCGTTTCATACACAATGCCAGGCACACACTAAAAAATTTAAAGACAAGTGTAGAAGCAAGCAAATATTATCCATGGTCAGGAAACAGTCAGTAGGGGAGGATAGAGAAATCCCGATAGAGCATTATAAGACATGAACTTAAAGTATTATGATAGAGTGGGGGCAGGGAACAACATCTGTGAAAGGATAAGGAAGTTCACTGGAGAGATTACAACTCTTTTTAAAAAATTAGTAAATTTAGAAGACAGAGCTTACAAATTATCCAGACCAGAACACGAAGAACAAACGTCATCATCAAGGTCACGATGGGAAGCCTGTGATAATAACAGCAGGACTTGAGAGCCTGGGCTCTGCAAACCAACACTGTTGGACATCAATCTAATTACAGACCCAGAAGGAGAGGTGTGAACAGGGCAGAAGAAATACTGAAAAGGAGAATGATGATAATTTTTTCACGTTGATGAAGGAAATCAACCCACTGATACAGAAAATCAATGAAAATCAATCAATACAAGTGCAAAAACAAAAATAAAACTTCCATCTAGACATAAAATATTCGAAGTACTGAAAATCAAAGAAAATGCACTAAAAAGCAAAGTATGAGATGGTACAGAAGGAAGCTGGTTTCCCATAAGAAAAAAAAAAAAAAAAAAAAAAAGGAAACCAGAATGCCACATCAAGCAAAGATGATTTTTTTTTCAGGTAAAAGAAAATTAAAGGAATTCATGACCACGAGGCCTGGCTTAGTAGGGATGTTAATGTAAGCTCTTGAGGCCAAAGGAATACCACAGCATAAACAATGAATTTTGGAACACTGATAAAAAATTTAATTTAATTTAATTAAAAAAAAAAAAAAGGAATACCACAGCAGATCCACAGGAAGAGACAAGAGCATGAGAATGGCAAGTAGAAAAATACTTTTCTTTGAGTCTCTCAATTTCGGTAAGTCACATGACCCTAAAACAGAAGTTTACATTTTCCATCAAGTGGTACAATTGTAAGCCTAGATAACAACAAGAAATAGGAACTCACATTGTAATCTCTAGAGACATCGGTAGAAAAGGAACACAAAGACATAGAGTTAAAAACCCAAAATAAGAACTAAAACAGGCTACTAACAAATATTCAATTATTCCAAAGAAGATAGGAAAAAAGAAACGAAGAAACAAAAGACAGACGGCACTAATAGAAAAGCAAATATCATAACAACCCTAAATCAGATGGAACTACATTAAACGCATATGGAAGGCGTAAAAGCAGTAGGAGACTGTTTGGGGGGAGGTTATAAACTATTTATATGAGGGTGGCTAGTTCGCCCTTTTTACTGTAGTTTTTATGTTCAGGTGTGGTTTACCCCATTACAGTTTTGCTGACTTCCGCGTTTAGGTTGGTCCGTCTCAAATGAATTTTTGTGCGTGTGTCAGGAAGGGGTCGGGGTTCATTGTCCCCCTTGTGAATATCCAGCAGCTCAAGCACCTGTTACTGACAGCGGCCCCTCCCTCCGCACCCCGCCTCCGTGCTGACCGCGCCGAGCCTCTGCGGGACCGAGCCTCTGCGGGACCGGGCCTCTGCGGGACGGGACAGCGCATGCGCGGGTCTGTGCACGCAGGATCCTCATTTCTTTGGGCTCCTGCTTCTTGAGGATCAGTATCCTCCTGCCTCAACCATCATAAATTTCATTAACTCATGCTATCTGGTGGAGTAACGGCTCATATTTTGGTTTTCTTTTTCGATATTGAAATGTCTTTTTCTATTTTAATGTTACTCCAAGATTTTAAAGTAATTCTGTTGCCTCATTTGACCACACACTTACCATCAGTTTGTCAGTTTTCACAAGAAAAAAGAAAAAGTCTCAGAATATTGATTAGAATTGCATTGAATGTATAGTTGAATGAAAAATACCATTATCTTCAAAACATTGCATATTAAGGTCCATGAACACGGAGCATCCATCACATGGTCTTTCTTAATTTCTCTCAGGAATGGTTCAGAGTTTTCAGTACACATGTTTTTTATAACTTTTGTTAGATTTATTCTGATATTTTATTTTTTAAAAAATTAATGTGTTTCATAATATTGTTTTGAAATTTACTTTACTACTTGAAGATTGGTAGTGTATAGAAATATAATTGAATTTTATTTTTTCCTTTGTATTCAGAAAGCTTTTTTTTTTAAATTTCACTTGCCATTTCTACATACGTTTGTAGATTTCTTTGTATTTTCTAAGTACACAATTATGATACTTGAGGAAAGGGTGGTTTATTTCTTCCTTTCCAATTTCGGTATCTTTTGCTTTTTCTCTTTGTTACACTTGCTAGGACACTGAATGCAATGTTTGCAAATTAAAGGCTATTGTGCTGAGGTCTTTCTGATCCCACGAAGAAAACACTCAACACTTCCCACAACTATGATTGTAGCCATAGGATTTTCATACGTATATAGGGTTAGGAAAGCACTTTTCTGTTCCCATCTTTTGACAGTTTATCATGAACAGATGCAGAATTTTATAAGACGATTTGGGGCATCCAGTGAGATAACCATGTGTGTTTTCTTCTTATTCTTTCAATGGAATGATTTGCTTTATTTAAAAGTTATATAAATGTTTCTTTCTTCTAAATATATTCTTTTGGTGGTGACATGTTATTTTTTTCATGTATTTTGCATTGGATTTACTAGTATTTTGTTTAAGATTTTGTCTTCTATGATCATTAGAGATACTGGTCATAATTTTTCTTCATTTAATGTTTTTGCCAGGTTTCCCCCAATTGGTCAGGACAACAAGGACATCTGTTCTTACCACTTCAGTGTGACTTTTTACACAGAGAAATAGGCAAGAAAAGAAAAGACATGTGGACTGGAAAGGAAAAAATAAAATCTTGTTATTTGCAGATGACATGAAACCTCAAAAAGAATTAAACCAAAATAAACTCTGCCTGAGTCAATATGTGGTTTTACATAGGTCTCAGCTACAAGATCAATGTATGATGTGCTAATGCAATAATTTCTACACAGCACAATGAACAGGAGGAAATTTAACTTTTAAAATTATAGTTTACAATTGAATTATAAAAATCAAATACCTAGGAATCAACCTACACTGACAACTACGAAACTTTGCTGAAAGAAGTTAGAGGTACACCATACTCATGGATTGGAAGACATAGTATGACGAAGACAATTTATTCTCCCTAAATCAATCCAATGATTTAGTAAAGCCCATCAGATCGCAGTAGGCTTTTCAAGAAACTGATCAGCTGATTCTAAAATCTGCATGGAAATACAAATGATGTAAAATAACCAAAACAAATGAAGGGCTAGTTAAAAGACTCACTCTGGCTGATTTCAGGTCTTAGGTAGAAAAAACTAGATTAATGAAGACAGTGTAATTTTTAGTTTTCTGAATATTGCGTATGCACTCAGTACTACATTAAAATACTGTGTAGGTCTACTGCCCTTAAAGCATAGTTTAGTTACTGAATAAACACATGCCATTAATTTCCTAAGAAGAAGATAGTGTAATTATTTCTATAATCATAGATAACCGGCCAACAGAACAGATAACCATGAACTGGAGACAAACATGTACAGTCAATTTATTTCAAGCGAAGTGCCAAGATAATTCAAAGAAGAAAAGAAAATCTTGGAATAAGTAAACAGACACAAATAGAAAGTGAACTTTAACTATCACATCACTTTACACACAGAATTAATTTGTGATGGATCTAAACACTAAAAGTAGACCCATAGATCTTCATAGACTTGAGGAGGACAGGTTTTCTTATATGGAAAAAACAAGCACTAATTATAAAAGGAAAAAATTGATTTAATCAAAAGATGCTGTTAAGAAAAATGAATAAACAAACCACAGGTTGGGAAAAATGCTTGCAAAACATGCATTTCATTGCATATACTTTTACTGAGAATATATAAAGCCACTCAAGCAGAAACAGGAGAAAGACAAATTTTTCAAAATGGACAGTAAAAATCATATCAGAAAAAGAGATATGAAGCTCGTGGGATGTGCTCAGTATTATTAGTCATTAGGAAAATGCAGAGTAGATACCATTTCACCTACTCTAGGATGGGGAGAGCACACATGATATAAGAGATTTTGCTGCAGGTGTGTTACAGGCTGAATTGTGTTTCATAAGTTCCTGTGCTGAATGTGACTTCAGAACGTGACTGTGTCTGGAGGTAATGCCTTAAAGAGGAGACTCTGAGTTAAAATGAGGTCATTGGGGTGGCTTTAATGAATGGCACTGGTGTCCTTATAAGAAGGGAAATTTGCGCACTTGGACAGACCAGGGATATTTACACACAGAGGACAGGCCGCGTGAGGATTCAGCAAGAAGAATGCATCTGCAAGCCGAGGAGAGAGCCCTCGGGTGTACAAACCGTGACATCCGCCCTGTGACCAGCTATCCCACTCTTAGGAGATGCACCGGCCTGAGGCGGGTGCACTTAGAGGTGCCCACGGTGAGCCAATGCGATGCTTGACTCATGGAACGAGACGAGAAGCTGCGCTTTTAACAGGTGCATAGGAGGCTGGATGCCCGACCTTGGGAGCATGCAAAGTGAAGAGTTAAGAACCCGTGCATCAGGGGAAACCCTCTTTGCACAAAGGGAACATATAGCGAGAGACTAACGCAGAGGCTGGAGCTTCCTGGTGACTGCGTGAAGTTTTGGAAGCCCGCTAAATGTCCCCTGTAATCACACTCCTGCTTGTCAGAAACACAGATGGCTGGAAACGCTCGGGCGGTGAACGTGTGATAAACCAGTTTGCTTTTCCAGGGACCGTGCTAGGAGTCACATCAGTTGGCATTTGGAAGTAAGCAGAATGTTGCTTTCTGCATTGCTGAATTCCAGGGCTTTGTACATCACTGTGCTAGGTAAGTGTTGCTTCACTTATGCACGAGATCTCCTTGGAGCCTGGCACACTCTGCTGCGTGCGGATGAAGGGAAGCACAGAGGGCCGCTCCTGGAAAAGGCCCCGAACCGGGAAACCGGGCTCCCAGCCTGGCATTCTGCTGTGAGACCACGGGCCCAGCGTTTCACTCTCGAGCTCTGAGATCTTCCAAACAATGAGCTTACCTAGGGGAATTTCATGGTCCCTTCCCATCAGGCCTTGAGATTCTCAGAGGCGAAGCCTGGTCGCTAGTCTTAAGGGGGAATTATTTCAGCCAAATGGAAGCAGGGACACCACACCTTGGTAAAATTACTGCAGAGATTTGCATAGAACTGTCTCCCCAGTGTGCTGTCTGGAATCCCGAAGCACGTTAGAAGACTGCACCTGACATCTTTCTACGGCACATCACGGCCATGGAGAAGAGCACGGAGGCCCTGTAACCGTTACCTGCATGCTTATAATTCTCAAATCGCTGATCTTTCCAGAGAAGTGCCGTGGGAAGTCTGGCCAGTGCCTCCTTCCCTGACCTCAGCCTCCTCTTCCTTCTGACCTCAGGGGGGCGAGGCTGCTGCAGACCCTCCCGTCTTGAAGACCCTAAAGGGAAACCCACGCCGGCCCCCAATGTGACTAGAAAGCCCTCACGTACAGCAGCTGCCTCGTCTTTGCCGTTATTGGGTCACGCGGTTCAGAGGAGCCCGTCCCCCGCTGCTTGTGTCGCCGTATTGATCCCTGAGCCGGTTCCCTGGACACCAGGGGGCCCGCGAGCCACGGCCGGCCCCGGACTGTGCGGAGGGCAGAGCAGCGGGGGTCCGGGCCGCACTCGTCGGCGCGCGTGCGGTCTGGGCACCTCCCGGCCCAGGCTGCGGCGCCGATCAATGCAGCCGCGGGAGCCTTCATGTCCTCTGCGATGCTTTGAACATGAGTAACAGTAATGGCAGCCTGGGGAGGCAAAACGCGTCCTGGAGCCGCCCGGGGGGGACAGACTTCGCCCCAGAAGCTGAGGGCAGAGCCGCCGCTCTTCGCCTCTCTGTCTGGGGTTCTGTCCCCTGCCTGTCCCTCCGTCCAGCCTCTCGCCTCTGCCCCCACCCTGCGGAGCCAGAGAGGACTGCTGAGAGCTGTCCCGTGTCCTCCACATCACACACGAGCCTCAGCAGGAGGTGCCCGTGGCCCTGCGGCAGCCGCGGTGAAGGAGAAGGGTTTCTCGGGACCTCGTCGGAGGCGCCCGGGTCTGCGAGACCGGCACAGGGTGCTCTGAAACCCCGAGACCGGCACAGGGTGCTCTGAAACCCCGAGACGGGCACAGGGTGCTCTGAAACCCCGAGACCGGCACAGGGCGCTCTGAAACCCCGAGACCGGCACAGGGCGCTCTGAAACCCCGAGACGGGCACAGGGTGCTCTGAAACCCCGAGACGGGCACAGGGTGCTCTGAAACCCCGAGACCGGCACAGGGTGCTCTGAAACCCCGAGACGGGCACAGGGTGCTCTGAAACCCCGAGACCGGCACAGGGTGCTCTGAAACCCCGAGACGGGCACAGGGCGCTCTGAAACCCCGAGACCGGCACAGGGCGCTCTGAAACCCCGAGACCGGCACAGGGTGCTCTGAAACCCCGAGCGCTGCCTCGGTGGGGCGAGAGCGCGCACCCGCCTTGGGAGGGTGTGTCTGTGTGTGCTTAATCGGTTTCTGCACATCTGTCTTTACACAGTTGGGCTCCTTCACAAAAGTCACCCTAACTACCTTAACATATGTAGAACCAAATTAAAATTACTTTATCAATCTTGCATTTTCGGCTTTCCCATCTTTGGGGTTATTTTGCATCCATGTGTTTCATTATTTCAGTAGACTCGTCTCATCTCCCCGGCTGAGGGAAATTAGCCAGGAGAAGCCAAGTTAGATGGGGATGGGGAGAATGGAAAGAAAAGGGCGGATGGTAACGTGTGTGTGTTTCAGGCTTCTGCCCAGGCTCTGACTGGCCGGCTTGGCCGTGTTTCCAGAGTTAACCGCTGCCCTCTCTTTTATATTGAACACGACTTTTTTTTTTTTTTTCCTGAATTGTTTCCTCCCAACAAATTTCTTTGGGGGTTAAAGTGAGATTTGGGGAGATAATGTAAAAAAGAACCCTTTTTCCACAGGACAATCATCTGTTCGTAAGCAGTCAGTGCATACGCTTTTACAACATTCCCCTTAGATGGCCAAGGGCAGCCACAGGCCGCTTGTTCAGCGGCGAGCCCGCGGGCGGAGCAGGCCACAGCAGGACGGCAGAAAGCGGAGAAGGCTGGAGGCAAGCCGTCCTCGGAAATACAAACCACGAGGAACAGAAATTAAAGTAAGTGCCCAGGCCAGGAAGGACACAAACTTGTCTTGCGAGTTTTGTATGATTAACTTACCTTATCTTAAGCGTCTCATTATTTGTGCCATAGAAATTCACCATTGTCTTCATTTAAATGTTCCCTTCAAATTTCACGTGCAAGGATAAGGTATGTTTTATTCCGTGTCCCTTTCATGATTCAGAACACTGTGTGGGGATCACGAAAGCATAAACAAACCAGACACAAAGGTCTGTCAATACATGACCGTGTGAGAGTCATGACCGGCGTCCTGCACATGTGGGTTTTCTCCGCTTGAGTTTCCTGGTCTTTCAGCACTTATGTTAACATGCTCAAAAGATGTGGGGGGCGAGGGGGCATAAAGAACCCCTTCCGAGGACTAAATAGTACCTTTTAAAATATCAAATTGAAAGAGTCAACAGAAAATAAAAAGTAAGAAGGGGTACTGTTTTCCTTTTGGAGACATTTGTTTTAATTTGTTAGCCAAAGACTTTCCAAAATGTGTTCTGTGACGACCCAAGCAGTGCCAGGAAAAAAAAAAAAAGTGACTTTACATCACGTTACTGTTGGTGCAAGATGACCCTCCTTTCAGCTCTGCTACGGGAAACCGCATCCCGGGATGCTGCTGGTACCCGCAGTGGGTGTCCCTCCTCACCGCCGTGGGGCGTGCGGTGCTCGGTGTGGAAACGCCCCAGCTTCTCTTCTGTTCTTCTGGGGGTCAGCATGTACCGTCTCCCGACTGGTGCTGCCAGGCATGCTCCAGCTCATGCCGCCCGTGGACCGCTGAGCCAGCGCGGTGCCGTATCTGGGATCCCTGCGGAAAGAGCTGTGGGGTCCCAGAATTGGCTACATAATATCCAAATTGTTTCCAAAGCGATTGTGCCAACTGACATCCTCACCAGCAGAGCCAAAGGGCTCTCAAGGATCCATCTCACCAACAAGTAGTATTGTCAGACTTTGTAACTTTTGCCAATCTGGTGGGTGCAAATGGTATCTCATTATTGTTTTAATTTGCATTTCTCAGATTACTAATGAGGTTAAGCATCTGCTCATGTGTTTATTTGCCATATTTTTTCCTCTGCTGTGAACCTATTAGGTTGTTTGCCTTTTTATTACTGATTTGGTGAAGTTTTGTTTTTTTTTTTTTAGTATATTTCGATGATTAATCCTTTGTTAGTTAAATGTGTTGCCAATCTGTACTCCCAGTTTATGGCTTGTCTTTTCACTGTTTTCCGTGTATATGTTGAGACATAGGAGTTCTTAATTTAATGTAGTTGACTTTCTTGCTTTGTTTCCTCGTTGTTGTTTTTTTTTTTTTCTTCTTCTTCTTCTTCTTCAAGGTTTGTTTTCTGTGACTGTCTTAATACCTTTTCCCCCATCTCAAGGTTGTAAAATTATTAGGCTGATTTTCCTTGTGAGAGCTTTTAAGTTTTGTGATTCACACTGATGTTCTTAGTGCACGAGTAGAATTGGTCCGAGTTTGCCGAAGAGGGTAGGGGGTTTGGGAGAAAATTCCATCCTCCCATGGATAACCAGTTTCTAACACCGAAGTTTAAACAGCCCATTTCTACTCACTCCTTGGTCATGCTACTTTCTTGTGTGCACTTTTCCACGAGTTAAACGCATTTTCTGTATGTGTGTTCTGTAAGCCTTTGCAGAGCTGTAGCAGACCTTGAGGCCGGACCCGTGCTACGCAGACCTAGCTCGGGAGGACAAGCAGGGGTGCTGCGGGAGCGGTCGCTGGAGGGGACCACGACGGGGATAGGGGCTGACCCGGTTCCCCTCTCAGAGGGCCGAGCACCCTTCACCTTGGGAGCGCTCTTATCCACCGTGGCCTTGAGACAAGGTCGTGGGAGCTGAGTCAGGTTGTTGCAAGCGGGCGTCTCCTTGATGGGGCCTGAGTCCTTGTGCACGAGGAGCAGTGAGTCCCGGAGACTCGGCGCCCCCGGCGGCCCCGCGGCCGTGTGCTGGGCTGCTCTGTGAGGCAGGGCTCCTCGGACCTGGAGACCCCCGAGGGCCTGTGGCCGCGGACTGCCACGGCTCAGGTTCCTGGTTCTGCCACGAGGCCCAGGAGTCTGCCTCTTAGCAGGTGCCTGCGGGAGCCCAAACCCGTCCGTCTGGGGAGCACGTCTGCTGTGACTTGGAGGAGACACGAAGGCATCCTTTCGTCCCGAGTCCAGCACCTGGATAACATTTCTGTGTTCCACTGGGCCCCCCGTCTGTTGTCCACGCGGCCCCCCCTCCCTCTGCCCTCCTGGCCCCTCCTCCCCGCCCGCCCAGCCCGCCTGCTATGGTGGAGACTGTGACGGGCACTCGGACGTTCCTCACATCTTCTTCCCTGGAGGTTTTAGAACCTGCTCGCCAGAGTCCTCGTCACCCTGGTGGGAGCAGAGGCACGAAGATTTACATGAATTTGGGGGCAAGTGACATCTTTTCTCTCAGTGCTCTGACCTCTCGAGCGCCTCTTCTCTTCTCTCGGTGTGTTTAGCTTTGGGTCAGCACCTTGCAAGGAAGCTCGGCAGCTTTTTCCACAGCTCTGCCCGGATGCTGTTAGGTTAATTCTAAGGTATTTTGCTTGGTTATTTTAAAGGGCACCTTTGCATATGACGCCTACCTGGAAGTGCTTATTGCAGTCCTACTTATTGTGAGAGCTAGAATATTCAAATTTGCCTCTCGTTTTGACCTTCAGCATCTTACTTCTTTTTTAAAGATAATTTTCTACTGTTGCCTTCTTAATTTCTCTCCCCCTCCCCCTCCTCCCTCCCTCTCCCTCCCTCCCCTGTCCTTCTCTCCCCTTCCCATTCTCTCTCTCAGTAATTTGGAAGTCAGACACCCTGCACCCCATTTCTTTTCCTTTAGGAACAATTGCAAAAAATTCACCGTGCCTTTTGAACATTATGAAATCGACAGTTATTTTACTATTCTGTCCTTTCCAACAATATAAGAATCTTATAAATGCATTTGCTATTGTTAATGTAAATTTAATTTCTATAAAGTTTTATAACTGTATGAATTAAACATTTCCATTGTCATTTTATATCACCAAAGTGTGTCAGACATGCCTGGGGTCTCCTGCAGAGTGCCCTCCAAGTTCCTTTCGTGAGGATTTGATAGTAGTGAACGCCCTTAAGTTCACATTCGGCTGAGAATGTTTTGATTTTATCCTTTTGATATGAAGATACTTTCATAGTTAGAAAATTCTAGGTTGATATATTTTTTATTGCAGTTTTAAAATGTCTTTGATATAATGTATTTCTTTTTTCATTTTTGACTTATCTTCATGACGTGGTATCAGGCCTCCTGAATCTGAGAATTTTGTCTTCTCAGTTGTGAAAAATCACATACCCTTATCACTTGGTGTGTGTTTGTTGGTTTGTTTTACCTCCTACCAGATGATAATTAAAAATAGTTGACTATCCCCATGTCCTGTGCATCAGTTAATGCTAGGTGTCTTCCCACCTTTCTATCCCCATGCGGGAGTCCTGATGCTTTTTCAACTCTATGTTCTAATTCTCAAATTCTCTCTCTAGTCAGAGCATAACATGCTTTTGAATCCATTTGCTGAGTTTTTCTATTTTCTTTTTTTATAAGAGTAAGCACATTTTTTTAAAGATTTTATTTATTTATTTGACAGACAGAGGTCACAAGTAGGCAGAGAGGCAGGCAGAGAGAGAGCGGGAAGCAGGCTCCCCCCTGAGCAGAGAGCCTGATGCGGGGCTTGATCCCAGGACCCTGGGATCATGACCTGAGCCAAAGGCAGAGGCTTTAACCCTCTGAGCCACCGAGGTGCCCCATCCACTGAGTTTTTCATTCCGCAAACCAAATATTTGTGTTTAGTGTGATTTGCTTTTACTTTTTGAAGTCTATCTGTTGTTTGGGATAGTCTCTCATTTCTCTGCATACCCTATCGATAGCCTTAGCAATTTTTTAAAATTAATAAACTTCATGCCATAGAGCAGTTTAAGCTCTACGGAAAGTCTGAGCAGAGCTACAGAGGAGCGGCGTGCGCTCCCTTCCTCGCCCCCAAACACACCTACACGTTTTCCTCGATGATTAGCGTCTTGTGCATGTGGGGTGCCATCCGTTGAGGCCTCTACCCTGACGACGCACGACCGGTAACAATGTCCGTTATGTTCTCTCTTGCTGTTGTACGTTCATTCAACGTACAGATTTGTAATGGACGATCTCTAACGACATGCACGCACCATTATAAGGTCACCCAAAATGGTTTCACTGCCCTAAAAATCACCCGTACTCCCCCTGTCCGTCCCCTACCCTCTGCAAACCCTGACAGCTACGGGTCTTCTCCCTGTCCCCGTCGTTTTGCTTTTCCACGGTGTCACGAGGTTGGAATCACACGACAAACAGTCTTTTCAGACTGGTTCTTCCACGCGGTGATGCACGTTCAAGGCCCCTCCCCCGTTTCAGGCTTCACAGCACCTTCTCATCACGGACTCCCCCGGTCTGTACGGGCCGCAGACTGCTTATCTGCTCGCCCCGCTGCTCCCGCGTTCTGGCGATTACTGATAAAGCTGCTATGAACATCTGTTCGTGGGTTTTTGTGTGGACATGTTTTCAACTCTTTGGGGTCTACACCAGGGAACACAATTGCTGGATAGAGTGAGCATACCTCCTTCTGGAAGAAACCACCGAGCTGCGTGCCGACGAGGGCACACCTGCCGGCACCCGCAGCAGCCGCGAGAAGAGCTTCTGTCGCTCGCCTGGTTGCCGGCCTTCTGGAGTCCGGCCTTCCTGAGAGACGTGCAGCGGCGTCCCGTCGCTGTCATGTGTGACTCCTGACGACGTCGGTGCAGAGCATCACGTGATACGCTGACGCGACATCTGTATGTCTCTGCTGAGGTGTTGGCTCGTTTTCTAATCAGGTTCTCTGTTTTCTCAGTGTTGAGTTTTAAGAGTGCGTTATACGTTCTGGAGGCCAGTCCTTCACGAGACGTGAATTCTGCCATTAGTTTCTCCAGTCTGCAGCTGGTTTTTCCATTTTCCTAAGTGTCTTTTACATAGCAGAAGTTTTTAGTTTTAATTAAGCGATTTCCTTATTTCTTTCACAGACTGTGCCTTCGGTGTTGGGTCTAAAATGTCACCAGCAAACCCAAGGCCCTCTGACTCTCTCCTGTGGTCTCCTCTAGGATGTTACAGTTTCGCATGTTACATTTGGGTGGATAATCCATTCTCAGTTAATGTTTTGAAGGGTGTGAGGTCTGTGCCTACGTTCTTTTTTGTGCACGTGTCTGTCCAGTCATTCCAGGACCAATCGTTGAATCGTTGAAAAGACTCTGCCCCACTGTGCTGTCTTGGCTCCTTTACCAAAGATCAGTGGACTGTATGTACGTGGGTCTATCTCGAAGCCCGTCCGCCCCACTGATCCATTTGTGTGTCCTTTCCCCAGGTTCCACCCTGTTCTGACCACTGAAGCCGTACGATAGGTCTTGACATCGGGTGCTGTCAATTCTCCCACTTGACCCCTCTCCCATGAAGTTTGGAAAACACATTAAGGAGAGATATAGATATATGGCATTGAAAAATCATAGTCTCTCTCGTTGTTCTGGCTGACTTTTGCTTAATATTATAATTTTTTTTTTAAATTGAGCTCATGTTTCTTAAATGTTGTCTGTGAAAATTCTTTGAAGGCTAATTTCAAGGTGCTTCCCTCTGAAAAGACTTCTGCTCAATGCTACAAGTTGAATATAGGACGCTTTGTGTGGCGATTTCTAACCTAGGGCATTTAGGGCCACTCTGCATGAAGGATGCTTTGAGGTGAATTTTCAGGAGATAGTTTTTTTATTCTTTTCACATAAACCTAAGACAGATGATTTTGCTTATTATCATGTTCTACGCTTCAGGTATAGAGTTGCAAATAAGATACAGGCTACCATTGAGTTTGGATTTCAGGTGAACAATGGATACGTTTTTAATATACATGTTTTATAGGACATATTTACATTGAAGGGGAGTCACTTACCTGAAATTCACATGTAACGGGCATCACTAAGCCTGGCAGCCCTGGTTCGTGTACTTTTTGAAACAGTTCATCCTCTCACTTACAGCCCTCCAGGTCCAAACATTTAGGTTCTTGATCTGTTTTAAGTGAACTTTTGTACATGGCGTGGGTCGGGTAAACTCTGTTCTCTTGCCTTCGGATAGCCAGTTTTCCCAGGACTGCTGATTAAAGAGATTATCCTTTCCCTCCCAAATGGTCTCCATACCCTTGTTGAATTTTTTGACCATGTAAGATAGGATTTGTTCCTGGACTATTTTATTCTTTTGGCATACCTCTCCAGCTTGATGCCAGAACCACACTGTTTTGAATTCTGCAGCTTCATAGTAAGTTTTGAAATCAAGGCATGTGAGTCCTCAAGCCGTTTTTCTTCTTTATGGTTATTTGGCTTACCCACAGCCCCATGAGAGTTCATAACAATTTGAAGGTAGGTTGTCTAAATTATGCAAAAAAAAAAGCCCTATTAACAAGGGATTTTAATAAAAATTGCATTAAATCTCCAGATCGTTGTGAGCCAGAGTGGGATTTGGACAATTCAGGAGCTCAGAAGTCCTCCTCACGTCTTTGAGTCGTCTTCTGTTTCTTTCTTAGTTTCCCTTCTATAGGTCTTTCACCTCTGTGGTTAGGCTTATTCCTAATTATTTTACTCTTTTCTATATTATTGTAAATGGAATTATTTCCTTAATTTCCTTTTGGGGATCATTCATTGTTAGTGTTTAGAATGCAACTGAATCTTGGGTGTGAATTTCGTGTCTCACAACTTCACTGCATGTGCCCCTTACAGGTGTGCGTGTGTGTGTGTGTGTGTGTGTGTGTGTAAACTTTAAGGTTTTCTACACCAAAGATCATTTAATCTGCAAACCTAGAGGGTTTTACTTAGAACCTTACATTTTTTTACTGTAAAAAATTTTAAAGGCCATGTAAACTAATAATAAAATTAGAAAAAATAAAAAGAATTAATAATCTCATTGAAACAAAGAATTCCTGCACAACCCTTGGAATAAGGAAGAGAATGAAGATTGGAATCACAAGCGACCTTGAAACCAGGGAGCGGGAGCCAGGGCTGCACTGACTACCAAAATCTGGGGTGTTGCCCAAGCCCTCCAGTGTTGCTATCAACAACACTGACCAAAAAAAAAAAACAAACACCTGAAGGAAATGTAGATTCCTGTTGGGAAGCTAGAAAAAGAAAATCAAAACAAATGAAAGGAGACTAGGAAGTGAGCTTAATAAAGATTATAAAACTGGAATCAATAAAGATTAAAGATTGAACTAATCAAATAGGCAGGAAACAAAGAAGATAACAAGATACATTTTATCCAAGGTGTTCTTTTCATCAGAACAATAATATAATTAAACTGTATGTGAACCCAAGTAGGGAGCAAGTGTGCAATCCTACACAGAAACGTAATACACACACAGAAGAGTTAAAATACTTAGAAGTAAATATTATCTATAACTTCAGAAAAATAGCTGAAGAAACACAGAGAAGGAAACAATCCTCTCCTGAAACACACATGATTAAAATCATGCAAGGAGAATTAGAAAATTTGAGTATAACGTTGCCCAAGGAAGATTGAAAGGATGTTAAAGATCAGCCTTAAAAGACTAAAAAGTTAAATTGTTTCAGATTTTAACATTCAAGCAACCAACAAATCCAACGTTATCTAAACTATTCAAGAGAAACAGCAAAAAACATGAAGTGTTCCCCAGGTCATTTTATGAAAACGGAACAAATTATTACTGAACCTGATAAATACAGAAACATTAAAATCACAGACCAATATTAAACATTAATATAACTAAAAAATCTAAATAAAATATTACTAATTAAAATATGTAAGTAAAACTAGCCAAAGAATCACTAATTATGATCAAGTAATATTTACTCCAGGAATGCAGAAACAGTGAAAAATCAGGAAAATAGCAAAATAACTTACTAAATCAACAAATTAAAGATAGAGGCTTCAGCATGGGCTCTCATAAGCACCACAGACTCTGGATAGAATTTAAAAGTCATTCCCAATTATGGGGAAAAACAAAAAACTTTGGAAAAACAGTCATGGAAGAAAACTAAAAATATAAAGTATCTTTAGCAAAAATCAACAGGGGGAAAAAAAACAGTTTTAAATGGCAATTTGTGGAAGTCATTTACATTAAAATAAAGAGCAGTAGAGAGTGCTTCCCATGGATGGCTCTACTAATTGCAATATAACAAGTCACTGAAACATCATCATAAAAATGGAAGATCCAAGAAAATCGAATTTTTAAAATGTAACAAAAAATACTCGGTACATAATATGATTCAGGATAACTAAGCAGAAATCAGTAAAGAAGCAGTCACTGAAAATTTTGAACAATATTTATTAAATTACATTTAAAATTGGTTTTAAAAAAGTTAGAAATAATTTAAATAATTAAGGTCATCATCATGTCTTCCTAGACTTACCTTGGCTGTGACAGTTTCCCAGATTTTCTTTTTCTTTTCTTTTTTTTTTTTATGGATTTGACAGTTTCGTGTTTTATGGGTCAGGTACTTTGGAGAATAAACTCAGGTGGGTTTTTTGTTGGTTGGTTGGTTGGTTTGGTTTGGTTTGGTTTTTGCTCTGGACCAGACTGGAGTTGTGGGTTTTGAGGAGGAAGACCACAGAGGTAAAGGACCATTTCCAGCACTTTGTCGCCTTTTTCAGGGAGATCATTTCAGGCATCTGTAATACAGTTAAACTATTTTTTGTCACATTTTGCTTTCCATCTGGGATCCTAAATGATCTTTGAAAACTTTGCATACATAAATGCTCCCTCTGTGCTCTAAAGTTCTGTGGGTTTCACAATGTTCTGTGTCAGGCGTTCACATTACAAAATCTCAGAGAAGAGTTTCATTGTCCAAAATAACCTCTGGTCTTCATCCAGGGAGCCGTGCCGCCTCCCTCATAGCCCCCGGCAATACTGATTCCTTTTCTCACTCCCGTGGTTGTGTCTTTCCCAGAACGTCATCTAAGCGGGATCATGCGGCGAGTCTCCAGATCAGCTTCTCTCACCTAGCGACACGCATCTACGATTCACCCGTGTCCTCGCTGCTCATCGGCCGTCGCTGCATCATTTGCCAGCGTATGGATGCACCTGTTGGAGGACATCTTGACTGATTCCAGTTTGGGGCGATTTTGAATAAAGTTGCTGTAAACATTTACATGAAGGACTTCTTTCATGGACATAAAATTTCACAACTGACTGGGTAAACACCCTAAGTCCGATTACTTGATTATGTGGCAAGATTACGTTTAGTTTTGTAAGAAACCGCTAAGCTGTCTTGCACAGCGGCCGCTCCATGCTCCTGCCCGCTGGCTCTGCGGGGGCCCCCACCCCTCGCGGGTCTGCTCGTCCACCAGCAACTGTTCGTGAAGTCCCTTTGTTATTTATCAGCGCCACTAGTGTATGTGCTCAGGGGTATTGGTGTTGTAATTTGCGATTCCATAATATCGAACAATATAATATTGAGTTTATTTGCTGTTATCTACTCTTGGAGGTCTCTATTCAGATATTTTGACAACTTGACAGGAGTTTGCATTTTTATCATTGATTTTTAAGAATTCTTTGTATATTTTGGATACAAGTCATGTATCAAATATTTCCTATCTTATCTGTGGCTGACGTTTTGATTCTCTTGACTATGTATTTCACAAAGCAAAAGTTTTTATTTTGAAAATTTCAACTTATCTCTGTTAACTAAATTGAAATCATATAATTAAAAAAAAATTCCTGCTTACCTGTTGAGTAAATTTTGGAGGAAAGTGTAACATCTTTGTGTAGACAAAGATGATGATGATTATAGATTGGATCCAATTTCCTAGCACGGTATTCTGGCTCCACTACACTGGTTTGGCTTCTTGGTCAAACATTAAGTGCCTGGATCTCTGTGGGTCTGTTTCCGGGTTCTCAGTTCTCAGGTCTGTGCCGTTGATCTGTGCCTATTCTGTCCTCAAGGCCGTGCTGTTTTTATTACTCCAGCTTTCCACAAAGTTTTGGGAAAGTTCTCTCACTTTGTTCTTCAGCATTACATTAGCTCCTCTGGATCTTTTGCTTTTAATACTTTTTAAATTAACGCTTCACTTTTTTGAGTAGTTTTAGGTTCACAACAAAATTGAGGGGAAAGAACAGAGATTTCTCATAGACCCCCCCATCCTCCCATAGGCACAGTCTCCCCCGTCATCAGTATCCCCACCGGAGGGGTGTCTGGGTGGTTCAGTCAGTGGTCGAGCGTCCAGCTCTTGGTTTTGGCTCCGGTCATGATCTCAGGGTCTTGAGATGGAGCCCCTCATGGGGCTCCACACCCAGCATGGAGTGTGCTTGTCCCTCTCTGTCCCCTTCTGCCTGTCCCCCCCAGATAATAAACAAATGAAGTCTTAAGAAAAAAGTCCACACCAGGGTGGTGCATTTATTACAATGAATGGACCTACAGGGACACATCGCTATTGCCCAAGTCTGTAGGTTACATTAGGGCTCACTCTTGGTGGCGTACGCTCTGTGGGGTTAGATAAATGTGTAATGTCGTCTACTCGCCATAATGACGTCACACAAAGTAGTTTCACTGCCCTAAAAAGTCCTCTGTGGTCCACCTGTTCCGCCCTCCCTCCAGAACCAGGAAACCACTGGTCTTTTACTCTCTCCCTAGTTTTACGTCTCCGGAACGTCACGTGCTCAAGAGCATACAGCGTGTGGCCTTGTCGGGTTGGTTTCCGTCAGTTAGTCATAAGCGTTCAAGACTCCTCCATGCCTCCCCATGGCTGAGGGCTCATTTCTTTTCACGATTGAATAATATTCCGTTGTCGGGACGGACCGGTCCATTGACCCGTTCACCTTCTGAAGGACATCGTGGTTGCTTCCAAGTTTCAGCAATTAATGTTTTCAAGTTTTAGCAATTATTAATAAAGCTGCTATAAACACCTGTGTACACATTTTGGTGTGAATCTAGTTTCTAACTCCTTTGGATAAAATAAAAAAGTGAAGTTGCTGGATCTCATGGTAAGAATATAATTAGTTTTGTGAGAAACCACCAAACTGCCTTCTGCAGTGGCTGCGCCGTTTTGTACCCCTGCCCCCAGCAGCAAGACTGAGTTCCCGTGCCCCCTACCCCCATCAGCACTGGGCACGTCAGTGTTCTCAGGCCGTTCTGGTCAGTGTGCAGTGGTGTCTCATGGTCTGATTTTGATTTTCCTGGTGACACAGGATGTGGAGTGTATTTTCGTATGCTTATTTGCTGTCTGCATACCTTCTTTGCTATGCTCTCTGTTAAAGTCTTTGGCACACTTCTTAAACTAACTGTTTTCTTATTGTTGAGTTTTAAGAATTTTTGTATATTTGGATAACAGTCCTTTATCAAATGTGTGCTTCGTAAATATTTTCTCCCAGTTTGTGGCTTGTCTTCTCATTCTCTTGACGTTGTCTTTTTCAGAGCAGTTTTTAATTTTAATGAATTTACCAGTTCTTTCTTTCACGGATTATTTGCAAAAAGTCATCACCACACCTTAAGGCTCCTAAAGTTTCTCCGTTTGATCTCTAGGAGTTTTATAGTTTTGCATTTTACGTCTAAGTCTTAGATCCACTTTGGATTAATCTGTGTGAAGATTGTAAGGTCTATATTCTAGGTTTATCTTCCTGCCTGTGACTGTCCAGTTGTCCCAACACCAAAGCACTCCACCCACTGAGCAAATACAGGTGTGAGTCCTTGTCCCAACAAGATCTCTGTCTGCAGCCTGCCCTACTCCCTCCGCGTGGCTGCTTGAGGTATACTGTGCACTTCCTCCAGGACCTACGAGGGATAGACTTCTCTGTTTCAGTCTCTTCCTGGTCTTTAGTTGAATCCCATCTCACCATCAGGAACCCAAGGGCTCTACTCAACAAATGCCATTTAACAATTCACAATCCCTATATAAGCATGTATTGTTGGTATTTTTTTGTTTTGTTTTCTTTTTTTTTATTGTGTTATGTTAGTCATCATAAAATACATCATCCGTTTTCGATGCAGTGCTCCAAGATTCATAGATTTTGCACCACACCCAGTGCTCCATGCAATCCGTGCCCTTCCTAATACCCACCACCAGGCGCACACAACCCCCCACTCACCTCCCCTCTAAAACCCTCAGTCTGTCATCTTGAACAAACCACTATGTATTAGATTAACTGAGAAGAAGAAAAACAAAAGTTTCCATTTTACCTTCGCTTACTTGTTCTGTGGTGCTCGCACTTGCTTCCTGTAGACCTCAGGGTCTGACCTAGATTATTTTCCTTCTCTTTAAATCATTTCATTTAGCATTTTTGCAAGAAAATTCTACCAGAAACAAATGTTTGTCTCAGAGTCTTTATCTCTTCATCACTTTTAGAAGATAATTTCTCAGGGTACAGAACTCTAGGTCATTTTTTCCTCTAAATACTTTAAAAATGCCGCTCGTCTGTCTCCTTGCTTGATTGTTTTCTGAAGAGAATCAGAGGTAATCCTCATTTCTTTACCCATGAGTTGGATGTGCTTTTCCTCTGGTTTCTTTTGGGATTTTTTCCTAGGATCTTTGATTTTCTACAGTTCGAAAATGATATTCTCACATATGGTGTTGTGGACACTTATCCAGCTAGGTGTCCCCTGAGCCTCCCAGGTCTGCGGTGTGGTGTTTGGCATGAATTTGGGGGAAATCTCCATCACTATTGTTTCAAACGTTCCTTCTGTTCCTTCTTCTCTTCTGCTTCTGGTGTTTCCCTCATGGCCACGTTGCATCTAACAGGCTCTCCCCCCGTGTGTGGATATTCTGTCTTGTTTCTTTCCGTCTTTGTTCCATCTGCTTTTTGGCTCCCGTGGATTCCACCGACATGTCCTCTAGCTCAGGGAGTCTTTCCTCAGCTGTGTCCATGCTGCTGGCGAGTTCACCAGAGGCATTCTTCATTTCTGTTACAGTGTTTTTTACCTTTACATTAATTTCGTGTCTTCCTGAGGGCTGCCGTGTCCCTGCTCCCATGGCCCCTCTGTTCTTGCACGCTGACCACCTCCCCCACAGAGCCCGAGGCGCACTCATCACGCCTGTGTTTAAATTCCCAGCTGGTAAGTCCAACGTCCCTGCCACGTTGCTTCTGATGTTGCCCTGTGTCTTCAAATTGTTTCTTGCCTTTCATTGAGCTTTCTGGGTTTTTCTCCCTTGCTTGCTGAGCATGATCTCCTCAATAGAGGGGACTGCCGGAAGTGGGTCTTCACTGGTGTGGTGGTGAGTGTGGAGAGAGGAGTGTCCATAGTCCTAGGACTAAGACTGTGGGCTTCACACATGATCCTTGGGTTTGTCCCCCCTTAGGTGGAGCAGGACGGCTGGAAGGGCTAGACTTGAGCATTTCCCATCCCACGATTCAGTTAGACTCTGACACGTAGTTTCCCTGGGTTAACTGGCCCTCCTGTGTCCAGACCCTGTTAGGGGGAACAGACAGGTCTGGCGTGTTACCAAGTGGATCCTTTCCCCTCCTGTGGGAAGTCTGAGGGCATTCCCTCCCTGATATTTATTGAGGGAATCTGGTTGAGCTCCTGGAGGGAAATCTCCTACTCTTGTGGGGACTTTCCTAAGACTTGATCCCCCCTGGAGTTTTTAAGTCTCAGACACGAGCCTCTAGAACTCATCTGCTCATCTCTAGGCACTAGATCCCACAACTGCTCCCATGCGGGAGTCCCGCCTCAGGAAACCATGAGACCTTCCACATGAACTGGAGAGTAAGTTTGTTGAAATCTACAAAGTAGGATTTGGGGGTTTTAGCATGGACTTTATTAAACTTGTAGCTCAAGTTGGAAATTATTGACATCTTAACAATATTAAGAAGCCCATTCCTCCCCCCCCCAAAAAAAATCTCTCCCTCCTTAGATCTTTCGTTTCTTTCATCAATTTTGAATTTTTCCACATATAAATGCTATATATATTTTGTTAGGTTTATAGCTAAGTGTTTCACTTTTATGTTATTTTAAAAGATATCTTCATTTGAAATTCCAACTGTTCATCGCTGTGGTGAGAGGAAGCAATTAACTATTGTCGATCAGCCTTTGTCCTGTCTTTCAGATGTCACTCGCTTGTCTGCCTCCCCGCTCAGTGACAGATCTGCTTAGATATTGTAGATGCCATCAGTTTTAATGTTTTTCTTAAAAATATATATACTAGTGTTTCCACTGATTTTCTGTACTGACCTCTTTCAATGCCTTTGATATGTTCTTTCATTTTCATTTTCTTTCTTCTTGCTTTCAGCTTTAAATCATTCTTTCTCTAGTTTCCCAATTCTTATATTATGATTCAAGGTCTTTCTTATTTCTAACATGCATTCTAGTGCTATACATTTTCCTTTAAATGCTGCTTTTGCTGCATCTCATAAATTTAAAGTTGTATTTTCATTTAATTTAGTTAATTTTTTTTAGATTTCCTTTAAGACCTCTCTCATTGTGACATGTATTATAGGCATGTTTTATTTTTCTCCAAATATTTGCCTATTCTCAATCTTCTGGTATTGATTTCTAGTTTAATTCTGCTATGGCCAATAAACATACTTTGTGTGATTCCTTTTCCTTTTAAAGATGTTATGGTGTATTTTATAGACCAGAATTTGAGCTAACTTGGTGAATGTCCGATGTTAGCTTGAAAAGAGTATGAATTCTGCTCTTGTTGGTTGGAGTGGTCTACAGATTCCAATTAGATGGAGCTGATTGATAGCGCTGTTCGAAAAAGCTGTATGCTTATTGATTTTCTGACTGTCTGACGTGTCTGTTACTAAGCGAGGGTGTAGAAACCTCTCCTATAACAGTGGATTTTTTTATTTCTCCTTTCCATTCTATGGCTTTTGCCTCATGTATTTTGATGATCTGATATTAGGTGCATACACATTTAAGATTGTTATCTTTTAGAGAATTTACCATTTCATCATTATGGAATGTCCCCTTCTATCCCTGATGATCTTCCTTCCACCAAATGGCTTTGTCTAAAAATTAATAGAAGTTCTCCAGCTTTTCTGTGATAGGTTTCAGATTCATCTGGCATCCATGTCTCTGTCTCCGGGCTGACTTCAAGCTTCTGTAATTCTCCTCCTTGGGTGGTCTGGTCTTTCACCCTTTCAGCTGGGACCATGGGAGCTGCTGTGAGGCCAGGTGCCAGGGAGAAGGATGGTCCATTTTCCTGTCATCCTCACAGGTGTTTCCGCATGCCCCCATCCCAGTGGGCATTGGAGAAGTGGCCTTCTTCCAGGTGGGACACATGTTTGGGGACAGTCTTTGTGCTTGGATGGAGAACGCCCGGCCTATTTCCTTATGACTCTTCCCCTGGCCTGCCGGAGGCACTCGGGAGCCTTCTTCAGGGGTTTCTGTGGGCAGAGCTCGTGCAAGTGCAGGTATCCCCAGGACTGCGGTCCAGGAGTCTCTCACTCTCCCATGTTCTTTCTTAGCCTCAGCAGCACACAGAGCTGTCCTGTATTGTCCTGGGCTTGACACCGGCAGGGCTTCAGCCCCGGATTGGTAGGCAGGCCCCCTGACACTCCATATCACCTCTCTCCAGACATCAGGGAGGCAGATTCCCTGTGACCTAGGTTCTCTAATGAACCCATAAAATGATGTTGGTTACCTGGGTTTTTTCCCAGTTCTATCTTATTACAGGACAGAAGTAACAGTTTCCATGATCTTTAAATATCAGAGCTCAAAGTGGACGTTCTGTGATTTGTACACAAGGGATAAAAATACGATGTATTCATTGTGAAAATTGAAAAAAGCTATGAAAGAGATAGACAAAATGTAGTGGGTCAAGGTCTTAGAAATGGCTGGAAAGGCAGAATCGAGGTAATGTTTGAGGGTGTAGTTCAGAAAAAGGGGAGGGATACTTCCTCTTCCAGAAGGAATGACAAAGATGGCGAATCTAAGAAGAGACGATTTGAGACATTTCTGATGGAAAGGATTTGGTATTTCAGAAGAACAGAAAATTAAGGATTTTGAATTACAGTGACTTTAGTGACTTGAGCAGAGTAAATATTATTGACAGCAGAAGCATACAGCACAGAATCAACTAAAATGACTAATTTTTTAAAATTCATCGGCTGGAGGGATTGGCCACCTGATGTCAGGAGCACGATTTTATACTGAGACCCAGGGGCCACGTTTCCCGACTTTCCTGCCCTCAGTCAACAGTGCAGATCCAGATAGGGTGGAGTCTCACCTGGGACGACACTGGCTGCATTTGTCGGACGGGGCTACGGCCACAACACACCACGGACCCAAGGCTCTGGAGGTCTGAAGGCAAGGGGCTGACAGGTTTGGTGGCTGGTGGTCTCTGCCTAGTCTGTAGATGACCATCCCATCATGATGCCTTTTCTCTGTCTGTACTTCTCCTGACTCCTCCTCCCTTTATGAGGACACCAGCCCTCAGATTAGACCCCACTCTTGCGACCTCACCGAAACTGATTACCTCCTTCAAGCCCTGTTCCCAACACTGTCACATTGTGGGTTAGGCCTTCAACATATGAATTTTGAGGAGATGCATTTCAGTCCTTGGTCCTGGGCAGGGTGAGGGGCATGAGGGCCATGGTGGGAAGAGCTCAGGGGCAGAATGGTGTCCACAGTGGACAACGACAGGAGAGCAGGCACAAGCGGCTTGCCTCTGGTGGGGGACACCGGGCTCAGAGTCCACACTGAAGCCTGAGGAGTGGTATTTCTAAAATGCTTTCTGAATGGGAGCCCGCAGTGACTTCCGTGCCAATCTGTGCGAGCCGGGAAGACTCCAAGTTCAGATGCTTTCACATTATGGGGCTTGTTCTGTCCAGGGAGCAGGTCAGTGCCGGGCCTGGCTGGCCTGCCAGACCACCAACAGTGCCCTCGCAGGAAGAAACCACACTGTTTGGGTACGGCTGCACCTCTTCTGAAAATGAATTCGGGAAAGATCCCAGATCATGCCTGTGGTTCTCTGATTTCCAACTCTGAAGACCAGAACAGTAGATAGACTAGTTTCCTCCTCCAGCTCCCGCAAAACACCAGTAGGTGATTCCCACCTGTGTCACTGGGCTCCGCCACCCCGGCCTGGGACCCACTGTCCATCCCTGTTGCCCCTGAAGTCCCCTTCAAGAGAAGCCTTGGGTTTGTCCCGTTGATGTAATCCCAGCCAAACATCTGGAATTCCAAATCGGGACTTGCTGTGCGGAGTAACGCCGTGCTCCACTCATTTTACCAGTTTCCAAAAGTAAACCCCCTTCACTGTTGGAAACAGTAATCACGTGGCCGCGTGTTTGAAAATATCATGGCTCTAGATGCAACTTCCTAGGAAAATGTGTTTGGAATTCTTCAGACCAAATCCCGAGTTGAGGGGGGAGCCCCCAAGTTCTCCACCGGGCCAAAGAGTGCTTGTCACTACATTTTCCACGTGATCGGAAAGAATCCTCTGGGTTAACCTCTGGAAGTCCTGCTTATAGAAAATGTTGGATCCAAGGGTCCATTCGCGTTGTCCTTGGAAGCCTGTGGGAGGCAGCTTGCCGGCTCCTGGAGCACGGGGCGCCTGGAGAGGCTTCCTGGGGGGCAGGGCCAGAGTCTGAGTCCCTGAGGAGCCCCTGCAGATCCCAGCGCACAGCAGAGCTCTGCAGGTGCGGCTCAAGCCCATGCAGGTGCAGCGGCGAGCCCGGAGGTTCTGAGCCCCAGCCCCCAGCTGTGCGGTCACATGGGCCGGCGTCTGTGCCATCGGGAGGAGGACGACTCTGCAGTTCTGAGGGTGACTTCCCAGCGGAGACGCCACCGCGCGAAGAACACACACTATTTTCAGTCATTTAGTGACTACACTTCCACGCACACAATTCATATGCTAATTAAACGTGTCCCTATTCATGACGGCAGCGTTTCTAAGAGATCCGCACACTAACCTCCTCTCGGGTTACCATCTGAACCTAGCGCTACAATGATGCTACTTTTTAAAATATTTAGACAGTTCTACTGATGGCGGTTGAGAAAACACGGCTGGTGCAGCTCACCTCGTTTGCATACGTGAGCTCCTTGTATCATCACAAACCCCTCCCCTAACTAGCACTTCACCTCCCGCGCGCCCGACGCACCGCGGCCCGCGGACTGCGCCGTGTCCTCAGGGCGTCCGCTGGGGCTCATTCAGCCGCATGGGAGCTTCTCCCAGCGCGTCGCGGCAGCGGGTTCCCCGGGAGACTAAGCTGAAGCGCCGCCCGAAGAGGAGCGCAGCTCCCCGGGAGGGCCGAAGTGCCCCTCGCGCCCGCGCCTCCGAGCCCGCGGCGCCCGCCTTGCGAGCCTCCCGCCGTTGACCGCGGGACCGTAGCAAGTTCCTCAGCGCCGTTGAGCCCCGCGCGAGGTGCCCACGGAGGAACGCGACCCAGCGCGACCCTAAGTGTGTCTCAGCAAGGGCGTAGGGGGAAACGCGCCACTTGTCCCCGAAGTTGGCCTTCCTTTTGCCCCGCGCGAGGGACGTCCGTCACCGACCCAAGCTCCGTGTCTGCCAACGCCCTCAGCCTCGCCGGCGTTCGTCCGCCGCCCGGAGCCGGGACTTCGCCCACTGCAAGGCCGTTTCTCCCAGCCCCAAAGGCTCCCGCTCCCGCTCCGCTGTGTGTGGCTGCGATCCGGGTTCGGCGCCGGGCAGCAGACGCGGCCGAGGGTCAGCTCAGAAGCAGGACTGTAAGGGAGAGGGGACCGGCCTTCCCTCCCTCGGTCCTTGTTACCGTCTGGGGTCCGCGCTCCAGTGCGGCGGGCAGAATCGGAGTCGCATGTGAGCGTCGCGCCCGGTGGACAGCGGGACCGAGAGATGGACTGTCCGCTCGGATGCGGGGCAAGCAGGGCGTTCCGGCCGCCCACTGCGGTGTCATAACCACCCCAAAGTTCTGAGGCTTCAGGAAGTCACTACTGAGCCTCCCCGGCCGGGGTCCTGCGTGGCCCGATGAGGAGTTTCCGGCTCACAAAATCCCTAATGCAGCGGCGATCTCTGTGAGGCTCCACGGGCCGACCGGCCAAGACGGCCCACTCCGGGGCAGGCGATGCACTCTGGCTCAGGCCGGGCTGGCAGTGCGGGGTTGAGGAGCCACGGACGGGGAGCAGGAAGAGGAAGCTGGCCAGGCCCGAAACAGCTGCACAGTGCCCGAGCTGCCCCTAACCCCGGGGGAAGGGGAGACTGCCCTCCCCTGACGCTGCGGCACCTCCGAGCCCAGAAGGGCGTCGGGGAGCAGGACGAGCCGGGGAGTCACTCCGAGCCGGTGGAACGTGGTGGCAGGAGGGGGCGCACGGTGCCCACCGGATTGGGGCAGTGGGGCCACTGGGGTGGAAGTCTGTTTGCTGAAGCCATTGAAAGCCCCTGCGAAAAGAGGTGAGGTTAGTGCTCCTCCAGCATCGGGGAGCAAGGGTCGCCCTCCCCACCCCGGTCCACCGCTGACCAGTATCTTTTCACAACAGAATAACTGAGCTCCTACAGAATGAACATTAAAAGCACCGAAACAGAAGCCTGATTTTTCCGTGTTCTGATGTACTCTTCAGTTGTTCCACAAATAGGCATGAAGGTTTCCAAACAGGCCCCTCTCCGCGGGCTGGGTTTTGCTGTGAGCTCATAGCTGGGGTTTGCACACCCCGCCTGGGGCCTTGCTGACGGCGTCCCACCTGAGGCTCAGACGGGAGGATCAGGAATTGGGTCACAGGTCAGGGTGACCCTGCAGAGATGTTGCTGTTTTGTTGCTGTTGATCATTTTGCTTCTCGGATTTGAGTGGGGACCCCCGGGAGAGCTGTGCACACGCGGCCATGGGAGTGATGGAGGTACGCGCTCACACTCCCTCTGCTGTAGAAACAGAAGGGCCCGTGGGCACGCAACCAAACACACACACACGAGAGGTTTCTTTCTGAGAGGTAAGCGGGTTACAGAGAGCCCGGAGGGGGCGGGGTTCCCGTGGGACCAAGACGGGGACCACACACACCTGCCAGGTGACACTGACAGGGCTGTGCCGTGCTTTTCCACCAGTATCGTTACGCTTGGGGGCAAGCTTGTCCCACCCCCTTTGATCAGGATCCCCTACTTAGGCCTTAGTGAAGAAACATTTCAATGTATGGTTTACTTTCACTTGAGAAATTTAAATTTTGTGTACAGTTGTAATTTGGCTCACATTGAGCAAATATTCTATATCTACGGGTGGTAAGAGTCCGGTCTGCTGGGCGTGCGTAGACCACGGATGTCACCGCCCTTGGAGCTGATTCAAGCGGGATCAGTGGGGTAGTCCTGCCTGATTCTGCAGCCGGCACAAAAACCAAGCCGGGGGTCCTGTTCCATCCATGCCTAACCTTCTCGTGCTGTCCTCCAAATGCACAGTAGCAAGGGTGAGCGCTGACCCCCTCACTCGCTACAGAGCTGCCCGCATGGCCGCCGGGCTGGAGCCCTCACCGGCCACACACACTAATGTCACGCACTAACTGCCCCCGAGGCGTGACACCACAACAGGCTGGGTGTGCTCGGATGCTGAAGTGTGGGCACTGCGGCCGCATCTTTAAATACATATTTCCCTGCTGCCAGATGCTCTGTAAGATGGCTGTTCTCGGCTGCGACCCAGGATAGTACCTGGGACATCCCGGGCACTTAAGAGCGCTGTGTCCAACGAGGAAGGAAAGTGTCCATACTAGTTCAACAGTGAGGATCTTCTCTTTGCGATCGTGTGACACGTTGGGGTGCTGTGCCGTATTTCTTTGCCTGCCTGACTGGTTTTCCAGCTACCCTGGGACTTCCTGAGGGCCGGGGCCACACTCTGTTTCATGACCGTTTGGGGGAGGGTCTGACCCACGGCGGAGGACGGAGAAACATGACTTGAGTGGATGAACGCGTACACGCACACGTGGGTGCATGAAGACTCATCTACATGGAGGCATGTGGCTCTTTCCTTCTTATGGCGGAACGGTAGTGCACTGCGGGTGCCCCGTGGTTGACCCACTCTCCTTCGTGGACCCTGGGGTTGCGCAGCAGGTGTGGCTCCTGCTGTTATGAACATGAGCATACAAATGTCGGCTGCAAAACCTGCTTTCAGTTCTTTAGGGGGAATCCTCAGACGTGGGACTGCCGGCTCCCATGCTAACACTGTAATTTGGGGGGGATGCCATTCTGTCTTCTGGAGTAAACCTGCATGGCTCTACACAGACATTCCAAATTCTCCTCATCCTCTCCAGCACCTTTTATTTTCTTTTAAATAATAACCATCTTCATATCTTGGATGTGAAGCAGCATCTCATAGTTTTGAATTTTCATTTCTCTCATGATTAGGAATATTGAGCCCATTTTCATGTGCTGATATTAGCATTTATGTATCTTTTTACACAAAGAGCTACCCATGTTTTTGTCCATTTTGGGTTTGGATCATCTCCTGCTGAGCTGTAGGAGAACTTTACATGCGCTGCCATTCTGGGGATTCTCTGTTCCCTCTCTTGAGAGTGTCCATTGGGGTCTAAGAGTTTGGAATTTTCATGAGGTTCAATTTGCTTATTTGTTTTATTACGCGTGACTCTGGAGTCATATCTAAGAAATCATGGCCAAATCCGCTGCCATGAAGCTTTTTCTGTTTTTGTCTAAGGGTTCTTCGGTTTGAGGTCTTCTGTGTAGACGTTTGATCTGGATCCTTCGGGACAGTGAGGCTATGTTTCTCTCCTCATCTCTCATCAGCGATACTGTACTTCATAGAGCCTGCCCGAGTGCTACATAAAGAGCTAATAATCTCAGACTTTCTAACTGGTTTGGTGCTACTAAAGCTTAAAATGTGAGCCCAGAATTAACTAGACCTTCCTCTGTTTCTGTACAGAGCAAGGAAACAATGCTTGTCACTGTGCATTTCTTTTTTTCTGGGCTACTGTTCAAATGTGAAACTACTTACCCTCTGAACCTCTTCGACAAAGCTGATGAAGTCAGCAGACGGTATCACACCGTCGCACGCCCAACCAAGGTGTGCGCGCGGGCTTCCTGCCGCGTCCCCATTTCGACACTCACTGGAACACACTGGGCATTTTAAAGGTCTTCTTTGGTGTATCTGAAAGCAGAGCTATGGGAACGGGGTTATTTACTAGTGACTGGGGATTCTGCCATACGTTCGCCCTGCTGGTGCTGTATGTCTTAAATATCCTTGCTCAAAATGCACATGCACAGAAGGCTAGACCTGACTATTCTTCGGGAAAAAAAAATAAGGAAAAAAAAACCTACATTGCAGTAATGCTCAATTTCTGGAAAATTACATTATGAATCAAGCATTGAGCAGTATGTGGGCTGTGTAATTTGAGTCGGGGACTTTCCTTCATAATCCAACACAAGGCTAAGGTATCTGCAAGAGCTTGCCCGTTTGGAGAAAACATGGTGATTTCACGGTTTACATCAGAAGACATTCTGCTTGTGCTCTTAGATCTCATTCTCACAAATGGGGAGCAAAGTCGAGCTCCCGAAAGATATGACCAGACTGAGAAATGCAGTAGGACCCTTCCTTTTTGTGCTTTAAAGAGTTTCAGAGTCTCATTTCAAGAATGGGGAGGATGTTCTAAGCCCTGTGGTTACCAGTACAACGATACAGCTCCTTTATTACTATAATTATTATTAGCTGTAATAGTAGTGCTGTTATACTCTGATTGAATGTCTAATATTTTAAATATATTGTAGTCTCTGCTTTACATAATTCCAAAGTGCTCTATGAGCTAAGCTTCGTTTAGAGGAAAAGTGGAAAGTATAAAAATTAGCTTCACAATGAGCATAAAAGACCCCGGTCTCCTGTCAGATTGCCGCTTGTCAGACAGGATAACATGTGCAGAATAAGGCCGTTACCCAGATAACGGGAGTTCTGTGTATCTTTGTTAAAAGGTATGAGGATCATTAATGAAAAATGAATTGTGTTGAGAAAGGAGACCCCAAGTTTTAGAATAATTGTCTCATATTTTCTGCTTCCTTTTGTCCAGAAGTCACCATAGGTATTCTCCTGAGTCCTCAAAAAGGGTCCTCCTTCCCCCCAGATCAGCCCCAGCTCGGAGCTTGTTACAAGTGCAGACTCTCTCGGGCTGGAACCCAGACCTGCAGGGTCACGATTTTCATATACCCCCAGAGGAGGCCCATGCCCGCGATTGTGGGAGAAGCCCTACCCTGCCCGATCAGGGAGGCTGGAGCCATTTGTCTACACAATGGGTGCACGCCTGTCATCTTCATATATGAGCCAAGGCTGGTGCATCTGTGTCTTCTTGCAGGAACATATCGATAGTCTTGTGAAACGCTGTAACAGCAGAGGTTGTGGCAGGGTGGGGGCATAGCAGAAGGTGAACGTGTTGGACCAAAGCAGAGAATGTGACCTTACGTTCTTCTCTAGAATCCTGAGTGGCGAGCAGGAGGCTTTCTTACCCCACGGTGCCAGGAGTATGAATTTAGAGGCAGAGCATAAAAGAGCGGACCTTGCAATGCCCCCCCCCCCCAAGTTTGCTGCTGGGTTTGGAGCCGTTGTTTCCTGTGACTTCCCTGATTAGCATGCATCAGACAAGTTAAGGGACCTGAGTGAAAACCTGGCTTTCCAAAGCTGTCAACGTCCTGCCCTTCGATAAATGATGTGCAGAGCCGCCGCTCGACGTGGGGACGGAGATGTGTTTAGGCACTAAAACCACTGCTTGCATGACATCACCCCATATCAGATTACACTGTAATGTCAGGAATGTAATCATTAGCATTTAAACATGCATAAAATTTAATTAACCTACTTACCAGTTTGCTTAGAACTTTTGAAGGGCTACCTAGAGTCCTCTCTGAGCATTTTATTGCAGAGTTTTGGAAAGCTCACAAAAGAGAGAAGTTCACTGGGATTTTTCTCCCTAAAGCTGATGGGCCGTGACAGATGAGCAGATGACCCGAGTTAATTATTATTGAATTCGTTATTACTGCTTTGTTGTCACCCAGCTCAGCCGGGGTAAAATGATGACAGTAGGTACCTCATTAAAACAGCTGTTTCAATTATGTAGCGGCAAATATTTAAAAAGCGAGCCTTCCAAGTTTAAAGCCGTTAACAAAGTTTGTTTGTGCTGGTTGTGCCAAGCTGATCTGACCGAAAAAAGAGGGGGTGGGGGAAGAGGAGACACAGAGCATCCTGGTGCTGGAGAGCAGAGTGGCCCCGGAAACCAGCCGCGCCCTCCTCGCTCCGCCGTCTCCGGCAGGAAGGGGTGCTCCCTGGCTCAGGGCCGTGTCCGCCTCCAGCCAAGCTGCAGAGGGAAAGAGCCCTTTGCCTTGATCCCTTTCCAGCCACACGGCGCCTATCAGCCAGTGCGCTCTTCTCTTCCGAGCCGGGCTAGGTGAGGCCCGTGCGCGAGCTTTCACATGAAGAAGGGGAAAGCCCCGCCGTGTCCCCTTCAAGGAGAGTCGCCCTTCCCTCTAGAGTGTTTAGGGCGACTGCGCGCAGAGGTCAGCTGTCTTTCTGTTCACATACAGCCACCATTAGAACATCCACTTCTAGATTAAGGTGTGATAATTTATTAGCTCATCTGATTTTTTTTTTCCTGAGGTCAATAAGTGGCTGGCTTAGAATCAATTAAATTCACAAAACTGTCGAAGCAGGGTCTCCTGCCCCTAATGAGAATTCACCTCTCTCTGCGTTATTGTGAGTTACCCCTGCTTTCCATTCTGTGCTCAGGGGCTTCCAGAGAGAACTCAGCTCTGACGTGCTCCCTCCACCTTGTCCCAAACTGCCCTGACTCTGGATGCCTCTGTCCCTTGATGGTCACATACCCTGGAGACTATCTACAGCATGTCCCACAGGACGACCCGGGGAGGCCACGGATCACAGTCCCCAGGCTGGCTGCTGCGGTCAGCCGGGGAAAACCTGGGTGCACAGACCATCAGCGAGAGCCCTTCACCCCACGCACGTCCCTCTGAGAGACATGTCAGCAAGCACGAGGCAGAAGTGGGGGCGTGGATTGTTCAGAGTAAACCTGTCACCAGAGCATCACTTCCTCCACAAAGGACAGCTCATTCTGGACGACGAGATCTGGGTCACCGGCAGTGGGTGGCTGAGGAAGGAAGAGAACCATTAAGAAACAAAATCCTTAGGGGAGATTATAAAGCAATTTGCATTTGGAATTTGCCTGAGAATAAACTGTCCAATCTATGTCCATCCATGAAAATTAGATAGAACATTCACTCCAGATTTGCTTCCGAGATCACCCATTTCATCCCCAGAACATTGCCCAATAACACCAGTGCCACGGGGGATGCAAGTGACGGTTTAAAATATGAAGAATGGATCGACTAATATTTTTCTACAACGTATCAGTCAACCTGTGTGACCAATTTAAAGATAAAACCTGACCCCCATCATGAAGATGTCTCAGCTGGAGGGACGGAGGCTCCTTCTGTGTTTACAAAAGGAAGCAATTTAGTTTTGAACCTATTCTAATCAAAATTGGAAGGAAAAAAAAAAAGGTCATTTGTATAGTTCTTGAAATTAAAATTCCAACAGAGAATTTTAAGTTCAGATAATGAACATTTGGGAGCCAATGGTTTTGTTCTCTTTCCCATAGATAAAAATAAATGTGCTCACTCTGTAATAGTTGAGATTCGTTTGGAGGAAAACCTTTGCTTCCTTCCTCATCTCTTCCCAGTGCGGCTGCAGATTTTACCGATCTCACCGTCATCGCTGCAAACATATCCGTGTGAAATGATGCGTATGAAGTGGGGCATGCTGCCGGGAACCTGCCAAGCCCGTGCACAGGTCGGAAAACCGGATCATCCTGAGGCCCTGGGACAGGCTGTCTGCCCACGTCGGAGCTGGTGGAGGAAACTGGGAGACTTCGTGGGTAGGGGCCGGACCACTGCAGGAAAGAAAAGGGATTTTTTTTTTTTAATATCTTTGCTCATCAGGGTCTTCATGACCACCAGCCCCGAGGAGAAGCCCGGCATGAACCGTGTGGCCACTGCACCTTCTCCAACTTGCCTGCCCGGCCAGTGTCTAGCCATCAGCTCCTTGCCATTGCGAACTGGCAATTTGAAGGAGAGAGTCGGTGCATAGAATATGACCATTGCAAGACTGTGGGAATCTAATCTTTTGTGAGTAAAAATATACATATATATTTTAAGATTTCATTTTAAAGTAAGCTCTATACCTCAGGGGGGCTCAAATGTACAACCCCAAGATCAAGAGTGCATGCTTTACTGACTGGGTCAGCCGGGCGCCCCCAAATACATTTTAATTTTAAACAATATTCCTCTTACATTGACCACTTTAAGGATTAAAATGACCCCAATAACAGGAGAAAACAACAGGGTTTTCATGTGACTGGTTGTTTTTAATGGGGTTTATACTGTAGGTTGGAAATGTAGATGCATGGTCTTGGAATAGAAGTTATAAATCTAATTTCTTACACATCCGTACTTCAGACTAGACTTCCGGTCATTTTGCATTATCAGGACCTTCACAATAACCCCTGTTGCTATTAACCACCACGGTCTGTCTTGCAACACCTCAGAAAGCACTTCCTTGCTCCATTACCGTGTGCTGGAGACCCGCCATGTGCCTCGCTTATTTCCATTCGGTGTGGCCCCACAAAGGCATCACTGTCCTCAACCGGGGGCCGAGGCAGGGGTGGGAGCGCTTCTGCTTTCATCTCTAGAGAGTCCCCGACAGCACTGGCAGCATCTGGGGGTGGAATCCCAGGGTTCCAGCAGGATACGCTTGGACTTCAGAGACCTCTTGGTCTGAGCACGTTTGAGATGAAGAGGGGGACAGGCTCAGCCGGCAGCAGGACCGTCAGAGCCGTCCTGACAGCAAGCCCAGCCTTGCACCCACATGACCAAGGGGCCACGGCGGAGCCTCCCTCGTTCCGGCACATTCCCCGCCCTGCAGAAGCTGCCGCGGACACGCTCGCACACCTTCCCCTCCAGAGCCGCACAAATCACATCGCCGACTTCACTCCATCCTCTGAGACGGAGCCTGGGACTCGTCGAAGCTCTTGCGTCTCGTCTTTGCTCCAGCATCTGAAAGAGGGAGCAAGTCAGGAAAAGAGGCCACGCTCTGGGGAGGAGAACCACGATTTCCGTTTCCCTTTGAGGACTCACAGCAGGTGTGGTGAGTCTCCAGATGCCCCGTGACAGGGACGGCTCCATGAGGAGTCCGTCTAGACAGAAGACGCTCCAAGTTTGCCAGGGTCGGGCGAGCCCACCAGAGACAGAGGGCAGGAGGAAAGAGGGGAACAACCATGAGATAGTATAGGGATAGTACATGAGAATGACCACGAGCCCCCAGAGGACTGGCCAAGTGACCGGCTTCGGTTCCATTGGAAACGTACTTTATTTTTGAGATTGAATCATTGTTGGCAAGAGATTTAATTTCTGGAAAGATGGGAGATTTCTGGGAGGGCTTTGGCTGCTGCCCGTTTCCAGGATACTCCGGCTGATTGGGTTGGGCTGTGAGAGCGTGCGTGCCACATCCACCCCTCACGCTGTGGAACGACGACAATCATCACCACGGGCTGGTGGAGAAGCAGCACCTGTCTCCTGGGTTCACCCACACCAGGAGCCCTGAGAACAAACAAAGCCCCAAGGAAGTTCAAGGGGTGTGAGACCATATGAACAAGTCTCCCCAAACATCATGGAAGTAAGGTAGGATCGAGGGCACACACAGCTCTGTCCTGAGAGCCGTTGGCTCCCTTCTCAGCGCTCCCTCCTGGAGGACCACGCACCTCCCTCCTGTGTCCTAAGATCCTCCCTCTTCATCAACATGTGAGAACAGCAGAGCAGAGATCATGAAATGGTTTTGTGAAACAATGTATCTTGACGATACAATGCATCTTTGTGATACAATGTATCTTCTAGGACTTCGAAGACTAAACCATCAGCAAAGCGGATACTGTGTGTTGAGTGTCAGACAGGAATTCGAATAGTCAAGGTGTCTTTTCAAGCTTGATGATATCACTTGGAAGACTGTCCCTTAAACTGACATGCGATGAAGGCCTGAAAGCCAGGGAGTGGCCCACTGATGAGGGGGAGTGATGCACAGACAACCCAGGATGGACAGCCCGCATGGGCGGGAGCCTGAAGGTCTAGAAAGTTCCCGGGGCTGGTCCAGGGTCACAGAGCTACTCCCCCACACACTGGCCTCCTGCCTTCTGATCACTAGCTCTTCCATTTTGACTGGAAATATGTCTGTATTTAACCATGACCGATAATAAAAACCCTTACAAATGTAGAGTAATTCATTTTTTAAAGATCCGGTTCTAAAGCATAAGGACCCTGTCACCTTCCAGTCAGTGGACAAGCCAACACATCCTGAGATCCACACGGGGCCCTCCTCGCACTGAGAGAGTCCCTGCCACCTGCTCAGGAGATGGGACTCCTATTTTCCATTTTCACGTGAGGCAAGGGAATCAGGGTGCTTTAGCTCCTTGGAATCTGGCCCTTCGTCATGCAAAGGGGATAACAGTCCCAGTTTAATGGAAATGGCAAAATCAGTAAACTCTGGTCAGATAATCATTTAAGAGTTCATTCCCTCTACATGGCTTAAGAATTCCCATTATCAGTGAACAGGAAAGTAAAAATCAGATTTGGAAAACTCATAAAACATGATGATTTAATCTGACCCCCCAGTGTTTTCAATGAGGAAGTCAGGGGATCCGTAGAGACGATGACCTTCTCCCCTTAGCCATCTAGATTTGGTCAAAACTGACAAAAGGATATTGGGAAGCTCTTTAAAGTCAATGGAAAAGTTTGCCCAATTCTGGACATTTCATGGATGGATGCTGGTTCACACATTTTGTTTTTATACACACGACAAACTGAAAATGTGTTATTTTATGTCCTTCATCAGAAATGTGGACTCTGAGGGCCAGTGGGAGAATGTCGCCAGTCACATCAGTAGGGAACAGCACAATCAGAATGAACCTTCCAGGTATGATCTGCTTTATCCTTTTCTGAAAAACGTCCACCTGTTGGGCTCAGGCCGGGGCTATGTCTGTGACCGGCACATACTCCCCTACTCAGTTATTTATAACCCGCCGACGTGGCACGGCGTGCGACAGAAGATGCTCTGAAAACATAGAACAGGCTATGGGATCGGCACCATCATGCTTTGGAAGATGACCAACCGTCACTTTCTCCTCTTACTCTCCTGTTACAAATATCAGGCAGAAGGTCAATTGCTTTCAGTTTCAACTCCGTATATTGAAGTGAGAAGAGCAGAAGAAAACCCCACGCTTAAGAGATCGTATTCCAAGTGGACTGAAGTCACGAACAATTCCTTCTGGACAGAAGCGCTGCATAAACGGGAACAATTGTCACAACACGTATCACACCGCCATTCTTCGGTTATATCCGTGGGAACACCTCGGGGTAGTGAAATCAGTGTTTTAATTTCACAGAAAATAGCTTTAACTGCACAGATAGGACACTATATTCACTACGTTTGTAGTACGACAAATAAAACTGCCTTGTTGACAGCTTGGGTTTGAGTCTTCTGTGAGTGGCTTGGACAACAGAGGAACTGGGCGTCGCTTACCAAGTGCACCTGTCTCTGCGGGACTCCGACTTATGGGCGCGCTGAAGGAAATGAGAGGACTGGGGAAGGACGTGCCTCTCTTGACTCCAGATACTGTTCTATGTGTGTGCCAAGTGAACAGAAGTTCCACGAGCACACTCTGAATTTGCCTGTGCATTTTTATCTACGTGGACTCTTTGAGGGGGGAGGACTTCCAAGCCACAGTGTGTTGAACGCGTGTTTTGTGTGGCCGCTGTCTTCCTGGTGCAGACATGGCTGCAGACGGCAGGAGAAAGCTCAGGCCAGCTCAGTCTCATTCTGGGGTTTGACTGTTCTGGAAGCTTGTGACAAAGCTGCTCCCCAAAGATCCCAGACATTTACCAAACGGAGCACGGGCGCCCGAGAACGATGCCCTCTGGGCTATGCAAATTTGACTCTGTAATCTCAATTAAATTAAAAAGCAGCAAGCTAGCACATATACTGCAACGTATCACCCCAAAGCAGGTATGTAATAATGTGGCACTTTGTGATTACCTATGCCTTCGAGGAGCTGTAGGTCGTGAATGTTTATACAATTATATAATGTATTTGAACAAGGGTAACAGATGCGCAGATGTGAAGATCTTAAAAATGCAGTAGGTCTGGGGTTTATCCCTGACCTACTGCATTTTTAAGATCTTCACCCTTTAAAAATCTACTGTGTGTGCTCTATTTGTTGTGATTTTTTGAGGGGAATTTCTTTCGGCCACATTCGCTCCATCACTTACGCGTGTTTGAGGCTGAGCACACGAGGTCCGGAGAGCTGCCCCGAGCCTGGCGGATTCTGGGCCACAGCTCTCTTCTCCACCGCGGCTGCTCACGCTCGTCGCCTGGCCTGCACGCTTCCCTCTGGGGAGATCGGTCCTGTGGGAAACTCTCTCAAGGAGCGTGGGCGCTTGGAACCGCGCAGGTCCCAACAGTCTTGGAAAGCGCCCGTTTGCCTCTAAATTTTGTCTGTTCCGCCAGCTCTTTGACACCTGTCTCTGCGAACAGAGATTTGGTGTAACTACTCACTCAGCTCCACTGCAACAAGATTTGGACCCAGACGTTCTGGTAAGGAAGGGCGCGCCATCGCCCCAGCCGCGCTGCAAATCTAGACGGGACCTTTAAGAATTTTGATATTTGTAAACTCGACTTAGCTCTGGTAGTTAGGGAAAAAGCACAATATTCTCATGTGGTCATATTAAATCAAATTCATAATCCTTTCATTAGGGTTTTGTATTCAAGGAAGGGATAATTAGTCAGGGCACTTTGGTGCCAGTATTCAATTGGTTTCTGTTGTTTTTCTCATAATCAAACAGTACTTGGTAAGGAGGCACTCATTAAACAGGGTTGCTTTTTGTTTGTTTTTGTGCCAGAAGTAGAGGAAAAAATAAGCAGCACTGGGGGGAAATGTACTGAATCAAACTACTGGTGGCAGAGCAATTCACAGCCCGCGACACAGGAACCCTCCCTTCTAAGACTGAGCTCGTGGGAAGGGGCGGCCGGACCCACGGGGCTGACCACCCTCCTGCAGGAGCCCGCCGTGCGCCCCGGCTCTCCCGGGCCCCAGTGCCCTGCCTGCTGCCCCTCGTCCCGCCCCGCCCACCTCCTGCTTGGCCAGGTCTTGGATTATTATGGTAATACTGCGCCGTTTTTTCAAAGGGACACTGCAGCTCACTTTTCAAAACTGCATAAAGCCACCCCCATGGGAGGAAAAGAAACAGGAGTGACACATCCGACCTTGGACGGCTGGAAGTAAGAGCGAGATTTTTTGAACTGGGTATGAACCTGAGTCATCAGCGACTTCTTCCTGGGGACGGGGGATCCTGTTCTCCCACGCGCAGCCTCTCTGCGGTGTATTCCTTCCGGTCCTCGCCCGAGCGATAAACACAAAGAAGGAATGAGGACAGACTCGGGTGGAAAGGGCGAGAGCAATAGACCCAAATGTCCCTGAGGTTCTGAGTCCTTTGCGAGGAGTAGCCGCTATTTTTGTGACATTTAAAATTTTAAAACCTCTGTGAATGATATTTAATTTAGTCAGCAGATTACAAAGGTGACCTAACTCGACAGCACACACTTGGAGGCCCAGGATGATCCAGAAGCAAACCCACTTCCCTTGCCGTAGCTAACACTTCCCATGGGCAGGGCAGCTGGACAGTCTGGGCCGCCCCACGCCCAAGCCTCCTTGTGTTCTCCAGGTGTCCCCACAGCGCTGGGCGAGGGTCCCTCTCTGAGCTCACCTGCTCTCTTCTGACCCTCCGGAGCCTGAGCCGACAGCCCAGGCCTGGGGGTGCCCCTGGCTTTGACCCCGAAAAACCTGTGAAGATGATGCCAGGCTCCAGCTCCCTGGACAAGCGCCGTTCTGCGATGTCGTCCTCACCCCGCCCTGACTGCGACGACCCAGCATTTGGCCTTCACGTTCCTGCCACGTTTCCTCGCGCCGATTCTACCGTCCCCAGCGCAAACACGAGGTCCACACACCGGTGATCCGTGGACCGATGCCGCCCGCGGTGATCCCGAGGTGCATGTTCCAGGTGAGCTCCTACTAAGCGCCTGTCCCGGTGCTCTGCTAGCACCAGGTGCGTGAGGCATCCCGGCTTTCCGGAAGAGAGCAGAAAGGGACTGCAGGAAGCAAGCCCACCATGCGTGTCGCCTCTGCTGTGGACACAAATGACCCCAGTGGGGGTGTTTCATGGGGGGGGGGTCACTCAGCAGGGAGCTAGCTAATTTCACAGCATTTATTAGGAACCCAGAGCGACCCCAGAGCCGGAGACAAGCAGTCAGGCTGTCTCGGGGTCCCCGTTTCCATGAACGATAGACCCACACACTGATGTTTCTGACCATGGGTGCCCAGTGCTGAACGAGGAGCGAGAGGTCTCTAAGGAGCATGTGCTTCCCGTCCCAGCTTGCTCAGGGTGATGAGCTGGGCTGCTCCTTAAATAGCCCACAGGCCTTGCCTCCTCGGCTGAGGGTGCACAGTTCGAGGCTGCTGGCAGGGACCCTAGGCCGTCTGTGAAGCTAACTGGCCCACACAGGGATCAAACCTGCGTAGCTTTATCACTGCCCGGCCCCAGCCGTGCTAATGAGCCTCGGAAACCAGCTTTCTGTACGTGGTGTTCTCGGCGGGCTTTTCGCTCCCATCTCCGTGCCTCCCTGGCGATCGGGGGTGACTCCAGGCAAGCGGCGGTTGGAGGTGAGCTCTTCTTCCGTGCCTAGAAACACAATGTCTGTGCACCTGCGTGTGAAATACCGTTAGACACACAAGCACACATAGACAAATACCCTGGTCCCAGAGAGAGGGACACGCCAAAGGCCTCGCTGATTGATGGCTGCTCGGCAAGTCGAGTGGCACTTGACAAAATCATAGGCAAGCACAAATGTTGAAGAAAGAAGACGACACATGCAGATTTGTCGTGCATTTTGTAATTACCTTTGTACTCATCCGCAGGTCCCAGAAGCATAAGGGAGGAAGGAGGTGCTGCCGCACTGGCCCCGGAAGAGTTGAAAACTACGGTGCATTGCATTACAGGATCCTATTAATAATTAAACTGTCTGTCACTTACCAACAACATACATTCCAAATTAAATTTAAGCAAAAGGGAAAAAGAGATCATTTGGGACTGAATTAGTGGGCTTCCGAGAGAAATAAATAATAATCAAACATCTGTGTTCTAAATAGTACGTGCTTTATCAGACAAACAACTGTTACCGTCTCATTGTATAGAATTGCTTGGGGAAAACACGGTAACTGGAAAGCGGAGTCTCGGGAAGTGGGGGAGGTGAGCAAAAGTTCATTAACAAGTCAGAAAGTGATGGGAAGTTGCCGCGTCGTCCTGTTATCTGCTTCTCCCTGGGCGTCTTTGTTGGCAAAAGAGAAGGCGAACTCACCTGAGCACAGGGCTCGGTGGCCGGTCTTGGAGCCCCAGGGGCGCCGGTGGCCCAGTCCTGAAAAGGCCACGGATCTGAATATCACACCCAACTCGGAATTGCTGAGTTGCTGGGAAGCCTGTCGGTCGTGAAGGTTACACAGAGAATTTATTTATTTATTTATTTTTTGCAGGCGACGAAGAGAGAAAAGACGTAGCATTAATAAACAGATGGGTGAAGAGGGAGAAATGAATGCTACCCCGTTCTGCCGAGGTTCGGTGGAGGACGCGACATGAACAGGGCTGCGGCCGGGGAGTGACCGGGACAAACCCGAACGCGGGAGCACGTTTGCTACTGAGCCTGTGGCCATATTTCATAAAAAGGGAGCTTTTGTTTGTCTGTTTGTTGTTGGTGTTTTGCCCGTCTTATCCCAGTGACATTCATCTCTCGGTCACTCATAAATCTGGCGGGCTGTCACTGAGACAGTCGGAGTAAATAAAGCGATTAGCGATTCCGATCGTACATTCGGGGTCGTAGTCCCATCTCTGCCCCCGAGCACCACGGTGCGCGCTCCGCCTGCGCTCCGGGGCCCTCGTACCAAGGAGGACACCGGTGCTGAGCTGGGAACCCGCCGCAAAGCCAGGGGCGTGTGGTCGCCGGGAGGGGTGACGCTGGTCGCGGAGCCCCGCTCGTCACTCCCGCCAGGCCGGGCGCGGAGGCCGGGCTGCCTCCACGCCGGGCAACTGTCTGTGTGTCTCCTCCTTAGGTAACTGTGTTAAAATATCATTCCAGCTGCAACACTTGTTTTACAAGAGCTCTGGTTTTGTCTGACACAATATGGAACAACATTTGTCATCCGTTATCAGGGGTGACGTATTTGTTAGCCTGCAGAGAAACATCTGCTGTGCCTTAATCTCCAGCGCGCAGGCCGGTGTTCATAGGATACAGCTGCATAAAATCACGGCATTAGATGGGCTGTCCGCTCTGACATGAAGGCTCGCTGGCAAGCAGCGAGAAACAGATTTGATTATCTCGCTTTTACATATTTATTTATGTCAAAGATTTCTGAGAACCCGTACATTACCTCTCCTTTTATGCATTGTTGTTCTGCGGTGACAAGCCATCGACACCCAAATGAGAAATTTATGTTCCATATTAAATATGGACATCTGAATGATTATCAAATCTATAGAAGCCAGCCTGGCCAATCACCCCTAAATAATGGATGAGAAGTGGATGTGACTGCGTTTGTTCGGGGGAAAGCCTCGGCGACCCTGGCCGCGCACTTCATCAGCACGGCACTGTCATTACTTGCTCTATTCATCTCACTTGGCATCACTCAATAAAATCCGTGCATGATAAAGAGAATAACCTTGGTCAAGAGTGGGAATAAAGAAGAGAGATCGTTTCCTGCACCCGCAGGTAGGGACCCGCTGGTACGCATCCGCCGCACGCGCAGAGCCGCGCTTCACGGCGCCGGGAGCTCCCGGAGTCGGCGCGCGGCGGCGGGTGCCCTGTGCGGGAGCCCGGCCGGCACACGGATCCGTCGCTGGATACAGACGCGCGCGCGGCTGCCGCGCTCCGTCTGGGAACACCGGTACCCGCAGCGTCGCGGAGGGAGACGACGCGGGGAGATACACCCGCGTGTTTGCGTCTACTTCTGGGTTGAGGATCGAGGTCCCCGAACGTGGTAGAACACATTCCGTCCAAGTAATAAGTTTGAATCATTTACTTAAATCATTGTTAAGGTCAACGCAGTTTGGGTTCAGATCCTGGAACACGGGTCTCCTCCCGCAGCACCTGCCACAACGGTGCGCCCGGAGGCCTCAGCGCGGGGCTCCCCGCCAGGAGCCACTCGGGGCTCACGGGTGACGCGGGCGGCACTTCTCCTTCCGAGTCCGCGCCCACGTGGGGACGGATGAAGCCCAGCTCCGTGGGGTGTGGAAGCGAGAGGTGGCAGGTGAGCTGGTTCTCAGGGAGCGGGGGCGCCCGGAGCCAGGCTTGTCCGCTGACAGGGGGTGCTGACAGGTGCGATGACGCAAGAACACACTTCCGCGTGCACAGAGGGGCTAACGCTGAGCAAATTTGGGAGCACCCCCTTCCATAACACACTGAAAGGGTCTTATTTCCCTCGGAGTCCCAGGAGAGTCACTGAAGGTCCCGGTGCAGGCTGCATTAAGGCCGTATTTTAGAGGACCGATTTACCTATGTGCCAGCCGGATTCCAGAGAATTGATACCGAAAAATATTGGAGGAGTAAAAAGGGTTTGAGGTAATCCAGAGTCACTCAGCCCAGAGGCGGCCTCTTCCACATCCCAGCGATGCTCAGTCAAACACTGCAGCCGTCGTGGTCCACAGCACACACCTGCGATCTGTCTCGGGGCCCAGACGTCCCACGGGGGTCTTACGGAGCCACGCTCCAAGTGGCTCCTGGGCTGGCTCCTTCGGGACGCTCGGGGCAGATCCGCCGCTCCGCTCCCGGCTCCGTGGGCGCTGCCGTCCTCACCTCGGCTCTCGTCCTCACAGCCAGCAAGGGCGGGTCCTCTCTTACGTGGCATCCCTCTGACAGAGTCCCTCCTTCCTTCCTGTCCTCACCGAGGGACCCTTGCACTGTGTTGGCCGCCCAGGCTGATCAATAATCCAGGATAATCTCCCTATTTTAAGGTCATCTGATTAGCATGCTTAATTCCAGCTGCAGCCCTAATCCCCCTTGTCGTCCACAGGTTCGGGGATTACGACGTGGACATTTGGGGGCCAGTGTTCTGCCTTCCACAGGCAGAGAGGATAGAAAAGGAGAAAACTCAAAATGGACCACAGGGAAAATTGCATTTTCCTTGAAGGGGATAATTTCATAAGTCAATGAGGGAAACGAGATTTCATTACACCTAAGAGGATGAGCTGTGTGACCACACAGTGTCAGAGGTTAGAAATGTGAGAATTTATCTTCACCATCTTGATAATGCAAAAGAGCTTTTATGGAGCGCTTACTGTGTGCAAGCCAGTCTGTGTACATGAGATACACGATCTGATTTAACTCCATTTAACTCCCGGGGCTTCATTTTACAGATTAAAACAATGGCATCAGAGTGCAAGCACTTGGAAATGATTAAGTATGCTCCACTGTTTACTCCCATGTGTTTTCTCTTGACCCTTGATGAGCTGAGAGTAGCAGGCAGATCGGATGTTCCGACAGCACGACTCCCGTTCACCTCCCTGGGCGCTGCCTGAGAACATGGTCGCTTACCTGCGATAAGCGTTCAGAACACGCCGCTACGGATTGCGACGTTGTTATGAGGCTTGGGATAAATTAAAATCCCACAACAATGGAACGATCTTAAAATCGGCCGTGTTCGTTCCTGGACCGCCCCCCGCCACGGCCCCCTCTCAGCCCTGCGCCTTTGTCTCCTCCCCACCACGAGGGTCCCGGAGCACCTTGTAAAACAAAAGATGGGGTGTTTGCGTCAGTGAGGTGCACGTGGTTTCAGGTCCTGGTTAACTTTTTTCTCTTCATTTTTAAAATAGACTTAAATAAAGATCGCAGCGAGTATACTCACTGAATTATTGACTTTTCTGTATTTATAAGAAAGTATTATTCTTTTGAAACCTTAAGGGGGGGGAAGAAAAGTTGACAGTTACGTTACTCTCTACTTCCTCCTGAGATCCGCAAGACCTAAGATCTGTGGAAGACGGCAGGTGTCGCCAAAAGTCAGAGAACACTCGCCATTTGCCCAAGGAGCGCCCCCAAGTACTCCCTCCCTCCCTCCCTTGTTTGGGTATAGTTGACACACAACATTACACTGGTTTCAGGTGTAAAACATAGGGATTCAACAGCTCTATACCTCGTATGTGTTCATAAGCTTAGCGACCTACCACCCGTCACCACACGTCCCTGAGCTCTGTCCTTTACCCCTGTGGGATGTTCCCTCCGTCAACAGAAGCCTGGACCTCCCACACGCCCTCACCCCTTGGACCCATCCCCCAGCCCATCCCCTCTGGCAACCATCAGTTTGTGCTCCGTATTTATAGGTCTGACTCTTTTATGTTTGCTTCTTTGTGAATTTGTTTTGTTTTTTAGATCCCGCATATCAGAGAAATCAGATGACACCATTTTCTCTGGATCACAGAGCCAGAGGAACTAGGGTTTGGGCACACATGGGATTCTGGGTCTTCCCAGGTTGAAATCCTCCAGGCACGACCACAGTAGAGCAGAAGAAGGCAGGCCAGGGCCTACACATCTTAGATGTGATCTGTGAGACCATGCGCGGTGACGATAGGGACATCTGCCCTGTAGAGAGGTGCAGAGCCATGGCGGCAGTATGGCTAAGTCATGAGCGAGCAGGAAGGTCTGTGGGAAATGAGGAACTGACACAAAGTGCTGGCATGGGCGTTGGCTGGTGACGCTGTGGGCACCACGAGGTCTCCACGGGACGCCCTCGTCTACAAGGGACTGTGGTCACGGAATCCAGCTGGGACACTCCACTGTGTGTGCCGTCACTCCAAGGCACAGGTCTATGGGCCCTTAGTTCTGTGTCGTGGGATCACTTGAACTGGGAAGTTCGCCTGCGCAGGTTCCTGGCAAGCCTGGGGTGCGTCCAGCAATCGGATGCTCGCGGGCAGGACCGACGTGCCTGCTGCAAGCTGGGTCTCGCTCACTCGGGAACAAATCCCGCCTGTCAACACCCACACCGTCCTCTTGTTCTCTACATAGGCCGCAGTCTACACTACAGGGGCGTTGACAAAATTGGAAAAATCTCAGTATGTATCACATACAAATATCGATTTATTACTTTACCGAAACGTACTCTGCTTTTCTAGAGACTCCAGTGGACGTGCACCTGTATTGATGTGGCCTGGTTCCTGCAGTCACCTCCCCGGACTGGGGTTTGTAGGTTAAAAATGTTTTCGCCATTGAAAGCAGCACCACAGGAAATAACCAGGGAACGAGTGAGGACTTCCTGAGTGTTTTTATCTCCTTCAGGAAAAAAAAAAAAAATCCATACAGATAGAAGTTGGTTCTAGGAGAAATTTCACTTTGAGTGAAAACATGGGATCCTCGGGTTTCTTTCTGTCTTTGTTCTCTTTGGTTGTGGTTATTGCGATCGGTGGTTCATCCTTGGACACCCAGCCCCCAAGACGACCACGGGAATGTGTGCATAAGTTATGTCAAGGATTAGAGATTTTTCAGGAATAGTGAGAAAACACCATTACTTTTTAAGAATAATCAATAAATTGGGAGAAGCAAAGAAGAGATGAGAAGATAAGTGGCCTCAGGAAGAAGGCCCGGGTGGGGACAGAGTGTCGATCTCAAGACCACGGGAGGCCAGACACAACAGAGGGGGGCGTCCCATACACCTGTTCCGAGTGAAACGTATGACTGGGATGCCTGGGCCTTCCCAGATTCACGGGAAAACAGATTTCAGGTGGAGCCTTTAATCGGGCAGAGTGGCTAAGCGAGGGGACAAGCTCGGGACTCACTCCTCATGGGAGGGATCGGCACAGGGATCCAATCCAGGGCAAACACAGCTCGCCTGCTTGTGTCTGACTCTCCCGAAACACACACGCGCACCCGCACGCACGAGGTCCGTATTTTCTTTCACCTTCAGGAGGCATCGAGCTTGGGAAATCGCAGGATGTCTACTCCGCGCACGGGTTTCCTTCCCGGGTTCCAGGCGGGTCCCGTTCCAAAGTGTCTCCGCTCACTCGCCCCCATTGCGGGAAATCGTGATAACGGTGAGCAGCCGGGGGCTTCTCTGCCTCTTTGACGTTCTGTGATTTGTGCAGGGAGGCTAATGTTGGCAATAAAGTACCCAAGCCTCTCTGTTAATCAGGGGAAGATGTCAGCTGTTCCACATCACGGGGACCGGGAGACAAAAGCAGAAGGAAGGCTCGGGGCAGCACAGAGCTCAGGAAGAAAAATCCCATTTTGTCGCAGGTTAAAATCAATTCTGATGATTCAAACCCATCTAATGGAGAATTTAATGCCCCCCACGTAGCCCGCGAGAAATGCGATGTTTCAGTCGGAGGTATTGATACAATCGGCTCTGGAATCCAGCACACACATTGACCGGCTTCGAAAACCCTTTACTTCAGAGGATCTTCAACCAATTTACGGGACAAGCCCTTATGGTTTTCATCTAAGTTAAAAAATTCCTTTAATAAGTTACCATTTTGTGTTCTGTTCCTCCTGGGGGGAGGGGGGAGATAGTCAGTATTTTCTTTTGACATTATTTATAGACTTAAAAGATTTGGTACACTGATTTTTTCTTTCTTTCTTCCATTATCTGACAGGATTGAGTAGACATCTGTACAACCTTGAGCAGCTGATCTCCCGAGATGGGAAAATGTTCACATTTTCAGCGTAGGGGAAATCAAACGCAGCAGACCTTTTCAGTTCGAGTTATTATTTTGAAGGAAGTAATGTGTGTTAAAAGAACTTGTAGGATATTTTCTACTAATATAACTTTGTCTGATACGAGCTTCCCGGGGAGGCAGCAGCCTGCTGTGCAGACGGCGTGAGCTGCACTGAGCTGCGTTGGGAGCCCTTGGTTTTAGGCTGTTAAGGATCCCATTTTTTTAATGAACATTTAATTAATATTAATGTTATGCTAACAAAATACATTGATTAAATAAGTCCTTTAATTCATTAAATATCTCGCTAGAAAGTGGCTAAACATACATACTGTGAAAATCCCCTTGGAAGTTTCGAAATTATACAACGATTGTAAATTCAGCCAACACAGAACGCTGAAAATACCAGCTTGTCAGGGCTGCACCGAGAACGGCATCCAGCTCTCACTCGCTTACAAAGATCAGCCTGGGTGCAAGGCGGCATTTTAACTCTGTCACATTTTCTTTCAGCAGAGCTCAGACGCCGTGTACTGCGTATCAGGCAACTGTATGATATGAACTGGTACATTCCAGGTGATAAAATTAGCCAAGCTCTTGCTTTAAATTTCTACAATAATGGAATAAATCCATTTTAAAAGCAGTAGATACTCGAGCGGGGTCCTGCGGCACGCCTTTTGTTTCCCTTAAGTGTATTTTCGAATGTCTTTGGAGAGAGAGTGTACGCGGCAGTGCGGCTCGAGTACACGGGCAATTATTCTCAGGCAGCAGGAAGCCTTCGAAGGCCGCGCTCGGGCTCCACGAGGTGTTCCAGAAGGTCCCCTCTCGCGCGACGGGCGGCGGGCTCCTCCTCGGGACCACGCACACGCCCCGTCTCGCGTTGCTCACAGTTGGCACTGACGAGGTCCGCACGTCCGGCCGCCCACCGCCGGGTCCTCCCAGGAGCTTTGGTATTTGGGAACGTACTTGCTTTTGGTGCCTTCATTTTTGTTTATAAAATACTAATTACCGCTTTTATTGTTTGAAGAGATTAAAAGTTAATAGGAGAAACTAAATAAACAGAATGCCATTCTGCACAAACTATATAAGCTGGTAATTAATTTCTGGCCTCCTCTGAGCTAATTAACTCATATAAAGAAATGAAGTTAATGAACCATAATTCTAGTCATACAAGTGTAGATACAAGCAGTTTGACTTAATGAATTAATAAGATATTTCCTTTCTTAGAGGTTTTTCCATTGTGTTCCTAATCTGAAGACCCCTTTAATGTTCCTTTCTGGTTAAAATGTTTAATAAATGGCAGGGCGACCTGGCGATGGTGCTGGCACGGGGCACTGTCCCACGAGACTCCCGGGTGCGGCTGCCGCCCGCCGTCCGCCGCGGCCGTCCCTCGTCCGGGCGCGTGCCGAGAAACGCAGAGGAGGCTGGTGAGGGACAGCTTTTCCCAACTTCCTGTGAAGGACTGGGGTAAACTGAGGAAGCGCCGCTGTGCGTGTCACCTTGGGTCACACCTACCCGAGAGACACGCGTTCTCTCCAGCCACTCGTATCTCTTAGTTTCTACATCTGCACCCCTGAGAGCAGCAGGCTGCAGTCCCGGTTGATGAAGCTCAGATGAGTCGAAAACAGTCTTTTCTCTTTCTCTCTCTCTCTCTTTTTTTTTTTTTTTTTTTTTTTGCCATTTTCATGTTGGAAACCTCACGTTGCATTAAAAGACGGCAGAAGGCATATTTCTTTGGTATTCAGGACATGAGAATAGTGTGCAGGGTAGTGCTTTCAAGATTATTGTGTTTCCTAAGTAGAGGCCCCACCCAGGATCTGGAAAGGTATATTCTTTGTTTACAATAATTTAGAAAGAACATGATCTAGCTAAAACTGTTTATTTTCATTATTTTTTTTTTTTGTACTTAAGGTGTTTGGGGGATAAATATTTAGGTCCCGGTATTGGCACATACTCCAGGTGACGCTCCGTACATAACTCGAAGGATACACGTAGGACGTAATTTGTGCGATCTGATGTCACCAAAGGTTGGAAGTCTGGGTGGGGCTCACCCAGGAGCCCCTCCAGGCCTGAATGTGCAGCTAGGTCTCACCGGCATGACGACCCCCCAGGGGAGGCCGCGGGGCCCCTCCCCCACCTACACGCGCTGCCGAGAGTCCGAGCTCACCACGCAGACACGAGACGATCAAGAAGCTCGGAAGGAAGAGAAAGCAGGAGAGCACGTGCTGAACTTGACCGTCATTATTTGATTTAATGGTCCCCTCAGAATGAGCCAAATGCTGTTCTCATTCTGCTTTCGTTGACTGGAAACGAAGATTTTCAGAAGTTAGGTAAGTGGCCCAAGGTTGCACAGTCAGGGGGACGTGTCCTTTTCGCACAGAGTCCCTGCTGCCGCCGTGTCACGGTGCCTCCTTCTACGATTCTACAGCGGCTGCCCTCCCCACCCAGGGCTCGTGGGATTTGGCCATGTTTGTCTTCCTGGGCACAGTGTCTGTGGCAGTGGCCTCCAGGACACCCTGAGCACAGCGCCCAGGGGTCCTGGCCACCCCTGTCCCTTCAGCTCCCCCAACCCTGCCACCAATCTAGAGGACAGGGACGATCACAAAACGACAAAAATGAGAAACCGTAACAGTGTGCAGCCTCAGTCATAGCCAGAAACAGGGGCCAGTTGGTGGGGGTCAGAGGGTCCCGGGGTTGGTATTTGTGTCTCTGCCCCACCACCATGGTTGGACAGAGCAGGACAGGCGAGGCCACCTTCTCCTGAGCCTCCAGGTTCTCGTCTGAGGGTTGGCTGTGACACGCGTGCCGGTGCCAGAGAGCGCCAGACACCCCGGGACTGGCGGCACATCCCCTCCGCGGTGTCTCCTCACTGCTGCCTGCGTTGGGACCCCACCGTTACAGTCATCGCGGATCGCGCTGGACTAGCCGAGGATTTCAAGCCCTCAGGCAAACTTTTAAGGCAGGACGTGTTCACAACCCCGGAAGGACGAGCTGGCTTGTGCAGATGGGCCACGAGTGGGGCCATGGAGCTGGGCTCTTCCGGGAGCCGAGGGTCGTGCCAGGGATGCCCCTTCCCCACGAGCAGAGGAGCTCTCGCCCTAACTGCTCCCCGTGTCCTGTGGTCCAGGAGTGGATGAATGAATGGACATCTGGGCAAAGTTCTGTCTTGACACGTCCCCATGTGCCAGGAGTTAAAACTGTAGTAAAACAAAGCCTTTGGTTACCTTGAAGAGACAAAGCAGAGAACCACCCACCGGGTCCCCACGCTGGCTCCCCCACATCCTCCCGCCACGTCCGACGGTGCATTCCGTGGCTTGTAGGACCCTCTTCTCGTCCCCCACCGGTCCATGCCTCGTGCTCGGCCTGGCTGCTCCTCTGTACTAACGGTGATAACGTAGTTGCCGCGACCCGGTCCACGTGTGTGACTGTCCCTGTCGGACACAGACTGTTCGTTTACAGCTATTCTGCAGTTACTCAATCCTGCCGAGGTTCATACAAAGCGGGGATTTCAGGAAACGGGGACCTCGTCCAGGCTCCCGTTTGCAGAACTGCTCTGCTGCTGCGGTCTGGGAATGTGTCTCCCCGTGGCTTACTCTCAGCTTCTAAGCTGGAGAAACGAGGCATTTCTTTTTCAGCTCGATCAAAAAGACAATCAATCCAGACCCAAATTCTATGTCAAGAATGTGTCCCCCATGACTCAGAACCCAGGTTTTTATGTAATGTAACTGGTTCCCCAGCCCAGGGACTGGGCCTGCAGAAAGTGGACACGCAGAGCCTCTCCTGGGGTCTCCCCTGGCCATGTGCATCAGTCTACGCCCATCCTATGGGGACTGCGCATGCCCCAGGGTCCCGCCGTCCCTGCTTGCCTTCTGAGCCCGAGTCTGGGCACACCCCATCCGTGACACACCCTGCTGGGACCACACACCCACCACCTCGTTCCGCCCTCTGCAGAGTGCCCTGGGACCAGTGTCGAACCTGCTACAACGATGTTCACCGAGCACGGCTCTGTCCTCTACCCAAGCCCCTGAGCCCAGAGCAAGGACAGCTTTCTCAGCTTTTCCAAGAAGAAGAAAATCTCTGAGGGAAGGACCATGTCCCCCTCGTGCTTTCTCCTCCTGCTGCCAAGGGCCTTGAAGCATGAACCGATCAGCCAGCAGAACTCCGGGCCGGTCCGTGGCAGGGTGTTCTGAGTGGGCTCCAGGGCCTTTAACCCTGCCTTTGTGGGGTGCACTGAACTCACCCTGACAGTCTGTGAGCCACACACGGTCCCCAGAACCCCCTGGTGGTGGTTTTTCCCCTTGTCTCAGCAAGGTAGCCAAAGGCTTGGTTTTACTGCAGTTTTAAAATTTTCCCAGAAACACCTGATAGGATTGTGAGGACAGAGTAGTTCCTAAACAAGGGGGTTCCCCTCTTTTTTGAGTCACTGGGCTCAGCCCCTCCACGCACTTGTGGATGTACAGGGTGACCCTTAGAATGTACATCGGCAGAGACGCATGGGAGTCCCCGGGTCCTGCCCCGGCATGTGGGGAGGGACTAACTGCCACCCACAGACCCCGTTCTTCTGGGATGAGTGGCAGGAATTAACCATATGGGGAGCTTCGGTCCATCAGGCAAGTGGTAAGGACCCACAGGAGACACATCTTGGGGAGGACAAAGTCCCAAGGCCAGGAGAGGACGTGTCTCTAGAATGGAAGGTCAGGGCTGTGCTGAGCTCGACGAAGCGACAGAAGCCTGGAGCGGCTGTGAGTTGAGCCACACAAACCCGCGTCGTTTCGACGATACAGTTGCACTGAAGAATCCTCCCTTCCAAGTTTGTGACGGAAAATGTGCAACTCCAGGAGCTAGAACAGAATCTACAGTTTTGTCATTTTCCAAATGGTACCTGAAAGATGGATGGGTGAGGGTATATTGGTGAATTTTCATTAAACAAAGATGACTTTGAATAAGACTGAGAAGACTGTGGGATCGAGTTCTGGACTCAGGAACAGGTGCCGGAGCTCATGCCCGCTCAGCCACGTCCTCTCTGTGGGGCCACGTGGGTCACTGCCTCTGTGCCCTCATTTCCACATTGGGGCCACTGATGGCCTCTGCCCAGCACCACGGCAGGGAACAAATAGTAATACCTGGTCTCTGATGTCCACAACGATCCACAGCCAGGAGCCGGCGAGCCCATACCCAGGCAGGCTTGGTTACGCTGGTGTCGGAGAGGCAAGATCTAGGTGATAACTACAGAGAAGCTCCTGTCGTTACTAAGACTAACACCCATGTGTGGCTCAGGGCCCCCGGCGTTTGGGATGGGTGCTGCTGTGCTGAGTCCCTCCCACCTTGCTCTGGTGCACGACGACATGGGGAACGGGCGCCTACCTTCAGGAGAGTCCCTGTTTCCATGCGTAAAAGCACGTGTGCGAAATTTCAGCATTGCATGAGGAGAAGAATTTTATTTGAGGCCAAACAAAAATGATTTTTGCGATTCCCTAGGGAACTTTAAGAAAAGCTCGGACTTCCGTCTACACTGACTCGCGGCATATTGTTAGAAGAAGGTTTGAGAGAGAGAGAGAGATCAACAACCAAAAATACCACGAGTGATATATTAGGGATAATATTGCTCATGTCCTATCATTTTAAAGCATGCCATTCACTAGAGCATAAGTGGCTTCCGATGGGGACCTTTGCCCCTGCATTGGGGCCGTCGATCAATTTCGTTTCCATCCTCAATTGAGGGCCAGGCTGACAAGGCTTGGAAATGTGTTTCATCTTGATTTAGTAAATTTCATTTATCTGTCTCCATTATTTACTCAGATGCTAAGAATACATCTTTTCTTGGCCATTTGCTCCTAATTGATGAGGTGGCCGTGCGTGCGGGCCCCGGGCTCGCCGTCTCCGCTTCTGATCGACTGTGCACGAAGTAGGCTTTTAAAACTTATAACAGCCTCTCCCATGGCCGCAACCGCACTGTTATTAATGAAAAGCATGACTGCCGGGTCCTGGAAAGCAATCTAATTAAACAGCAAGATTTCCATAAAATGAGTTTCAAATCAATCGGTCAATACTGAAACCACTTAAGAAGATGTAAGTATGACGAGCTGTGGTTCGGCTGGGAGGGACACGGGCACGCCCCTCGCAACGGCGTTCAGACTCACATCCACATGCGTCTTCAGATGTTACCCAAAGTTACTTCTTTTTCTCTCAGAATTCAGAGGATTTAGACAAAACCCCACGTCTAGGCTTCCCTGCCTGAGGACAGTTTCTGATGGTGTCACATGGCGGCCAGGTCCAGGGGGCGCACGGAGCCGGGCGGAGTTCAAGTCACTCCTGCCCCATCACTGGTCCTGGACGAGGTCTTGGCTTTGGACCTCCCGAGCCTCAGACTCTCCAGTGAGGCAGGGAAATGAGTTCCTGGAGCTTCCTGCCCGTACTTAACTCTTTATAAATACCTCTATGCGTCATCTAGAAGCTTCGTTGCTGGGGAAAGATGAACTGTCCAGTATTTCCATGAAATCTCCTCTTGCTCATACAATCAAATCTCTTTGTAAAAGGGAGGATATTTGTTAAAAACTCTGGTGGAGGGCGCTGGGGTGGCTCAGCTGGTTAAGCAAGTGCCTTCGGCGCAGGCCGTGATCCCGGAGTCACAGGACCAAGTCCCGCAGTGGCTCCCTGCTCGGCCGGGAGTCTGATTCCCCATCTGCCCCGCTTCCCTCTCACATTCTCTCTCTCTCAAATAAATAAATAAAATCTTAAAAGACAAAAAAAGCTCCGATGGTGAGAGAGACAAGGAACAATCGAGTCGGCCGTCTGTTGGCATGGTGAGGCGCCGTGCACGGGGAGAGATGGCCGAGGACACGCGTGGTCACATCTTCTCCTAGGATTTCATGATGCAGGGTCCCCGGGCCTCCTTAGCCAGACTTACCCAACACCTGTATCCACAACAACTCAACTCAGTTCCACAGGGAAATGGAAACGTCAAAAACATTTATATTGTTTTTGAAAAAAAGATTTTCTATAGAAATTACTCGAATCAGTTCTCGAAGAATCCACCGTTCTTCAACCTATGAAACAGGATGTTGGTTCTCATCCAGGCGTCCTCTTCATCAAGGCCTGCTTGTAGAGAGAGCACCTCTTTTCATCTTCTTGTCTTTATCATGTCTGTCCTGCGTTCGATGAAAACTTTAGGTCTTGGTCTCCAAAGCCGTGTTAGGAGGAAGGCCAGTCACGGGCATCCAGTCGTGGTATCCCCGGGCTTCTAGAATTTGGCAACCCCTTACCATCTGACTAGTGGTGCTCTCTGGTTAAGTACCCTTTTCTCACTTCCACTGTGTATTTTTTTAGTGTAGGTGTACGTGCACCCTTGTGTGCACACACACGTCCACGCACACAGGCACACATGCGTGCACACACACGCAGCACACACACATATTCTCAGTGTGTTATGCAAAAACGGTGATTTCCAATGTCTGCTCATCCCGCCACTTGACCTGCAGTATGCTGGACTATCGTTTTTGACGTTTAAGCTGTACAAAATGAAGCTATATCTATTTTGCAGTTCCTTAAGATGTGAACCCAATAGCCATCACCTCTACATTTTGCAGACCCTTCTGGGATCTAACTATCTTGTGCCATCGCTCAATCAGCACACACTTCCTGAATCCTCTCCGGCCTCCAGGTACCGCAGTTATCAAGCCCTGAAATGATCAGGCATCGATCAACAGAGCTAGTATGAATGACGAGCTTTGATCGCAGCTGGAACACAGTGACGGAAGATGAGCAATGTGGACGAGGGTGTAGCAGCGACAGAGGCAGAGCTGGTCCCCTCGAGGCAAAGCACGTGTGAGTGAAAAGTAGGGGGGATCCTTTTGCTGATGAAGGAGGGACTCCGCCTGGAAGTCCAGTGAGGCCTCGCCGGCATGCAGTGCCCCAGCTGACTTCCACACGTGTCTATCAGCCAGGCAGAGGGCTCAGCCCAGGAGGGGCAGCGCAGCTCTCCAGGCTCAGGGCGGCGAGCAGGGCGGCAATCAGAGGTCAGGGGTTGATTATTCACAGGACAGGAGATGGGCAGGGCTGGGGCTGGGACTGTTGATGGTGGAAGCCCAGCCCTCTCCAAAGTTTGTATTTCTGGCCTCAAAATCCCTTGCTCGAACATCCAGCATGTCAGATGGATGCTGACATCCGTACGCAACAGCCAGCGGTGCGGGGCCCTGGTTTCAGGGCAGACTGAGGCCCACCCGGCAACCTGGGTGTCCAAACCTGGCAGGAGGGTGAAGACGGTGTGAGTGGCTTCTTCGCCCCCTGCCCTTGGGACGCCAGGGTCCCCAGTGTTCCCTTGCTGGGCTGCCCCAGGGAGCCCTCTGGGTTCAGTGCCACCGTCCAGCTAAGTCTCCTGGTTCTTCCCCCCGCCTCAAGTGAACCCCCCCCCAGATATTTGAGCTCCACATCATACATGTCCCCGCGGAACCCCTTCCCGCCTTCCCGCCGCCTTCTCTCTTTCCAGAAGTTAGTGAATTGTGCCGTAATCTTCAGTCCGGGGCTGGAACCCGGGCAGTGCTAGTCACCCCTGCTCTCTCACATCACACTCGGCCTGTGCTGCCGGCACTCGGGCCCCTCTCGCCATCCCTGCCATCCACAAACACGGCAACACTGCCCGGCGTATTTTTTGAGCTGTAAGAACCCACGGTACCGAGATGCGCGTGTTTGAAACGGTCGGGGCGGACCACGGGAAGCAGCTCTTTCTACCGGTCAGAGACGGTCAGCAGGCGGCATCCCGGTATGGAGACGGTCAGCAGGCGGCATCCCGGTATGAGCGATTTCTTCAATTTTCATCTAATAGAAGTGGCCATCCACGCTTCATCCTGGGATCGTTTCTCATTGTCACGTCCACTCTCAAACGAAAACAGGCGTGTGCAGTTGTCTCTCCGCACACGATTAGAGTGGGTGGTCTTGTTTGCGGGCAGCCGAGACCAGGTGGAGTGACGCCGCCCGAGCGTCTGTACGAAACATGTGCGCTGTGTTGCCAGAAAGAGAAACACGTTCTCTGCCCAGAGGTTCTCGGGTTTTCGAGCTGTCGGAGCCTCTCTGTCTCTATTCCTTGCCTGTTGGTGCTGTCCGGACTCCCGGGGCTGGCCTCCGCGCTCGTCCTGCCAGCCCTCAAAGCCACAGGACGGAGCCGCGACTCGCAACCTCGTCTCCTGGATTCTTATCGCTCCCTTCAGAGACAGCTGCACTGACACCGACACCGCAACATCAAGATAGAAATCACAGAGTCCCTCTGCCATTGCATTATCTTCTACTTAGCATTACCGTGCAGACGGGAGTCACCGCCGGCCCGTGGAGGGTGCCTGGAGAGGACCCGCGGCCCCGGCAGCCCACCTCCCGTTCTGTGTTCTTGTTTGGGGCATTTTGAAAATTTGCATTTTCTCTACTGGTATTAATATCTATCTATCTATTTCCTTCTAGGAAAGTCAAACTACGATTCAGATTAGAATAACAATGAATCAAATCAGAGGAAAAATAAATTCTTAAGCAGATAAGAGAAGGCTTAAATGCATCCTGATTAAACCATATGTCTCGGACCATCATCTCTTAAGTACGTAAATCTTTAGAGACGTGCGGACCCCGTGGGGTCCGGAGCTCTGTTGGATCCTTGCTCCACCATGGCGCTCGCGTTGGTCCACATCTTTACAAATGGAAAAGTTATTTATGGTTAATAAAATTTCTTTAAAAAAGGAAATTAAGATTTCATCTAAGGAATCTTCTGCTGGGTTTTGTTTTGTTTTGTTTTTTGTTTTGTTTTTTTCTGAACTGCTTATATTCATTTAACATTTGAGATACTTATCAATTCATTTATTAATTCACGCATTTACCTAATATTTTCCTAAACTTTTCCCACAGCCCAGCGTTGTGCTAAGCTCAGTAGAACAACAAGGAAGTTAGAACTGTTTCTGTTGATATCAAAGGGTTTTCATATTTAGAAAAGAGCAGGCCTAAAATGATCAAGAATGTTTAATTCTTCTACTTCCAAACCTGTCCGAACATCAGGGAATATTTCTTCTCTCTTCCATGTTTTGTGCTCCAAGATTAAAAATGCATCTACTCCAGCCACCTGCTTGAGCATCTACTATGTTTTAAAGGAGGGCAACCTGATTATGAAGAAAATTTGTTGACTGCTGTTAAAAATGTTGGTGTTGGGGGCACCTGGGCGGCTCAGTGGGTTAAAGCCTCTGCCTTCGGCTCAGATCATGATCTCAGGGTCCTGGGATCGAGCCCCACATCGGGCTCTCTGCTCAGGAGGGAGGCTGCTCCCCTCTCTCTCTCTCCCTGCCGGCCTCTCTGCCTACTTGTGGTCTCTGGCTGTCAAATAAATAAATAAAATCTTTAAAATAAATAAATAAATAAATAAATAAAAATGTTGGTGTTTATTACATAGTTGAATCTTTGGGGATCTATTTCAACCAAATTACATTTATCATAAGTAGTTAAATAATTTGAGGTTTATGTGAGGCTTTGTGGCATAAAAACAATGGGCATTTGGTATAATGCTTTTGTTATCTTTAAAGGAAGTTTTCAGTGTTGTAGATAGTTTACATTTTGAAGAAAAATGGTTTTTTAATATGGATATTACATTTTTATTTTCCAATCGCCTGTGTAAGCCAGAGAGGTTGTTTATTATAAGCAATCATAGCTTGATCATAGGTGTGCTTTCATTGTAACTATTATTCCTAAAAGCATAGAATTCCTGTAGTAAAAAGAACGAAGACGCACGGAGACCCTGCTTCTCCTACTTGCAGTTATCTCTAGTGCTTATTCATACGTTCTTGTTAGATTACACGCATGCACACACGTGTGCTTTAGACGGGCAGCTGCAGACAGACCTTCGTTTTCTCTGTCACCCCAGAAACGTCTTGCGCAGAGCCTTCTGGGAACTCCTGGATACTTCTGAGTTGAATTAAGTCGATTATGCTCTGTGGTTATTTCTGCTACGCAAAGTCCCTTAGTATGCACCACACTCCTGTATTATTGGGCTGGTACCAATTTGTTGCTTACTGATTTACGCTAATTCAAACAGTTTCTAATATGTCAGAATTTTTCCAGGGGTTATAGAAGAGATGCTTTTGGGAGGTTTGCACAGCCCCTGATAATTAGTATATTAGCCCTTGGGTTGTTTGCTATTTTTGTTTTTGCAAAAGGAAAAAAAAAAAAACCCTAAACACCTGCATATGCTGAACAACAACAACTGGGCATTTACACAAAACACCCACACAATTTAACACACACACAGACACGCACCGGCACAGTAACACAGTTCACAGACACACACATCCTCACACTCCCTTGGACAAACCAGGAACACCTAATTTCTACATAGTAATTGAAATAACATTTGTACTCCACACTGATAAAGTAAAACCAATGATTTTATGTTGTACCAATTTCTGATTAAAATGTCTCTCACATACATTAATAAATAACCAAGCTTCTCATTTGCGTGTTTCACTTTATTAGTGCCAACTGCTTCCATTTTAAAATGACAGTTTCTGCCCTGGGTTTTAGTTACAAAACATCGTTGTGAGATTATTCATTGGCTCAAATGCATCTATTGATTTATTAAATTAATATTCACATAGAGTTACAGCAAGCTTCCTCGATGTGAACACTAATGAAACAATGTAATCCCCTTGCTGGGATTCAGCATTAGGAAAAAACAGTGTCAGTTTGCATTGGAAAAATTACTTTGTAAGCAACTAACAAGACAATTGTAACACTGAAAATAGCTTTCGGGTGGTTTTTTATGTTTGTTTTTGTTTTGTCTAGAAGTTAACTTTCTATTAAGGAAAAGACTTGTCTTTAACTTTGTGACAGGCATTTTTTTTGAGATGGGATTCTACTTTGTACTTCAAAAATAATATTTTCTTGCCCTGGGGATGTATTTATCACTTTAATGGAGAAATCCCTGCAAAAGAACCTCCCCGTTAGTCACTTTGCACAACCGTCTGCTTCCTGCGTACCCCGATTACCGCACGTGCTCAGGCCTTTGAAAGCTTCTGTGACTAATGTTACCAGAAGCTGTTATTCTCACTTTAAAAAATTATGGCTCTAAAAATGAAAATAGCTTTATAAACATAATACCCAAACTTTTAGCTTAATAAGGAATTAATCTGTGAAAAAACTTGCACAAAAACAACACTTACTTCACGGATTTTCCAAATCCTTTAAAAATATGGTTTGTGGTAATCCTTGAAACACAAATTTCAAAACAGAAAGAACACAGACTGAATTTTCCTGTTAAGTCAGGCCAATCTGGAAACGTCTCTGGAAAAATCACGTGACACATGAGTAGTATTTCTTAAAGTTTCATCACCTGTTGTTTATGTATGAAAAGAAATTTAAGAGGTTTATGAATTTTTATATGAGTCATTGAATTTCAAAATCCATAAATAAATATGAACTATAGCCATAATACACACATTATTTCCTAGGAGTGCAGAATATTGACATAAAAGAATTTAAAAAATAAGAGTCTTGTCTGCCGGCAGCCAGACCTCCTCCTTCCCCCATACCTGTGTGGTGAGCTGTGGGCATGAAACCCCTGCTTCTGTCATTTAAATCGTTTCAGGATCCTTCTTTTGGTGCTTCACAAAAAAAGAAAGGAGGAAGGAAAGAAAAAGAAAAGAAGGGAGAGAGAAAGAGAGAAAGAGAGAAGGAAGGAACGGAAGAGAGAAAGAAAAGGGAGAGAAAGAACGAAAATGAGGAAGGAAGGAAGGTTTATTTACATTTATGTAAAGAGCACGAGGCACGTTATGAATGTATTCCCTTAATTCATACCCTATTTCTGAAGCATTAGGGATCATTTGCTGGCCCAAGGCACAGAGAGGTCCTAGGACCTGCCCAGGACACCCAGCGCAGCAGCAGAAGCGGGTTGGCCCTGACCTCTGGGTGAGTTTGTAAAGTAGTGAGTGGATGTCAGCCACAGATCAGATGAAGAACCAAGGAAGGAAGGAAGGAAGGAAGAGGGAGGGGAAGGGACTGGCGGTCTGAGCTGCCCATCGCCCTCCCTGGCAGGACGTGTAGCTCCGTGTCAGCGCCGATGACAAGCATCGCGGTGTAAAACTGCCCGACTTTTATTTCCGCCTTCCCAAGCTCTTGGCTCCCTCACTAATAATCGGGATTTATTACTGGACCCATCTGCTGCCTCTACAAGGTCAAAAGGTAAACCACAGGCAGGGCCGATGTCACCATCAAGGTAGCTGGTAGCAAATGGACCCTGACAAGTGTGCTCTTCACAGAGTATTGTAGCAAGTGCACCCTGAACATGAAAGTCAGGCTGGTAAAGGAAACAAAACCTAAAATACTAAAAAGATGTCAAGTTTCAACACATTAATCCAAGGGATGGAGTCCAGCTGTCAGTGCTGTATCTGAGCAGCTGTCAGAAAGAAGAATGGGTCGCGGCGCCCCGGTCCCTCTCTGCGCACCCCGCACGTCGTGGCTTGCTGAACCTCAGACGCACTCGCTGTGCGGCGAGGCCCGGGCGTGGAGGAGAGCGAGAGGAATGTTCCCCACCTTCTCCAGCTTCTCGAAGCCGTATCAGACTTGCAGAGAGCTGTGTTTTCCTTTTTGCTATCTACTTGTAGGACTCTGCTTCCTGGGAGGAAGCTCTGGGTCTTGACCAGATACTCTGGTTTTCGTAAACGTTCTGAAGACTGGAGACTCTTTGGCAGGGATTTTTTTTCCACCTATTGAAGAATGCCCAACAGTTGCCGTTAAGGTTGAACTTTCCAGATGATTCTGCTTGTGCTCTTTATCAGCTTCTGGCCCGGAAATACCTTCCCCCTTTTTATTCTGAGCATAGAATGAAAAGTGAAAAGGGCAAAGACCTTCATGGAACATCTAGCTCCCTCTTCTCTGCTGGAGATGGAAAATTTACCTCACAGTTGGAGAACAAATCAGAACTCAACAAAGAATTGCTCGCTTTGTCTCAGCTAATGCTTTAAAGAGGCTCTCTGCGCCCACACAGCACCCCCAAAATGTGTTCCAGGTGCTGACGGCGGATGCGATTTCTTACAACTTCTCTCTACTTTCTGGGTCATTCATTGCCGGCATCCTTTTCTTTCATTTCTCCGTTCTCTTTACCAAGAATCCCTCAGAAGGACAACTGCAGCACGGGTAGGAAGACAGAACCCCACCCACTGCACAAAATAGATCCCACGCCCGTCCCCCAGCTCACAGCACAGCCCTCAGGAGCCGCTTCCTTCCAGAGGCATCCACTCCCCGAGTGACGTTATCACGACTGAGCACACAAGGGGTCTGTGTGTCCCTTGGATCTAGTTAATCCTGTGTCCGCTTGGTAGTCTGTCCTCGGGATGCAGAAACGAGGGAGAATCCTGGGTGCCCCACGGTAGCCAGAGCCACGGTTTCCACAGCACTGTGTGGCAGGGATTAAATGAGATTGTACCCAGAAGGTGCTTGGCTCAGCACCTGCTCTTGGCAGTCCTCTAGTAAGTGCCTGGAACAGGACTGTTTACTCTTTTAAGATTTCCTCATGTCTAATCAGCGTCCACACTCCACTCAGTTCTTCACACATTTCTTGTTCCACGAGATCCTTACGCCTCAACCTCCTCCACGTCCCCCACCCATGGTCCCCTCGCTCTCAACTTGCATCCACTCAGATTAGGTCAAGAAAGCTTTGTAAGGTGACTGGTGGAATTATGACACCAGAGACGGGGAAAGGTCACTGTGTCACCGCCCCTCTCAGTGACCTCACACTGACGTCCCGCCCCCTCCCCTGCGGACCCCCGGGGCAGACAGGCTCTCCTAGGGCCTTCGCCACCACATGGCAGGGCCGGGGGTCTGCTGGCCCCAGCCGTCCGCCATCTCACCCTCATGGGATGTGGGCAGGTGTCCCTGTCAGCTGAACTGGGGCAGTGGGGACTGTGAATGACTAAGTCCCACGGGCATCTGAAAAAGATGATGAATACTGTAGTCTGCGTGGCTTTTTTTTTTTTTTTTTTTCATTCCCCTCCGCATCCTGATCAGCCCTGGGGATGGTCAGCCCTCCTAACTTCAGACAAGTTATTAAGGGTGTGACTCTCCGGGGCTGTGATTTCTGTTTCCATAATGACTAACGGGCATCTTTTCATGTGCTCATTTGCTGACCACGTATCTCGCTTGGAGAACTAAGTTTTAATCATCCCAGAGATGAGACGTGTCTGTGCACACATGTGTAGAAGCCTTGTTGTCACAGCCAAGACTGGAGACCACCCAGCGAAAGCTGCACGACGAGGGCTCGGCCCCACGGCACAACACTACTCAAGAAGAAAAGTGCGTGAACGGTTTCCGAGTCAGCCCAATGACATGAGGACATCCCAGAAAAACTGTGCTGAGTGGAGGAAGCCAGACCAGAAAACAGAACACAAAACAAAGCAGACCACAACAGAGGGTACATTTAGTGTGGCTCCAGGTATACAAGCTTCTAGAGCGCGGAAAGCTGGTCTGTGGGGAGAGAAGGTCGCCTGGCCATGGGGGAGGGCACAGGCTGTCGTTCACGGTGGTGACAGCATCGCGAGTGCACACAAGGATCAACACTCACCCAAGTCCACACTTTCAAATCGTGCAGCGTAGCTCACATCAGTCCCTCAGCAGAGCTGTTAGAAACTGCAACCATCTCATCAAATCGTTATGCTGTACACCTAAAACAAATAGGGTGTTATTTGTCAATATTTATCTCAAAAAAAGAAAGCCATCTCTTAAAATTAACCCTGGTAAGGGCACAGAGGAAATGGAGTCAACCTATTTCTTTTTCAAAATGTGAAACCAGGGTTCTTCCATTTCATGTTATGTTCCTCGTTAAACGCGCTGCCTCTTTCCTTCTGTTCAGTAACACCGGGCTGCAGCTCCCCGGACACGCTGGCCACTGAGTCCACGCCTGCTCGCTGGCGACGAGGATGCCTGTCCCCCCAGGTGCCCCCAGCACTGTGGAATGTCCTCCGACTATGGCTCAGACCGGGCCATGTCTCTGCGTGCGCTGCCCAGGCCAGCACCCTGGACAGACTGCAGCTCGGCACCTCTGCCTCCTCCTCAGAGAGAACCACCCGGGGGGGATTTAGAGAGCTGGGCGGGCAAATATCCTGGGGCCCGGGCTGTGGAGAATGGACCAAGAGGGACAGGGGACTGGGGAGCCCTATCCAACTGCCAAGAAGGCCCGCTGCCTCTGCTTCTGGGGGTGGGACCAGACATCCCCAAAGGGGTTCTCCATCAGAGATCAAAACCAGACAGATGTTGTAGCTCTGGGCCACACCCGGGGGCAGGGGCAGGGGCCAGCAGCTCAGAGACCAGACTGGCAGAAGTTTGGGGTCTGGGGGTGTCAGCATCTCTTCTCCTGTTCATGCCTCTCCACAGACCCAGGCATCCAAGGTCACCTTCCCACCACCTTGACGCCGCAGGTTGGAGGTGGTTCGCAGGCTCTAGGAGAAGCAATTACATGTTTATGCTGCGTATCAGCAGACCTAGATTCAATTCTCTGCACACACAGGATGCCCTTCGCTACCCAGTTACTTTTGCTACAGAGTCGGGGTTGGGGGTTGTTAAATAACAATTTATATCAATGACTGTGCTGTAGACAAAATGTCCGTGTTCTCCCAAATTCATACACTGGAACCAAACCCCCAGCACAATAGTATTCGGAGGGGGGACCTTTTGGGGGTGCTTAGGTGTTGAGGGAGGGGCTCTCCTGATGGGATGAGTGTCTCTAGGGCTCACTGAGGGACACAGCCAGAGGACACCGTCTAGGAACCAGGCCCTCCCTGGACACCAAGACCTGCCGGAGCCTTAATCTTGGACTCCCCAGTCTGGGGAACCGTGAGGAAGAAATGTCTGGTGTTTATATGCCTCCTGGTCTGCGGCACTTTGCTCCTGTCACGACGACACGGGCAGATGAAGACAGGTCGCCCGTCCGTTGTTCCACCCGTGAGGTTCAGAAATGACTTCCCATCACCCGTGGCCAGCCAGGATGATGAGGAAAACTCGTATCTGTGAAGGACGCGTGGTAAGCCGTGATGCCGTCATGTCTTTGAACAAAAGGAAAGCTTTTCTAGGTCTTCCTTTGGGAGAACCCTGATGGTTTGAAAAGACCCAGTGGTTCAGGAAGTAGTTTGTCACGTGAAATGTACCTGAAAAGGTAATAACTAAACCCGTACCGTAAGGAGCGGCCACCTGATCTTTTTTCTTTTTTCCACATCCAAATGTGTGTTTAATTTTTTTTTTAAACTACATTCATTTACCCACTTGATCTGTGACCGAAGCTCTTCCTCCCGTACGGATGACTGGGCTAACTTTCCAATAGCATTCGTCAGTCCCCGCCTGTTGGCAGCGACACTTTCAAATTTAGAAAAGGAAACCGGTGTTTGCTACTCGCAACCCAAGATGCACCGGCGAATCTTGCTTGTAAAGCCACGGTAGCTTGTGTGAGTCCTCGCACTGCTGGAGACACTCTCATTTGCCAGCACATGGGACTTAGGAGCAAAAGGCCATTGTTTGTGGTTCGGGGGCTCCTGGGTTAAAACTAGCTTTTGTCTTTGTTCTTCTGTTTTATACCACTTGGAAGAACTCGGAATTTTTTCTCACTCCAACTAGTGTTTTTTGTGCCTTTGTTGGATTTTAGTGGAAGGACCTTTCAAGTCAATTTTGCTCTTCTTCCAGCATAAATAAAAACAAGCCCAGCCAGGGACTGAAGGGGTCCCAAGTCTGTCCCCACCTTGCTGTCTTGCTACGTTTCACTTGTCCCCGTTTTTATATTTGCGAAGAGCATTTCCTTCGGAAGAGGAGACAAAGCTGGCCAATTCTCTCCTCCCCACCGATCCCCTCGGTGAGAAGCGGCTACCCTGCTTCCAACGCCACCCACTCTGGCGGGCTCATGCTGAAGGCCAACGATTTGGTGTTGGTTGGGTTCCAGACCATTATTTTCAAGTAATTTCCTCGTGAACCAAACACCTGAACTGCCCCCCCTCCATTTTCTGTAGCAGGGGAAATGCCAGATGGGTGAGATTATCCGATCTCTCACTGAGATTTGAACAGAACCAGAGAGTAGGACTGAAATTGTTTTTGTGATTCCAGTGCATCGCTCACTAACACTGCTTAACGTTTAATGTCGAAGAACCCAGTGACCCCCAGACAGCTAGGATGTGGAGGAGAGACTTAAGTGTTGATGAAGCCGTACTGCCAGTTTGTTGGAAATATGAGGGCATACGCAGGAGTTTTAATTCTTCCCAAGCATCACGTAATTTCACAAATGCATGGTCCCTCCCCTTGTCTGTGTTCAATCTTATTATTCAACCTACAGAGAGGAATAAAAGTGTTCTCTCAACACGTGACAACGATGTAAAGCTAAATTAATATTATTATTTTCAAAAATTGAATATGTAAAATTTGAATTTGTATTAACTTGAAACAATTGTAAATGATTGTGAGCTAATTGTATTAACTTGAAAGAATTATGCAATAATGTTGCAATAAAACTAGCACTGAGTACGAACCATCTTCTGCTGTAGGACAGAGGCTTTCCTTCTCAAACAAGCATCTTTAAATGACTTCATTGCACGATCCCCAGGTATGGGGCAGCCCAGATGCTTCCTCCTCTGTTGAAAGGGCGCAGGTACAGAAGGCAGGCGGGCTAGTGGGGAATCTGCACGTGCGCATGCCGTGGGCAAAGGTCCGGCTGGCTCCCGGAGAGGTGACGAGTGCTAACCGCTCCCAGCGAGTGCCCTGAGCACACCAGGCAGAGCCTCCACTCTCCCTGGTTCTGTTTGTTTGTGGAATAAAATCATTCTTTCACTTACTGCCTTAGCAGACGAGTGCAGTCAATAACTCCATGACTAAATCAGTGCAGCCGAAATAGGAGCCCGACTTGACTTTAACTGAAGATAAGGTTTTAAAGGCGGGGGCGGGGGGGGGGGGAACACCTTCTGATAATTTCACTGTTTGGCCCTAAAACATTATATACTTCATTTCTAGATAAGACATACTCCTCCCCCCAGCTGGGGTGGACCGCCCTGTCGGATGCGTGATTCTGAGCCTCCACCGGCCCAAGTGTGTCTGCTCAGGTGGGCACTGTCTTTCCAGGTGTCCTGGGGTCACTCACATTGGCAGCCCCTTCTCTTCGGAGCCTGCTGCCCTCCCTCCAGCCGGGAGAGCACCAGAGGGAACCCCTGTCAGAAAACTCTGGTTCCAACACGACTAACTTCATCTGACTCTTCCGTGGAGACTGTGGGCAACCAAACTGCTCCACGGTCTCCAGGACAAAAAGAAGAAAACGTGCTTCCTGGCCCGCGGGCTCGTGTGGTGCAGGCATGGGAAGGGCCATCAGCCCAGCTCGGGGGAGGGGCAGAGGAAGCGATCTAGAGAGAGGCCCCACCGTGCCACTCTGTCTTCTCAGAAAGCCACTGGCTCCGTCTTCCTTTGTAAGTCATTGGTATCCGTCCATCACCCAAGAGTGCTTTTCTGCGAAGCATGGCCTCCCGTCACCGTCTTCCTGGGACAGGGACCTTAGCGGGAGCACACACCATGAGCCTTGCTCACGATGTCGAGCTCATGACCTACGTCCAGGATTCTGTCGGTGTCATCGCCTACCTGGGTCACCGTGCACTGGCCCAGAGCACCTGCCTCGACGTGGGGTTGAAGGCCGCGGGCCACCCAGAGCCTGGAGGTTGCTCAGGAATAGCACCCCCACCGCCGGGCATTGTGACTGCCCAGGCCACGCTTCTCTGTCCCCCTCGGCCCCATGTCACAGACAGTCCAGGTGAGGGACACGTTCTGTCTCGCCTCCCATAGCCGTGCCGCAGAGGACAGGGGCTCTGAACCCCTCCACCTGGCTTCCCCTCCGCACCTGTGGCCCCAGCTTCACACTCCTACCTGCTCAGGTCCCTCACCGGTTCGTGGTGCCTCTCCCTGCTCTGAGATAAGATGATGCCGCGGCCCAAAGTGTGATTAAGGCTGTGACTGGCGGGGTACCCCTGGTAGACCTTGGCCCGGGCAGCAGCATGGCTGTAGCCCAGACTTTGCTCTTGGAAGTGAAAAGCTACCGTAGCTGGGGTTTGCAGAGTTTTGCCCCCAGCGTGGCGGTGAAGCGATCTGTACTTGTTCTCAGCTTTAAACAATCCAGTTGTCGCTTCCCTGCGCGTTCTGCCACCATGCGCCCGCCCAGCTGCCAGCTGGGTCCCTGCTCCCATCCACACCACCCCAGGCCTGCCTGATGGTGGGCCCCAGGGACAGCAGGACCTCCAGGAAAGGACACAGTGACAGACCACGTCGTAACCCCTTCCTCTTCCTGTGTCAGGAGAGAGGGATTGCGGTTCCTCCCCTCTTGTGGCTACATCGCCTGAAAGTCAAGTCTCACTTGCCGGAACCAAAACTCACAAATTAAACCAAAAAATAAAGCAAAGTTGACATTTCCTTAAAACTAATCGTCCTTTCATTTTTAAGAACATCATTAGCTTTTCTCCGGAAATTATTCAATGGATTGTTGCGGAAAGTCACTGAACTCGAAAGATACGTGGAGGGTCTTGTGTTCTGACAACGTCTGATGCTTGAAAGGGTCTGGTCACCGCACGATGCTCTCAGTGTCGCCAGTCAGAATCCAGAAACCAGGGACACATCAAGGGACAAAGACAGAGACTCCTGCGTTCAGTGGTTCTGGACGGCCCCAAGCGAACTGTCTTTGCTGACTTTGAATTTCCAGCCAGTCATTCTGGTCTCTTTCAGGAAAGCCAACATAGCAGACGCAGACAAAATGCGGTGGAATTGGTTCAATCTTTAATTGTAGAATTTTTCAAATTCTCTAAAATTTATTTACTGATTTATAATCTTCCTCTCCATAACATAAATTATTCATGTTCCACTAAATAACAGATTCACAGAATTGCTTGAATACTGGTTATTTTTGTTTGAGTGATTTTGGTGATTTATATTTGGGGCCCTACATTTTCTTGGTCATTTATTTGCTTTACTATTTCTCCTTATCCACACAGCCCAAAGTGTGTGATCATCTGTTTCCCATAATTTTTATTTGTTTTTTACACATATGGGTTTATTGTGTTCACAGTAATAAGCTGTTTTAAAAAAACTGAAAACATTTTGCTAATTACTGAAGGGGGGGAATCCATACAGTACCCAGAAAATGTCATTTAAAATATTACATCTGTTTTCTATTTTTAAACCTTCATTACTACCAATTCAACTTCTCTAATCACAACTTACGCTGCACATTAATTGTTGAACCAGATTTATCAGAAACTGTCTTTTCTGTAAAATCGTGTGGAAGATAATTTCAGAGAAGGCTGGTAACACAGATTATCATGATGCTTCCTGTCCCAGCAGATGTAGTGTAATGGCACAGAGATTGTTAATATTAAATACTCTCTTTCCAAGGCATGGGATGCTCCCTTATCGCCTCAATGTCTGTTTCTGGTACATTCTTCTGGGCTAATGAAGCACCACAGGCTTCTGTGGGCTGAGACAGTATTTGCACTGAACGATGACAACAGCCCAGCAGACATGACTTGATATCTGAGGAAAAGAGTGAGGTTTCCAGCCCTAAAGAAACGTATTTTTTATGATTGTTTTTCTTTTTTTTTAAATTTTTTTATTTATTTTCAGCGTAACAGTATTCGTTGTTTTTTCACCACACCCAGTGCTCCATGCAATCCGTGCCCTCCCTAATACCCACCACCTGGTTCCCCCAACCTCCCACCCCCCGCCCCTTCAAAAGATGGAGAGGAGAAGGGAGTTGAGGGAAATTGGAAGGGGAGGTGAACCATGAGAGACTATGGACTCTGAAAAACAACCTGAGGGTTTTGATTGTTTTTCTTTTTGAAATTAGGCATGTGTGGTTCAGAAGGGAAATTAGGCATCGGTCCACGCTGAGAAAGGAGTGTTAGAAACCGTCCTTGTAAATGCTGGTAGGTTCCGGAGTCATGGTTTAGCCTATTCTGGAAGAGAATCGACGTCCAGAACTGCAGGGGAAAAGGCGTAAGCACGGGAGAAGGGTCTGGAGCATCACGGGGCCAAGAGCTTTTATAAGAACATAATAAAAATCTCTGAGCCTCAAACCAGGAAAACTGCATTTCTGGCCAAGTATGCAAAATTCTGTGTATAATTGAGAAAGTTTACAGTCTCTTTGAAACTCACCCACTGACGCCATCAAGCCCGTGAATCATCCAGATAGAAAGCTCTCCTCCCCTAAGAATATACAAATTATTTACATATGCTCTGAGCGTTCATCGTACCTGCAGGGATAATTTTGGTGGAAATCCTAAAACAATCTGGTTCCGAAGGAAACGAGTCTTCCGGCTCTTGCCTGAATTTTCTGTTCATTCTTTCAAAGCATTTCCACACTCCCTCCGACCCTCACAGAAGAGCTCCCAGGAGCTCCCACACCCAGGACAATGCCCTCCTCCTGAAAGACGTCTTCTGCTTCCTTCTCCTTGTGGTTCTTGTTTTCTTATGAATTTATTGTGCATTTTTCCTAATGTGCCATTTCTTTCATTGGTCTATTCACTACGCCTCTTTTTTAACGGTTGTCTTAGGATGTACAGTGTATTTCCTAACACATCACATGCCCCGTAAGGTAATATGATAAGGCTTCACCTCCAGCATAAGAACCTTACAACACATGCTGCAGTTGTCTCCCTGTTGGCTTTTGCGCTAATTGTCCCATGTCTGCTTCTATGTGTGTATATTTTTATTTTTCAACTTTACATGGTCTATTTACTCTAAAGGGGATTGTTAAAAGGTACAAGGAGATATCTTCTGTATGCACCATGTGTGCGCCGTTCTGGTTGCTCTCTGCACCTTCAGCGGTAGATCTGTTCTACCTGGTGATGCTGCTTTTCTGTCTGCAGACTTCCTACAACGTCGCTGGTTGTGTTGGCGAGCTGCTCATAAATTATTTCAGCTTTCATATTTCTGGAAATGTTTATTTCATCTTCATTTTGAAAGATACTTTAGTAATATCAGAGTAGAAATGAACCAATGCAAGTACAGTCAATCTGTTATTGACAAAGGTGCCAAAGCAAATCAATAGAGTATAATAAGCTTTACACCCGACGGTGCAGGTGACAAGCGGACATCCGTGTGCATCACGACAGACCTCAGCCCACGTATGACATTCAACTCAAGATGGAGTGTTCGCCTGAATGTATGAGCTAATAGCGTAACACTTCTCTAGAAAACAGAGGAGATAATTTTAGTAACTCTGGGTTTTTTATTTATTTTTTTAATTTATTTATTTGACAGACAGAGATCACAAGTAGGTAGAGAAGCAGATAGAGAGTGGGGGGAAGCAGGCTCGCCGCAGAGCAGAGAGCTTGATGCAGGGCTCGAACCCAGGACCCTGGGATCATGACCTGAGCCAAAGGCAGAGGCTTAACCCGCTGAGCCACCCAGGCACCCCAGTAACTCTGGGTTTTTAAAGAGCATTCTTAACAGCACCAACATCACCAAGTATAAAGTTAAAAAGTGAATATTAGACTTCCTAAACATTTTAAACTATGTAATTTCAAAAGACACTTATGAAAACTGAGAGTCAAGATGTGGACGTGGAAACACATCGCGCAGCACGTATCTGGCAAAGAATTCGTGTCTAGAACATCGGAAGAACGGTTGTAGCTCAACGACAGGAGGAAAAACTACCTAATTAAATAATGGGGGAAACGGTTGCGCATGTGTTCTACCAGAGAAGACATGTGAATAGCAAATAAGCAATAAGTTGTTCTCAGTGCTTTGTTGTTAGGAAACTGCAAATTAAAATCATGATGAGATGCTATAATATCAGGATGCTTAAAATGTAAAAACCCCGACCATGCCAAGTTTTGGCAAAGATATGGGACAACTAGGACCCCCGTATGCCATTGGGGGGAGGGGTGTGCAGAATGGTGTCATCACCTCACAAAAGAGCTGGAAAGTCCTTCCACAGGTGACTGGATGTGCCGTCAGGAGCACCGCAGATGAAGGACTGCTACTCAGCACTGAGCAGAAAGGCCCCATCAAGCCAGGGAGAGCCTGTGCGGAGGAGACCTGCACACACACTGCTGAGAGAAAGATGTTGACCTCAAAAGTCTACACCCTGTAGGATGCCTCCAGAGGACATTCTGGAAAAGGCAAAACTATGCCTTGATGGGGTCCTTGGCTGCTCCCGCAGGAAGAGCATGTGACACTTGATCTTGGGACCATGAGTTCAAGTCCCACACTCGGTGTGGAGATTACTTAAAATAATAAATAAGTAAAAATTTTAAATTTTAAAATAAAAAGGTCAGTGTTGTCAGGCATTTGGGGGATGGAGAGGTGAATAGGGGAGGGGTAGGAAATGTTCGGGGCACTGAAACCGTTCTGTATAATGCTGCAGTGTTGGGTATGTGCCGTACCTCTGTTCAAACCCATAAGTTACACAAAACAAAAAGGAAACTCCAATTTAAACTATGGATTTTAGTAAATAATAATTACGTATATTGATTCATCAATCATAACAAATATACAACAGCTCATGATGTTGAATAACACAGAAAACTGTGGGGGAGGACAAGGAGTAGATGGAAATTCTCTGGAGTTTCTCCTTGATTTTTCTGTAAACCTAAAATTTTCCTAAAATGTAAAGTACATTAATATGTTTTTTAATAAAAAGAAGCTGGCACTTTCTTAAAAGTGTAACATTTATTTACCATACACTGCCATTCCTCTTGTCTACCTAGAGGAAGTAAAGCATGGTCCTTGGGGAGAGCGTTGTGTTAATCCTTATGGTGGCTCCAAACCAGACATGTCCACAGGTGACGGAGCAAACAAGGTACGGTAAACCGTATCATGGAAGACAGCTCAGCCCTGGAAATAAATGGTCTCTTCACAGACGTACCCCATAGATGAACTCTCAAAACAACTGAACTCTCAAAACAACTGTACCGACGGAAGGAATCCCTATAATGAACTGTATACCCTGCATGGTTCCATGTATACAAAACTAAACTGTGAACGCCGAAGGGTGAATTGTGCAGTGCGTGCATTATACCTCAGTAAGGGGTTAGGAGAAAAACTCTCCTGACCTTGTTCCATTTCTAAATGTGTCCCCTGTCATGAGCACTGCCCCTGTTCCAAGACAATGGCTCATCGTCTGGACACACCATATGGAAACTTCCTCTTGCAGGCGGCGTCTCTCCCGCCCCTGAAGTCATGTCCATTCACACATCTGCTCATTCTTACAATGCAGTTTACCTTTTGGGTGAACCTTCAAGTAGGAAGCAGGCCCTCCAGAGCCAGAACATTCTGGTAATACTTTTCCTTCCCTTTCTCGGCATATGATATTTATTGGACACTCTTTGGATTATTCCAGGTAGAACAACCAATCCTATGCAACATAGACTAAAGAAACATCCATTTTGTTGATTTCCAAGTACAGTTTTATACATATTTATAGCAAGTCCAAGCTGAGGGTAGAGCTCAGTGGGACAAAATTAGAATCTTTCTTCTAAATTAACCAAACACTATAGATTAATATACTTTGGGTGTGGTGGTTTAACCGGCAGGGACCCACCTCTCAGTACAACGAACCCAGGGTAAAACAAGGATAATACAGGGGTGTGTGAGGCCAGCAGAGTTGTCTGCCTCCCGTCCTCCTTCATTTCATCTTCCATCTCTCCAAACACAAATGCATTTAATGATAAAAAGGAAAAAAGAAATGAAACTTAATTAATTACTGAAAGCAAAAGAGCAGCATAACTGAATGAAAACTTCACAACTGAAACACTACAGACTTGTAAACTAGTTTCATTCAGCTCTTTTTTTTTTAAATTTAATTTTAAATTTAAAACAGTTGCTTTGAAGTTTGAGAAGAGGTTAGGAAAATAGAAATAAAAATGCCTTTTGAAAAAAAAAACACAGAATATATTAATGTTCATCTTGAGTTTTTAAGGAAATTGTGTTGCTCTAGATTGAATATTTTTATAGTAATTAGAAAAAGAGTCATTTCCTCCATGGGACTGCTTTCTCTAGGCCCACATCAGCTGTGCATGTCTTTCACTCTTCTGGTCCTGTTTTTATTATGAACATGCCCAGCAAGTAGATTGGAAACAGGACTGCAGCAGGAAGTCAGGGCCTGGGACCCAGGTCAAGACACTAGGAATGGAGAAAACTCCCAGCTGCTGTGCTGTAAGGAACCCCCTTGAGTCAAGTCACGCAGAATACCTGAATGTGGGGAGTTTGCAATGGTATTTCAACACTGGAATCTTGGGGAAACATGTGCTGCTCTGAGAACACACGTGCCCCCCCCATGTCATCAAGCAACCTCCCGCCCAATATCCTAAAAGTGTATGATAAAAGTCATAGCTTACATGTTCTTTAACAACACAAAAGTTGTAGTTTTTAAAATCAAGAGAGAATGAACAAAGAAATAATAGAAATTATCAAAGAAAAAAGGTAAAGAAAAAAGCTCTTAGAACTGAAGGGATCACATGGGCACATCAGTTACCCAGGAAAATTAATTGCAAATGGTATACATCTAAGAATGTCATCTCAAAGTGTCTTATCATTCAGGGATAAAGAGAGAATCCTGAAACGTCTAGAGGGGAAGGATGAGGTGTTAGAAGGACATCAACTTTCTCCAAAGGAACAGAAGAAGCTAAAAGAATGTGGAGCAATCCTACAAAATTCTCAAAAAGAAATAAAAGAAAAGAGAAGGAAAAAAAAAGATAAAAGGAGAGGAAAGGAATGGAAAAAGAAAGAAAAGGAAAAAAAAAGAAAGAAAGAAAACAAACAAACTTATAGCTTAGAATTTTATACCCAGCTCAGGTAGAAACATAGGATTAGGGTTCAAGAAACTTAACCCCTATGTATATTTGGAGTATATCACAGAAGGAAGACATGACAGCCAAGAAGTAGGGTTTTTAAACAGCAAAGAGGCATTGAGAATTGTCAACAAAAAAAAGTTCCAGAATTTGGAGGTTAGCAGTGCATGGCTCAATAGTCCAGGTGCAGGAGGCCAGAGGTCAGAGGTCTTCTGAAGCATGAATACTCCTCCCAATGTTTTTAAATGTTTTTATTAATGACGAAATGCCATACGTGTGACCACACTGAGAAAACACACGGTGTTATTAGAACATTAGGGCTGAATTTATCATTGAGGACATAGAAAAGCAAGCTGACAGGGGTGCCGGGGTGGCTCAATGGGTTAAGCCTCTGCCTTTGGCTCAGTCATGATCTCAGGGTCTGGGATCGAGCCCCGTGTCGGACTCTCTTCTCAGCAGGGATCCTGCTTCCCCCTCTCTCTCTGCCTGCCTCTCTGCCTGCCTCTCTGCCTACTTGTGATCTCTCTCTGTCAAATAAATAAATAAATAATCTTAAAAAAAAAAAAAAGAAAAGAAAAGCAAGCTAATAAAAAGACAACTATTAATTCCAGGAATATGAGATATTTGTACAGAAAAAGGGCAGTACCAGGTGGCTCAATAGTGAGCAAACACAGAAAACCACAGTATGTTTCTATCAATCTTTATTTAATGAAAACTACCACAGAAATGTGCTTGGGGGAATGAAGAGAAGGAGTACTAGTTGTTGTGTTTATGGAGAGATTTAAGAGAACTGGATTTTGAAGTCAGTTCGTGATATGTAAACTAAGAACAATATTATCTAAGTACAAAGAGGTAAAAACCAGAGGCAACAGCCACTGTATCCGGAGGTGATTTCCTCTACACAGGAGGTGGAAAAATCGTTTCTGTGAAGAGGGAAACAGGACATATTTAAAACTTGGTGCAAATAGTCACTCCTGGCAATAGAGCATACAAGCAGCCATCACTGATACCAAGAAGAATGCCGTGGCTGTGTTTCTATAAAACTTTATTTACAAAGGCATGCAGTGGTGCATACTGGGCCCACATACCCTCTCCCAACCCACCTCCCTTGATAGGTATAACCAGGCTGGGGGTGAACCAGGACCAGGGGCTGCTATTTTTTTGTTACCAGTCTTTAAAACTGTCAAACATCTAATATATATATATATATATATATATATATATATATAATATATATGTATTTCCTGTAGAAGAAATAATACATAAATTTATATTTATATATAAATCATATATAAATTGCATATATCATAACTATATAATAACATATAATCACAATTCTATATTAATTATTATAGATCATATATAACTATATAATGTATTAATGTATTATATATTATATTACATATACTAAAATAATATAATTAATTAAATAATTACTATTATATATAAACATGTAATTAATATAATAATATTTAATTATGTACTGGATATTATGATAAGATATATATTACATATAAATTTTTAATTTAATTGATATAAGACATTTTTCTTTTCCTGAACTGAAGGGAAAAAAAATGTTCTGGGTTAGGACAGCGCACCACGTTCTAAGAAAAGATGAAAACAACCTGTAGTTAGTGGACACACCTTAGTTAAGCCACTGAAGGTCAAGGACAGTCAGAGAGCACTGTTCGCCCCCAAAAAGATAACCACAAAATGCCGGCTCAGGGGCAACATCAGGGGAGCTGCTCAGTTTCCAAGTTCTGGGAAAAGAGCGAGCACACATGGTACCCCCAGCCAGGACACTGTTCAAGCTCAGACGTTCAAATCCTAAGGAGGAGCAGGAGGCTGAGAGTGTGCTGGAGGGGAGGGGCGTTGGGTTGATCTGGCACCAAAGTCCAATTCAACACTTGCACTATTAGGACTGCAAAGGCCCATGGAAAGGACTGAGGATAACCTGGAGCCGGTTTATCTCAAGCAGTAACAGAAGGGGCGTCTGGGAGGCTCAGTTGGTTAAGTGTCTACTCTTGGTTCAGGTCATGATCTTAGCTTCCTGGGATTCTGGGGCTCCCTGCTCAGCGGGAGGTCTGCTTCTCCCTCTGCCCCTCCCCCCTGCTCATGCTCTCTCTCTCGCAAATAAATAAGTAAAATAAAAAAAAAGAAAAAGAAAAAGAACTAACACAGGGAATACACGTTACAGGAGGAAGTGGGATGCAATCCGCATCAGCTCACCTAACACAAGGTGCTTTACTAGAACACGGTCTGTTGCGTATGTAATACAACGGAGCCGCCCGAAGCCCCAGCCCGCGGGAGCTGAGCCCAGAGCGGAAAGCTGGTGGGTGGGTGACGTCTTGTCTTCTTTTTCTTTCTTTTTTTAAGGTACAGCACTGGGAATATAGTCAATGGTATTTCTTTTTTAAGATTTTATTTATTTATTTGACAGACAGAGATCACAGAGAAGCAGGCAGAGAGAGGGGGAAGCAGGCTCCCTACTGAGCAAAGAGTTCAATGCGGGGCTCGACCCCAGGACCCCGAGACCACGACCTGAGCCGAAGGCAGAGACTTAACCGTCTGAGCCACCCAGGCGCCCCACATCTTTACTTTCTTAACAAAGTCTCCCGTGTTTCCTTTTACTGTGTGTAACTATATTTCCCGGTCTGTGTTCTTAATTTCCTGGAATCCTTTCTTGTAATTTGAATTTTCACTATACCCTTTGTTTTCCACTTACTTAAATTCAAACAAAATTAACTACTATCTTTCATTACCATATCTATAGTATTCTCTTACTTTCATGGAATTGTCATCTCCAGCCATCTTTCTACCTGTGAAGAACCATAAAGATATTTGGAACAGTATTCACTAATGGTTATGAAGGTTACTTCTGATTATAATTTTATGCAACTTATTATACTAACATGCTGTTATGCCTTATTTGAATTGTTTATAATAGCATGCATGCATAATTTCGATAAAACAATAGGGTGATTTTTCTTGAGAAAACAAGACTGGAGGTGGATATATAAATAAATAAAAGTATTTAAACAGTAGTTCTGGGTGGTGGGGACTAGATTATATTCTTCTTTCTTATTACTTATATTTTTCTGTATTTTTTCACAATTTTTGAGGAAAAAAACTGTAAAAGAAAATCTATTGACTATTCAGGCCAGCAGACCCTCTCAAATTGGGTCCTTTAAATATATTATTCTGCATTGATAAATGCTATCTGAAAAATGGCTTTGCAGAGACCAAAATAGCTGACAGAGAGGAGCTGAAGCCTTGTGCAGCTTCAGCTTATGATGTCCAGCTTGTTTGGGTACAACTGAGTCAATTTATGTATTAGAACCTTCTAGATTCTGAGACTAATTCTGATCGGAGAAGTAATAGTCAAGGGAGCCTCCTTATGGAAGTTGGCTCCTTACTGAGCTCTATCCTTCTGCCCGCATCCAATTCTAAGCCCAGATGTTTTATTCTGGGGTTTTGACTCATCGTTCTCATTCATCTCAATAAACTGGTTATGTACCGTGCCAAATGCTGGATGCAGAAAACATGGTTTGGGGGTCTAATTCCCCCCAGGATCTAGGTTTGTTCTACAAACAGGCAAACACAGTCAATGTTGGTGATGTCCTCCTCCCGCTCAGGGATCCCTGTGGGTGCACACCAGCCTGCTCACTCCTGGACATGGCCGTCAACCAGATTCATGTTGTCAAGTTCAACAACTCAGCTTCCGCGCTGACTTTTTGCATTCAGGCTTGGCGCTGTTCTTGGACTCCGGAGTTGGGTTCAGATCCACCAGCTGCTTCTGCATCAGAAACATTGTTCTCGGAGAGCTCGGTGCTGCAACAGCCCCAAGGCTTGTTAGCATGATTCCCAGAATAATCGGAAAGCTGAGCCATTTCTGTAGCCCTGAGCTATGGGTGTCCACAGGCCCGACCTGCCAGGATGGTGCCAAGGTCTGGTTTCTCTTTGTGTGGGCTGTGGACCGGACTCGAGTGGTTGCAGGGCTCCATGTAAAGCTCCAGACGGAGTCATGTGAAGAACTAACGTGAATGACAAGAAAGAACGGGTCTTGGGAAGACCTGCGGGAGAACATCCAATGTCACTTCCTATGGGGTGCCTTCCCCAAGACCAGACGGGGACATTTTGTCCCACACTCTTGGGACACACTCTAGTTCATGGTGTTCGCCACTATTCAAATTTTTTTTAAATTGTGTTATATTTGTTCACAATATGAGGGCTCTATTTTATGTATCATTCAATCCTATTTTATAGATCATTATGTATCATCCAAGCAGAATCTTGCCCAGGACCCATGCAGGGTCTGTTGCCTGGAAAGTTGTTGCATTACTGAAGGCGTGATGAATGAGTGAAGATGCGGTTAACAGCTGGAGATCTGGGACAACAGCTGCGAGAGGCTATGGTAAGTAGCACTGGAGAGAAAGAAGGTAAGAGATGGGGGACAGGATTGTCTCCAATCCTGATATTTAAATTCCCGGCTGTTCGATGAGGTTTACAAGTAAGATATCTAATTAGAACCCACCCAGACTTTTGGACACAGAACACCAATTTTGGGAATGACAGTGCCTAAAGTCTTGCCACTTTAAACGGGGTCATGGAGAGGAAATACCAGTGTCACCCACAGGACTGTTGAGAAACGCAGAGTCTCAGTCTAGACCCTAGACTTCCCGAGTCAGAACCATGGCTGAAAAGTTGAACATGTCAGGATGATCCACAGACACGTTAACACGGAGGAACACTGGTCGCAGCACCAAGCTGGAGGGGCCAGCCAGCCCTGTGCCTGTAGGGCCTCCGTCCCCCAGGGCACCTGGATGTAGGGGCCCTTCTGTGGGATCTTTGGTACAAAGGCACAGTCCTGGTGTCCCGGGCATTGTAAACGTAACCCTGGGCCACTCACGGCCATCTGGCTTAAGCGTCCACCGATGTCCTCCCATGTGGCTCAGTGTTCACCACGGACAGACGGACAGGTGAACCGTGGCCCGCCCACCCAGCTACCTGGTGATTCTGGGCCAGGAGCTGCCCCTTGCCCTTGGGTGAATTTCCCGCATCTGCCACGACGCAGAAGCGCCACAGGCCGAGGACGTACACAAGCAGTCTGGAGTCACGAGCCTGGACTCGCGGTGTGGGCAGGACCGGCTGCTTCTGAAGGCCCAGAGTCCCCTGCCTCTCCCGGCCTCCGATGGCTCCCGGCATCCCTCTGCACCCCGCGGCCTGTGGATGAAGCCCCGTGATCTCTGTGTCTGTCTTCGTGTGGCCGTCCTCTCTGCGTGTCCCTTGTCTTTTCTTCTCACTCTTCTCACCAGTTATTGAATCAGGACCCAATCCAGGCCACTGCGACCTCATTCTAACCTCTGCAATGACCCTATTTCCAAATAAGGTCACGTTCTGGAGTTCCGGTACAGGGACCTGGGGGCACTTTCATCCCACTACACTCACATATACGACGTGACAATCCTCGTCCTTACCCGCAGGAACACGGGGGGCTGGGAGGATGTGGCGTAACAGAGGCACAATCAGAAATGGAGGCCTAGTGGTCCCCGAAGCCGGGACCCCCGCTTCTGTGCACCCCCCTACAGCGCCTCCCTCCAGCGCACCCTCCCGCGGGCCGGCCCGGACCCGTTCATGTGGCTCGGGGGTCTGCCTGCTGACCAGCCTGAAACTCACACTCAGCATTACTGTCTGCTCCGGGACGTCTGTTTGACGGCAGCTCCCTTGGCTCCTGTAGTGATTATGGAACACGTAGTGATTATAGATGAGGATTTTTGTTCCTGCGTAGGAAGCACAAATCCAGCCAAGGAAACGCTTGGGGACACTGTGTGTCTTTATGTGTGTTTCCTGGACTTCCCCATGGACTGGCTGTGACTTGGTCCCACTCCTCCACCCCAACATTTTTGGGGTTTTTGTGTGAGGAGTCAACTGGCTGTTACAGGTGAGGCCAGGGTATTCACTCAAACACCATTCCGGGAGCACAAGAAATGCGATTTACACCAACGCCCTTTTGATCAAGCCCCCGTTGTCCTTTGGCACAAATATTCCGCATCCAGCATGAGTTCTGGCGCCGGCGGTGGCGGGGGGAGGGGGGAGGATCTTTAACACTAATTGAATTAGCAGAGCAGGTGGGACACCCCTTCCGAGCTGTGTCCCCGTGAGAGGCCGCGCGGCTGGGATCAAGCGAGGGAGGCCAGCTCCCGCAGGCCCGTGAGTCACCAGCCAGTGAGCCAGCGGGCTGGAGAGTGGCATTTTTTGACAGAGTTACACCCTAGGAATGGAGTCAACCAAGTGGGGAGTGAAAAATTCATTTTCTGACAGGGGTGTCAGCAGAATCATCAGGAGCCGATGACAACAAATCCATAGCTGGGTAGAAACCTGACAGGGCGGAAAACAAGGGCCTTCGCGGCTGGTCCTTCCCTCTCGGCTGTCCAGAGCGTGATTTCACAGCAATTACTGTCCCAGCTGGCTCTCCTGACCGCAGGCCTTGCCCGCGCTCCCCGTCGCCAGGCTCCCGCAAGAAACCAAACGCGTGTAAGGACAATGAGGGCTGCTCGGCGGACCCCAGAGATGTCCCTGCCTCCTCGGCCGAGCAGACGCGATGGCCACACGGGGACCTCGCAGCTGCGTGACGGTGGCTCTGCAGACGCCCCCACGTCGGAGGCCCGCCCGTCCGCCCTGGCCACGCAGCGTCCTGCCCTTTTGGGCACACGCAGGATTCTGCCGCTCACACTCTGCTTCCTGGAGACCCCCGAGATGCAAGAAGGGAAGTTTGCGACAAGAAGTATTAGCAGCGATGAAGACGGTTTAATGCCTGAACTCTGTGCTGCTCGTCGTTCCCATGTTAACGGCACTCTGCGGACCCGAGTGACGAGGGTCCCATTTCCAACACAGCATGGAGCGGGTGATCTCCTCAACTGTAAAATGAAGCCGCGGGAGCACAGCATGAAAGTGTATTAGCAACAGTTAGATAAGGGGGACCTCAGCAAGGCGTACACACTTTCAATTGGTAAAATAATGTCTGTACAAATTGTTTTTGGTACATTAAGTACCTTTCACAGCCAAAATTAAAAAAAAAAAAAAAGAAGGAGGAGAAGGAGAAAAGCAGAAACGGCACCGAGACGCAGAACGTACACACAAAAGGCAGAAGCAGTTTCGCTCTGGAGCGAAGTAATTTCATGCAGAAATTTTTTATTGAAATTGTTTCTCTGGTTGACAGATGTAGTGTACAATGATAAATGACAACGTCCAGGCAGCCCGTCAGCCCGAGCTGGGGGAAATCTCACGCACTCCCCCGTAATCATAATAAGGACGCCTTTCACCAGCAGAAGGTGTTTTAAGCTCGTGAGCACGGTGGCCGAGCAAAGTGGCATTAAATCGCGGCGAGCCGCGGCGGAGGGAAGATTTATGTGCACGTGCGGGTCCAGTAGCTCTTTACTGGCTATGACACGCTGACAGGGGAACAGGGTTATGAAAAATGACCCGGCTCCGCGCAGCCTAATCCGAGCCTGTCGAGGCTCCGAGCGGCCCGGCGTGCCCGATTGTCGCGGTGATCGCTGTGGAAAACCAGGAATATGATAACGAACCTGAAATCCATCCGTGTCTCCAGGAAGCCTGCAGGACAGAACTGATGGGAACGTCACTTTTGAGAGCTGCCCGGTTCAAAGGGAAGACTGATCGCAGGCAAAGATCCTGCACCCTACGAACGAAGCAGCGAACGGGTCGGGAAGACGGACGAGCTCCCCGCAGCCCGCGGCTCCCGGCCGCCTGGCTCTCGCCGCTGGTCGCGGCGACCTCGGGTTCACCGCCGAGCCCTTGCTGCGGTGGGCCGGGACCCCGCGGCCGTGGGTTGTGTCGGAGGTGTTCCCACCAGGGACTGCCCACGACAACGACCCAGTAGAAACTGTCTCACGTCTTACACGCGCAGCAGAATCCTCCTGAGAGATATTACAATTACTGTGTCAGACCAAGGCGGCAAGGAGAAACAGAAGGTCGTGTCTTCTCTGCAACGGCGAGGAAACAGCAGACGGGCGTCCGGAGAGCAGCGTGAGGAGCGTCCTGCCTCCCACACCACGGGTGGGACTGCAGTGCAGTGCCTGAAGATCCGCTGTGACCCCGTCACAGACCCTGTTGTAAGTTCAGGAACTCAGCTCTGGCCTTCGCTCCGATGGACCTCAGTTTCCTCGTCAGTGACGTGAGCTTAATGACGGTCTGGATTAATCAGCTTTAGGATCGGGGATCCTAGACTCGCCCTCCACAGGCAAAGTGCTTCTAGGGACGGAAGCGGGAATCCAGGCAGGTCTCTCTCTCTGGTCTACCACTCGCCGAAGTGTTACAACTTCTCTCTCAGACGAAATGGAGGCGGGGTCCGGAAGTTAGGAGTGGGATCCTCAGCCACGGGACCGAGACCGATGAGCAAGGACTCACTGGTCTCCGACACCCGAGCCCAGGACATGCCCGAACCCCACTGTGCCGCTGTGCCCATTCTCCCCCAGGGCCCGAAGCCCAGAGGGGAGGACCAACACGGTGGACCACCTGGCTGAAGAAAGGCCACGTGGCTGGTCCCTGGACAGCTGGGAGCCACGCACGTTGACCGAGTGACCGCCAAGTGCAGGGCACACCGTCTCCTGTGCAGCTCACATGGCCCTCTCACTGCTCCTGTCTGCAGATGAGGAAGGGAGGGGGCCCCGGGGCGAGGGAAGGCGGACCGGGCCCCAGCCTAGGACAACGCAAGAAACGGAGGGCCCCACGTGAATATGCCTAACCCTCGTGTCAAGCCAAGGTGACCAACGCAGTGAACCTGCCCACACAGGTTAACACACACCTGCTCAGTCACGGATATGCACCCGCTCACAGGTGCGGCTCACGGGTGCTCACACACGAATCTTAAGTGTCTAAGCTCGAAAAGGTATCGGGCAAGAAAAGTGAGCCACGGTAGGTTAGCAACTCAGCCTGAGCCCAGAAGTAACTAAAATCGGTAAAATACGACTCATGGCTGCCTTTCCCAGCTAAGTTACAGCCCCTGATGTATGTTTACATAAATTCTACACTGAACGTGTACCAAAATCATAATATGAAACGTCTGCATCGTCTTGGCAAACAACAACACACGAAAGTCTAACCGTAAAGGAGGCGGGACAAGATGTCTATGTTGAAAGAAAAAGCAAGTGCATGGAATTGGAGACCGTCCACTTCCCACAGTCCGTGCCCTTGACTACACTGACGTCATCATGTTGACATCACGCACGTTTCATTTGTGCACAAGACGTTATGTTTCAGCAGGTAAACGCTGGGAGAACACCACTGCCCTCGGTCTGTGCCGCGGAGGAGCTCCGAAGTTACCCACCGGAAGAGCCTCATTTACAGAAACGGACACGCGCTGTTGAGTTTTAGCCGTCATTACTGATTTTCTGACGTAACCTTGAAAGAAATCTGAAGACAAGAGAAAAGGGGCCTCACGGGAACGGAAGCCGTTTTTAGAAAAGAGGTGTTATTCTCCAAATTTCCTCAAAGAGTTCATCGGTCTTTCAAATCTGAGGTTCTGTAGCTTTGCTCCACGGCCGGGTAGTTCAACCAGGACCGACTGTATTAAAAATTCTTAAAGTGTTGCTCAAAAATGAACTTACAAGAAAGAAGTCATTCTAAGTGGATCCCAGTGGGAAAGTTAGAAGTTTCTTGTACCTTTCTCCTTATGGACGAGGACTTCCAAACAGATTTCCCCCAGATAAATGAACTCTAGCAAGCATTTGAAACTTTTTATTTCAATCTTAAAATGGAAATGTCTTATTCACACATGTAAAATCAATAGGTTGACAAGTAGCATCTTTTAATCCAAATAAAACTCAATTAAATTCATGCATGTATCAATAATTTATCCTACAGAAGTAAATGTTGTTCATCCTTAGAAGCTATATTGACCAGCCGGCTAGTGCATTGGCTTCCCTGGCCTTTGAGAATCCTTATTTTCCACTTATATTTAATTATTGATGAATATACCTCCCTTTGGTATTCAGAATCACAAGTGCATGTTTGAAAGAGGTAAGATACAAAAAGCAATTTTTTAGGAAAGGAAATGAAAAAAAAAAATAAAAGAATCCATCCTGCCCATGTTGTTTCTGATGAGAATTATTACTTTGGTATCAGACCTCAAATTTCACAGTTACTGAGAATTTTCTGCTCTCTTCTTTTTATTTTAATCTATTATTATTTTTTAATTTCTTTTCAGCGTAACAGAATTCATTGTTGATGCACCAAATCCAGTGCTCCATGCCATACGTGCCCTCCTGAATACCCACCACCTGGCTCCCCCAACCTCCCACCCCCCACCCCTTCAAAACCCTCAGGTTGTTTTTCAGAGTCCCCAGTCTCTCATGGTTCGTCTCCCCTTCCAATTTCCCTCAACTCCCTTCTCCTCTCCATCACCCCTTGTCCTCCATGTTATTCCTTATGCTCCACAAATAAGTGAGACCATATGATAACTGAGTCACTCTCCTTGACTTATTTCACTCAGCATCATCTCCTCCAGTCCTGTCCATGTTGCTACAAAAGTTGGGTATTCGTCCTTTCTGATGGAGGCATCATACTCCATAGTGTATATGGACCACATCTTCCTTATCCATCCATCCATTGAAGGGCATCTTGGTTCTTTCCATAGTTTGGCGACCGTGGCCATGGCTGCTATGAACATTGGGGTACAGATGGCCCTTCTTTTCACTACATCTGTATCTTTGGGGTAAATACCCAGTAGCGCAATTGCAGGGTCATAGGGAAGCTCTATTTTTAATTTCTTGAGGAATCTCCACACTGTTCTCCAAAGTGGCTGCACCAACTTGCATTCCCACCAACAGTGTAAGAGGGTTCCCCTTTCTCCACATCCTCTCCAGCACACGTTGTTTCCTGTCTTGCTAATTTTGGCCATTCTAACTGGTGTAAGGTGGTATCTCAATGCGGTTTTAATTTGAATCTCCCTGATGGCTAGTGATGGTGAACATTTTTTCATGTGTCTGGTAGCCATTTGTATGTCTTCATTAGAGAAGTGTCTGTTCATGTCTTCTGCCCATTTTTTGAAATGATTATCTGTTTTGTGTGTGTTGAGTTTGAGGAGTTCTTTATAGATCCTGGATATCAACCTTTTGTCTGTACTGTCATTTGGAAATATCTTCTCCCATTCCATGGGTTGCCTCTTTGTTTTGTTGACTGTTTCCTTTGCTGTGCAGAAGCTTTTGATCTTCTGTTCTCTTCTAATAAAACCATGGATAAATCACCCTCAAGAAGAGGAAGAAAACAGCCTACATACAGGTCATGATCTCAGGGTCGTGAAATGATTGTGAAATGTCCTCTGTCCCCAGGTGGGGTGTGAACGCTGGCCAGTGGGCAGGACTGCGCTGGGAACATGACCGCATCTGTGGTCTGTACCAGCACCTCATTATCTCCCTGGACTTGGTTTACCTCCTGTAACATGGGCTCATCTCACCGACGCACAGCAGGGTCATGTGGATTCCTGCCCCTCACTTTTTTGCAATTTTTTGGAAAGCCCGATGGATAGCAAGCACCCTGAAGGCTAAGGCTGATGAACCGAGGGCAAGCTGGCCCGGGGTCGAGCCCTCATGCTGAATTTCTAGGCTTGTGTGTACTGAAGCCTTTTTAATGTTCTTTAATGGGACTGCCGTCTTTTAAGCAGTTCATTCAGTTCTTGTTGGTAACGAGATGCTCCCTCTTACGCAAGTCGAACGTGCAGGCCTGAGGACAAAGGGCAGAGAGGTAGAAAGGGGGCTCCCGACAGAGGAGTAGAACCTTCTAGAAGAGTTAAAACTCCTTCCACCAGGTGCATCCCACATCAGAGCGTCAGTGCGTCTGCTCCGTGCTCTGCTGGGCGAGTCAGAAAGGCCTCATCTGCATCGAGCTCCTTGGAGCTCCTCCGGCTCCTTCCATGGGCTCTACTCACACCGTCAGTGAGCAGAAGTTCCCACTGCAGGAACTGTATCCGCTTCCAACAGCAACAAAACAGAGCAAATATCTTGGAATTAAGACAGGAAAGTGAAATCTAATAATTTATAATAATAATTGTAACACACGTCTTCTACAAGAGTGTGTTGTTTCCCTGTTGTATTGGCGCAGCTCGTAAACGCCAATGAATTTTAAAACCCTTCCCCTGCACTTTTGTAGTGCTGATATTTGTGAACATGTATTTTAGATGCTCGAGGCTCTAAAACACTCACGAGCGAGCCCATCTGCGCCCGTAGTCCACACCCGCAGCTGGTGGATGGGCGGGGTCCCACCCCAGGAGCAGGAGGTCTGTGGGAGGGATCCGGTCCCGGGCATCTTAGAACGTGGCAAGGGAAAGGAGGGAGTGGAGGTTGGGAAGGGTCTGGAGTTAGAAGAGGGTTTTCCTCTGACATTCCTGTATGTCTTCTGCCTGTGTTTCCTGGGATGATGGTGGATGGATCCCTGAAACGCGGGCATTAATGAGGTGAGCACACTGGAAAGCAGCCCCAGGCGGACGCGCTTCTGGTAGCTTAGTGGACATTAGCTGTGTATGTAAATACTCAGTCGGGCCATTTTCTGTTCTTCTGGAAATAATGGATGGCATAGATTAGAACATCTTTCCCATTAAAAAGAGAGAGACAGAGGGGTGCCTGGGTGGCTCAGTGGGTTAAGCCTCTGCCTTCGGCTCAGGTCATGGTCTCAGGGTCCTGGGATCCAGTCCCGCATCTGGCTCTCTGCTCAGCTGGGAGCCTCCTTTCCCCCCCTCTCTCTCTGCCTGCCTCTCTGCCTACTTGTGATCTCTGTCTGTCAAATAAATAAATAACATCTTTAAAAAGAGAGAGAGAGTAAATGAAAACAAAACGACACCATGGCCCTCCACGAAATACACAGTGATGGACGTTAGAGTTTCCAGAAAAGGCCTGGGTGTTCCCATCCGCAAAAATCTGCCAGGGTGGGTTGTGTTGTGCTGAGCGGAAGGGGACGATCGGCAGAGAACGAGGTAATGAATACATCACTCTCTGCTGGGCAAGCCTCCAAAATAATAATTCCTTTCTAATGAAGTTTGTCGAAGAGACTCTACAATCACGTTCCTTATTTCCAATCTCCTGGTTCCCTCTCTAGTGACTTTCTTCATAGCTTTGAAATGTACCCCCCATCTGGAAGAGGAGCCATGCTCTCTCCGTTCTCCTGCCTTAGATGCGATGCGGAGCAGACAGCCCCTCCCCGGAGACCAAGCCCATCACGTGTCGTGGCCGTGTCTAGGCTCTGGGTCGGGGTCAGTGAGAGCCCCACGGGCAGGGTCTCCTGCATGGCCCGGGATGCTGAAGTAGCAGCATGTGACACATTTAAAACTTGCTGTTTGTGCAATCCCTAAAAACTGCACCATTAGCTGGATTTCAGATTGCATGAGTGCAGATCATTAAGTGTTATTACAGTATTAATTATTAGAAATGTCCTGTACTGCCCAAATTAAATTGGGATAGTCAACGACCTGCGAGTTCCCAATACCACGGATAATTTAACTGGAGCTCTGCCACAGTGGGTAAGGTGTCTTCACATGCCTTTCACGTTATTTCACATTAAGTACCAACTGAGGACCCCAGAAGAAAATGAATAAATCAGATTGTAGCATTTTCCTATGGCACCAGGAGCTTTCAGAAGCAAGGGGTGGCCAGGACCGATGGCGGTACTCGTGGGAGGACGTGATGCCTGGACACCCACTTGCCTTCCGGTTACTGCGGTGACCACACGGGACGCCAGTCTCTGAATCTGTGTTGAGGTCATTAAAAGGAAAAGAAGAAGATGTGAGTATCAACCCTCGAGGCCCATCCATTCTAACCTGGATAAAGATTTCCAAAACTCCTCTGACCGCACACCACCAAGGCGTTCCCCAAGTCCTCACAGACTCTTCAAAGCCATCAGTCACCTCTTGGTGGTAAGAGGTGGACAGCATCCTGCTCATGGCGGAGCTCCGCCCAAGCCCGCGGGGCTGCCGGAGGCTTCGTGGGCACACGTCCTTCCCCGCCAGCCCTGACCAGGCAAGAGCTTCTTGCCTCCGGCTGAGGTACGGACCCCTGGTGACCACCAGCTACCTGGCCCCAGGCAGCAGGTGACCCCATTTCCACTAGAGTTGGTCTTGGGCCATGTGGACATCTTCTTAATTGAAATAAAAACCTAGGAAAGATACATTTTTATCAAGAAGTGTGGATTTTTTTCCTAAGATACATATTAACAGTATATAAAAGTAATTCAATAGTACAGTGCAGTCATTTAACCGTGACTGAAATGTGCTCATGTCCACGCTGGGGAGAAACCATGTCTGATTCCCCTCCATGGGGGTGTCCTGTGGGGAGCAGGGTGAGGTCCAGCCCAGCACATGGCTTCCCAGCAAAATGCTGTAGGGTTGCCTCCCCTCACCGTTTCTCTCACCTGTGAAATATTCCAAGCGTCAAAGAAGAAAACACGTAAAATGTCCCCAGTTTGACGTCGACGTTTGGGAAATGTTGAGTCCTGTTTCCTCGTGCACCTTCTCTTTCCAAATGGGAAATTCAAGGCCAAGGTGAGCACAGGGCTCACAGGTGGGGGAGTGGTTTGCTGCGACCTCCAGAACTTCCACCTCTGTTCCACCGGTGAAGAGGCTAAGCTCGCCCCAGCTGGACGCCTGCATATTGAACATCACCGCTTGGTTTGGATTTCTTCATTTTTAGTGTAATTCGCAAAGTCTAACACAGGAGGTAGTTTTTCAAGCAAAATGTAAAATATAAAGAGGTTGTTGGAGGCGTTAATACATGATTAATGTTATATTAATACATGACTCCAAATGCCAATCACCTTAAATATCCAAAAATTGGACACTGATGGAGCTATTAAATGGCATTTAATCTTAAAAACAACGATTATACAGACTATGTAGTGATATGGAAAAGTGATTATGTCACATTATTTTAAGAAAGTAGTACAGTGGGCGCCTGGGTGGCTCAGTGGGTTAAGGGGCTGCCTTAGACTTGGGTCATGATCCTGGAGTTCTGGGACTGAGCCCGCATCAGGCCCCCTTCTCAGCAGGGAGCCCGCTTCTCCTTCTGCCTCTGCCGCTCCCCCTGCTTGTGTGTGCGCTCGCTCGCTCGCTCTCTTTCTCTCAGACAAATAAAAATTAAAATGAAGAAATCAATAAAAATAAAAAGTAATATCAGATTTTATGTGTAAGCGTAGCGCTGACAGTGTAACTATGCACAGAAATTGCATTTTAAGAAAGTGAAAACACTAAAAATTGTGAACATGATCGAGCAACTGTATGTACACGCATACAGATGTAGTCTGTGTACGCACATGTATGACGCTGTCACAGAACGGGGGTCTTCATATCTAATCTGAAATTTAACAGTACTCAAGCTTCCCCTGCGGTGAGGAAACCTACCCTCACCTCCCCGTGCTCCGTTAGGAACTAAGTCCTTCCCAGGAAACGGCTCCTTGTGCTGGGGAGCATCTGCCCTCTCGGTGGAGCTGTGTCTTCTCTGCACACGAGGAGAAGCGTCTGCAGCCGAGGGGGCACGGGGGGGGTCCACGCGCCCGCCCCACCCACTGGTTCTCGTGGAACCACGTGCAGGCGCGTCCAGAGCTCTCCCCGCAGGGCCCGACCCGCCGCGCGAGCTTCTGTAGCGGTCACAAGCAAGCTCTGACCCGTGGCGGGCGATGCTTTATTAAGCCCCTCCAGCGTCCGGTCTCTGCAGGGCCTCCTTACGGGGAAGGAGCTGACCCCGCCCCAGCGCAGGGTATGAAGTTCCCAGAGGTGCAGCGAACCCCTCCAGGCCCAGCACTCAGCGACCACAGAAAGCCAGGTGGGACGTGGGCCAGGCTCCTGTCCACCCATCACAGAGGACGCAGCTGAGGTCTCCCAGGACAGCAGGAGGTGGAAAGGCTCACATCGTCACCTTCAGAACAGTGTGGACAAATTGTGGTGGGAGGAAGCCCACGGTATCGAGAGATTTGGGACTAGTGCCAGCCGTGTGGCGTGGCAGCCAGCATCCTTCCCAGAGACTGATCCCGGCAGAAACAGTTTCACACACTCGGAAACCAGCGGCCGCTTCGGAGGACGTGGCCCAGTTGCCTAAATCTCCGTTTGGAGCACCCACCCTCTGCTCCAAACAATCTGCCCCCAGGTCCTCACCCCTCCATCTTCCCGCCTCAGCTCCTTCCCATCTGCATCTCGTCTCTGAGGCCTGGGGTCGGCCCGTGGAGGCTGTGGTTCCCAGCTCTGCAGTGAGTGCCCCAGGGTGGGCGCTCAGGCCAGGGGGAGCCGGAGCGCGGCCAGGGCTGTGAGTGGTCGCTGTCACAGTGTTCTGTTGGGGGCTGGCCTAGAGGGTCAGCATCCGTGCTGGGATGGGCTCTACTCCCCCTTCCCCTCGGCTCCGGAATGCCAGGCGGAAGGCAGGGTTAGCCGCAGAAGAAAAGACAGGGAGAGGGACAGGAAAGGAGCCGCTGTGAGGAAATGGAGCCCCCACCCAACAAAAGAGTAAACAGAGGCAGCACATCTGCCCACCCACCTGCACTCCTACAGGATGGGTTTGATCCAGGAGCACCCCGCCCCTGCCCAACCAAGGGTCCATGTTGCTGGGCGTTCCTAGGTGGAACAAACTGTAATAAATACAGTGTGTACAGAGAACAGAGCGCTTGACGCTAGACCCAGCCCGACCTCGCCCACGGGGCTCCCCCACGTCTGGTTGGTCGACGGCTGAATCCTAGCAACACAAGTTGCACCGTGAGCACACAGCTTGTGCTGACCCAGCTCCGTCTCTGCCAGTAGCTCAACAGCAAAACCAATTCTCTCCCATCTTTAGAAATCGTTCTGATTGAAGGAAGAAATATTATTTTAATATTTCCATTCCAGCATTTGCCTTCTGGTCCCTTTCTGTCAAATCCAAAACTTTTTAGAAATTTAGTCTCCCTGTTTTTTCAGTTGCAAATTTCCAGGCAACACAAAATCCAGCCTGCTGGTGGGAAGGGAGCCTGGCAGGAAGCTACCTCCAGCTGCACAAGGTTCGAGCAACAAAAGTGAGCATTTCCCTTCCTCAGTCTATTCAGCTCAATGAGGTGGTAACCCACAGCCCACACAAGGCTATTTAAATGCAAACGCTAGTAAGCACTGTCTGTTTCTTCCTGTTATTTCAAAAAATGGAGAAGAAATTAAACATAAAAACTGGTTAAAGCAAAGTTAAGATTACAAATTTAAGCACAAAAAAGTCAGTAAATGCAAATGCCAATGTTCTAATTGTAACATTAGCTTAAACACATTTCACATCCTGGTTGCATTGACTGTATGTTTAAAAGGTCTAATTAGAAACTTAAGCTATTGTGGGAGATATGGGTGAAAACTTTTATTATGAGGGCCTTTATTTCTCACAGCTTTACCTCTAAGTAGTAAGCTCCTTGAAAGTAGGGATTTTCCTTTAATTCGGGGTGTGTGTGTGTGTATTGTGAACTATTTGGTTTTGCTCCAACGAAAATGAAATGACTCTGGGAAAAATACTCCATTTGTCCAGCATCAGTACCTTAGTATATTCTAGTAGAGGAACCAAGTGCCGGTTTGTCAGACAGAGAGAAGGCCTGCGCCGTCTGACAAACCCAACTCGAAAATGTTGGCGGCCGTTTACCAGACTTCTGTTAACTTGAAAAATATTTTCCAAAACGATTTTAACTTCAGCTTTCACCTCTTTTGTGGGTTTTTTTTTTTTTAGGCTTTTTTTTTTTAACTTTAGATTTTATTAGACAAACATTTGGAACATCAGTAATGAAACAAAAAAAAAAATATATGCCTGTGTTTCGGGACCCTGGAAAACACCAACTTTGTGTCCTCATTCTTGCTCCCTGTCCTCGTTCCTGAACGCAGGCTTTTGCGTAGCCGAGGGTGGCGGTGCCGGTGCGTGGGCTTCACCCTCGCTGCGACCCGCTGCTGGTGTGGCGTCGCGGGCCTAGCTGCGCTGGACCACTGCCCAACCAAAACGTGCTACCCGGTGCTGTGCAGACACGGCCCCGCTCCCAGTCCCTGACGCACCTGTCCTGGGGCCGGAAGAGGGGCGGTTGACATGATCCTGGAAAGTCCTCGTGAGTTGGCAGTATTTCTTCAGCATAACTCCGATAAACGGAAAGTACATTTCTAGCACAATCGTAGTTTGTTCTAATAAATCATCCGTTAGACCAGGAGTTTCAAAATGTCGTAAGAAACACAAGTGCCGCCACGATCACTTTTTCAGATAGACCTAGACTACCCTCTCCTTATTTTAGGACTTGTAACAACTAATCTAGGGATTTGAAGCTTTCAAACAACTGGGAGTGAGGTATGGACAATGGGCATCCACTTCAACATGATTGGTAATTTTAAAAAAATCCAAAATTAAAGCATTTCAGTGATAATAACATCAATTATATGTCCTCTTGTGAAAAATCATTATAAAACATTGGGGACATGTTTATGACACTTCTTAATGGCCTGAGACGGTGCTTCTTATCTAATACCGCTGGAAAAGAGCAGAGAAGCATAACGGTACATTTGCATAGCAGACTCCACAAAGAAAATTTTCAAATGGCGATAGTGGACTTGTCAGTATAACATAACTGTCGATATTTTTTCTCTTTCTTTTCACTTTTATGGAGCTTCTATATTTCCAATAATGAGAAAATGTTGTTTTGACAACTCAGGAAAAGTGAACTCATAAAGGGCACCATTCTAATATTTCCCCCGCCAGAAGGAAATGAAGTATAATTTCATTTGTCTTGTTTTCTGACTTCAGTGTTATTTGGCTGAGCTCTATGAAGAAAGTGCATTTTCACATGCACAAGTAGTTGGGAAGGGAGGTGCATTTTAGAAGTTTTTCTGATAATGGTGCATGCTGTTCTTTGATAATACACAAAAACTCCCGCGTGCTCGTCTCCTGAAGATTGGCTGGAATGCGGATCCAAAACCATCGCCATCACTGTCTCACACACGAAAACCCACGGCGTGTCTTGCACTTGGAATGGATCTTCTGTCCGTGATTTTGTGTTGTCATCCCAGTGTTAACCCCATTGGGTGTAAAAACATTACAACCATTAACCTCAGCCCAATCTCATCACCAAAATAGGTCACAGAACCCTCTGAGTCAAGCTCACCTGTGGGAGAGCAGAGAGGCAAGGTCAGCGGCATGTCGGCAGGACGATGGACCCCTGGGAGGTCTCTGGGACCTCTAGCATCCCTGGACCAAACCTTCCTTTTTGGAAGGCCAGGAAGACCCTCATGTGGCAAAATCCAGGAGCATCTTCCTGCAGTCATTTTGGTGGCTCCCTCCATCTGGAAAAGCTCTGGTCTCTTGGTTGCCACTTCAAGCCTGTCCAGGACTCCTCTCAGCTTTGCCAGCGTGCCTGCCTTCCCTTCTTCACAGGTGCGCGGCTTTCCCTTCCCAGCCGGCCTGTTCTGTGCTCTGCCAGCCCCAGCTCTCGACCCAGGCCCACTGCCTCCCTAGTGATGCTGGGATTCCAGCCCCCGTCCACGCAGGGGTGAGTGCTGCCTCCCCTCCGGCAGCCCCTGCACCCTACCCCCGGCCCCAGAAGCTCAACGGATATTCGGACGCGTGCGTGGACGTCCAGACTCTGATTTCCTCCCTTCTCTGCTCCCAGACGGCACGTTCCAGCTGTATTCGCAGACCACGTCCTCATGAGCACGTCACCTAGTGCTGTCCATTTCACCTCCAGGTTACTCGTGAATTCTCCTCATCCCCTGCTCTGCTGGGTCCACTTCGGTAGAAACCATTGCTTTCTGGCCCAGGAATCCTCTCTAGTGTAGCTCCTCCCACGTGCCTGGCCCCTCACACTTCACAGCATAACACTGCTCCTCCGAGATCACAAACGGGCTCATGTCACATCCACAATGCCAACATCTGCTGACAGTGCAAACAGTGTCATCCCCTCATACCGACCACAGCCACCAAGCAAGGTCTCACAAGGGCTGCGGCCCCATGGCCAGCGCTGACTGCTTCTCCAGCTTCTGTCCCGCCCTGCAGGCCCTGGCGTCCAGTGTCCTGTGTTCCTGGGACCAGTGAGCATCCGCTTCTCCTGGACACTCTTCCTTCAAATCTCAGCTCAACTCTGACGGACACGGGAACCACGCCCGATGTCCGTGAGCAGGTCCAACCCCCATCATTCACCCTGTCACATATGCCTCCAGGATTACTTTATTTATGTGATTCTTTGATAAAAATATTTTGAGTTGAGAGAGTTCTGTTTGTATTCTGGACACAGAGCATTTGTCAGGCATACATTTTTAAAGTATTTCTCTGAATGTGTAGCTTGCATTTTTATATTCTTAAGAGCATCTCTCCAAGAACAGAAGTTTTCAGTGTTGGGTCCAGCGTACTGAGATTTTCTTCTACAGTTCCTGCTTTGGGTTCTATGTAGAAACTTCTGCCTCCTTAAAGATTCAAAGGTTTCCTCCTGCATTTTCTTCTAGTTGCTCTACAGTCAGAAATTCGATGATTAGATGTTTAATTGACTTTTATTTAATTCTCGAGATCTCATGCTACGAGACAACATTCGAGGTTTTGTTCTATTCAAATGAACAAGCAGCACCATTTTCCTACTGTCTTACAGCAACTTCTCAGAAACATCATTGGATCGGGTATGCGTGAATCTGCTTCTGGATTCTATGTGTTCCATCAGTCTGTGTGTTTATCCCCAAGCCAATATTTCAGTGTCTTAGTTATTATAATGTAACAGCAAGTCCTGACGTTGGGTAGTGAGAGTCTGCAAACATTCTCTTTGGCTTCAGGATTGTTGTAGACATTCTTTGTGTTTCCCCATAAATGTTAGAGTCAACACACCCGTCTCTACAAAAACATCTACTGGGAGGCCGGCGATTTCACGGCCTCTCCAAATCAGTTGGGAGAGAATTTATGATTCTTAGTGACCTGCTCTATTTACTTAGTGTTAGGCCTCACTTTGTCTTCTAGTCGTTAGTGTATAGGTCCTGAACACAATTTATTAAATCATCTCTAAGGAGTTTGTGTGATAGACGACAATATTTTTAATTCCAGTCTCCAACTTTTGGTTCCTGGCACATAGATACAATTGATTTTTGTATATTGACCTTGTATTCAGCAACCTTACTAGACTGGCTTATCAGGTTTATTAGGTTTTGGGGGGGGGGTTGGTAGGTTCCTTAGAAATTTCTTCATAAGTTATCACTTCTATGCAGACAAATTTGATTTTTTTGGTCACAATATATTTTATTTTATTTATTTATGCTTTATTGCATTAGCTACAAGCTTCAGTGCAGGGCTGAATAGAAGTAGTGAAAACAGATCTTTGCATGGTTCCTGAGGTCAGGGGCAAGCATTCAGTTGTAACCCATTAAATATGATGTTAGTGCTGGGGTTTTCATAGACGTCCTTTGTCAAGTTAAGGCAGTTGGCTTCTATCCTTAGATCAGTGAGAGTTTTTATGGTGAACGCATATTGAATTTTATCAAATGTTTTTTCTGCATCTACTGAGGTAACCGTACGGTTTTTCTCCTTTATTCTGTTAATACAGTGAATTACATTGTTTGATATTAAATGATAGAACCGTCCTTCACTCCACTGACAAACCATACTTCGTCGTGGTATGTTACCTTCTGTATCGTCTGAAGTTGATTTCCTCGATGTTGTTGAAGATAGTTGCCCGTGTTCCCTGGGGCCACTGATCTCCAGCTTCCTTCTCTTGTGCTGTCTTAGTTGTTTTGGGGTAAAAACTCACTCAGAAAATGAACTGCTGAGCATGGTTCCTGATGGAACTTTCTATGGGGTCTGCATGTTGTTATCATTTCCTCCTGAATATTTGACAGACTGACCAGGGAAGCATTATGGACTTGGATCAATCCTTACCAGAAATTTTCACATTAAAAATGTAATTTCTTTAACTAATACACAGTTATTCAGGTTTTCTGAATTTTTTTTAAATTTTTTATTTCTTTTCAGCGTAACAGTATTCATTGTTTTTTCACCACACCCAGTGCTCCATGCAATCCGTGCCCTCCCTAATACCCACTACCTGGTTTCCCCAACCTCCCACGCCCCGCCCCTTCAAAACCCTCAGGTTATTTTTCAGAGTCCATAGTCTCTCATGGTTCACCTCCCCTTCCAATTTCCCTCAACTCCCTTCTCCTCTCCATCTACCCTTGTCCTCCATGTTATTTGTTATGCTCCACAAATAAGTGAAACCATATGATACTTGGCTCTCTCTGCTTGACTTATTTCACTCAGCATCATCTCCTCCAGTCCTGTCCATGTTGCTACAAAAGTTGGGTATTCGTCCTTTCTGATGGAGGCATCATACTCCATAGTGTATATGGACCACATCTTCCTTATCCATTTGTCCGTTGAAGGGAATCTTGGTACTTTCCACAGTTTGGCGACCGTGGCCATGGCTGCTATGAACATTGGGGTACAGATGGCCCTTCTTTTCACTACATCTGTATCTTTGGGGTAAATACCCAGTAGTGCAATTGCAGGGTCATAGGGAAGCTCTATTTTTAATTTCTTGAGGAATCTCCACACTGTTCTCCAAAATGGCTGCACCAACTTGCATTCCCACCAACAGTGTGAGAGGGTTCCCTTTTCTCCACATTCTCTCCAACACATGTTGTTTCCTGTCTTGCTAGTTTTGGCCATTCTAACTGGTGTAAGGTGGTATCTCAATGTGGTTTTGATTTGAATCTCCCTGATGGCTAGTGATGATGAACATTTTTTCATGTGTCTGGTAGCCATTTGTATGTCTTCATTGGAGAAGTGTCTGTTCATGTCTTCTGCCCATTTTTTAATATGATTGTCTGTTTTGTGTGTGTTGAGTTTGAGGAGTTCTTTATAGATCCTGGATATCAACCTTTTGTCTGTACTGTCATTTGCAAATATCTTCTGAATCTTTTGAGTATGTAATCTGTGTCATTAAATTTGGAACATGTTTAGCCACAATTCCTTGCAGTGTGCTTTCCATCCTCCTCTCCCTCCTGGTCCCCTGCGGTTCCGGGTGCACCTGGCTTAGGTGCCTCTAGCGTCCCCTGGTCACTGGACGTTTACTCGTGTGTGCCTAACGAGCGCGTGCGATTGACGTCGGCGTGGGTGCCTCCTCTCGCTGCGTCGTCCCACTGGCCAGGCTCGCCTTTCCTGAAACCGAGCCCTCCGCAATCCTGCGATCAACTTTTCTTTCAGGTGTTGCACTTCTCAGCTCTAAAGATTCCATTTGTTCCATTTCTACTTTTCTCTCTAGAATTTGTCCATGTTTTACCTGAAAACCTTGAACGTAGTGACAATGTTTATATTCATTGTTCCACGTGCTGGTCCCATCATTTCTCTCGTTTTGACTCTATTTGCATGGATTGCTTTTTTTTCTACTGATTATAAATCACGTTTCCTGCTTCTTTACATCGCTGCTGACTTCTTTGGATCCTGGACATCACAGGGATTTTGATTTGAGTGTCTGGGGTTTGTTTTCTTCCCTTAAAGCTGGCACTTCCTAGAAAAGGTCAGGTGGTAAACACGTCGGTGTCCACAGCCCGAGAGCAACCTCAGACCCTAGGTGCCTCCGTGCCGTTGCTGCATTTCAATGGAGCCTTATTTACAAAGCCAGGTGCTGGGCCAGATTTAGCCTTCATCGAGGGACTCCAGTTTGCCAATCTTTGCTTTAAAGAATGGCCAAGTTTGTTTCTACTTAAGCAATTAGTTGCTTGTGGATTTACTAGAGTGTCCTTTGCTCTGGGCACTGCCTCGTGTTAATGCTAAGGTGTGACCTTTCTTGGGTGTTTACTGAACGTCTTAGGTGATTAACAAGTAGTTTCCACTGTGCTGGATACACTGGGAGTTTCCCCTGCGCTGGGCAAGCTAGCCGGCCTCATGGACCTGAGCCCACACACAGGAAGCAGGAGGACCTGGATTTCTCATCCTGCATAGCTCTGCACTCTCCAGACCTCGGCCGCTGCACACCCCAGTCTTCCGCCCCTGAACTCCACTGTCTATCAAGCGCTCTCCCTCCCCTGCGCCGAGTCTCCGGGAGGCCCCAGGCAGACTCGGCCGATTCCCGGAGGACCGTAGTTCTGCGCCCCTTGCCGTCATGGTCCGCACACAGCGGTTCCGTGCATGGACCCCTGCGGGCAGCTGTTCAGAGCTGAGGGCAAGCCCCCCGTCACCTCCATCCAAGTGATGTCATCCATTCACTCACTCTGGAATTCATCCAGAAAACAGTCTAAGTTCTTCCTCAAATATAGACTCGCCAAGCGCCATGTTCCTGAAATCCAGGCAAGGCAGCTGTCCTGCGGCAAACAGGGGGCCCCACAAGGAATGATGGGGACGCAGGACAAGTGGTCAGTGGACCTGGACCCACAGTGCAGACTTCACAGGTGCTGGACGGAGGAGAGGGCCAAGACACAGGAAGGGGCTGTGAGGAGGCCCGGGGAGAACATTCTAGACAGCGGGGTCCCTGCCAGTGACCCCGTAGCAGGTGTGGAACTGACAGAGCCAAAAAGTGGATGCATTCGTGGTCAGAAGACACCTAAGGAGGACAAAGCTGCACGGGACTGAGCCCTTCATCCTTGCCCCACCCCCGACTCCCTCTACCTGCTTTGTCCCCTTCCTCCACCCCTCCATGGAGACGTGTCCCTGAGACGTTCTCCCCAGCCTCCCCCCCCCCAAGTTGACTCCGTTCCCACGCCCACGCTTCAGTGTCAGAGACATCTCGCTTCCGTTCCCACCCCCCACCCTCCGCCACGGCCATATCCCCCCGCCCCGAACACATTCCCACCTGGTCCTTCCTCTCCCCATCCCCCGCCCAACGGAACTCTGCAGTTTCCCCTTTTTTACTCTACTTTATTGCAGGAGCGTCTTCTGTGGCCTCGTAAATCATTTCAGAAAACCGTGGCAAGATCAACCTGTGTAAAGATTGGGCTAGACCTTCTGGGTGCCCTCTGGGTCCTGAGAAGCTGGACGACCGCCCCGGAGGTGGAGCAGAGATGCCCGCGCTCACTCTTGCTCAAGCTCTGGGCTCAGCCTCCTCACCCTCCACTCTGTGCCCCCCTCCCTGGGGACCACCTCTCTGGGCACCAAGCAGGGCGCTCTGCCGGGCATGGCTGCCTGCTGCGGGACCTGCCTCCGTCCTGAGGGAGCCCCCGGGGCTGTGCTCCTGACACGCGTAGGTCCAGCGATGCCTCCTTCTGAAGTGTGATCGTTTTCAATATGGTGCTTTGGAGCCAGTGGCCTCCGTGTGACCCCAATGCCACCATTTATAGGCTCTGTGACCCGGGGAAGTTGCTCGATTCCTCCTGGTCTCACTGCTCCTGTTTGCGGCTTGGGCACAGGGGGTCCTAACGCCTACCTTACCAGTGGGCAACAGTGAGGTCACTCTGGGATGAAACGCACCGGGAGTGCGTTTAAAGCAAACAGTGAAGAAATGGTTGGGTCGTGTGGGATAGGAAGTAAGCGACGGCTTCTCAGAAGGCAGAGCGAGAACAGGGAGAGGGGACTCAAGACGCAGCGGGGGGCGCCCAGAGTTTCCATGCCTGCGTCCCGTGTGCCGGGATCTGTAGGGGTCTGCGGAGCAGGTGGACTGGAGCGAGGCAAGAGAACCCCACGGTTGCGGAGAGAGTAACACAAGCAAGCCCGGCACGTGCCAGCACCACGCCCTTGCCACGGGCGTCGCAGCGTCCAGCCCCACAGGAGGGTGTCCTCGCACAGCGACTCTCTCCCACCTCAGTTTGCAAATCGAAAGTAGGACTCGTGGCTTCTGGGAGACCCGCGGCCAAGGATGGCCTCGTCCTTACATCCCAGAGCATGAACACACTCGGAACAGGCTTACTTCGGACTTGTTGCCCCAGAAAGCTGACGAGCAGATACACCTCCTTCCCATACTCCTCTCACGTATTTCTTGGAAAAATCACTTCTTAAGGTGGGTAATAGCCCTTTTCTGTCTGATCCTCCTCCCCCACTACACGCGTGTGCTGCTCTGGTGCTTGAACACCCATCTGTCCTACTGCAGTGACCCCCGATCTCCTAATGTCACTGCCCTACTCCCAAGACGACAGGCACGGGGTTAAATGCCTTTAACCACAGTGTTACTAATCAGATAGTAATGTCTACACAGCGTGAGAGCAAAAGGTAAATGTCAAAAACATTTCTCACGTGACACAGATTCCGAAATGATGCCCCAGGTTGCGGCGTGCAGAGCCTGTGGAGGGGTGATTCCGGGGGGAAACCCGTGTTAACGATGATGTGCTCTTGGAGAAAGCCAGGAGAGTCCCCGGCCCCATCTCAGAGCCTGGCAGTGCCCGACTCACATCCTCCCCTCCTCCGCTTCCTCCAGGACATGGGACTCCCTCTCGGGGGCCGGCGTGCGGGGCAGTCTCAGCTGTAGGTTCCTTCCCGGGAGGCTGTCTGTCCTGGCGGCCGTCAGCCACACTCCTTTCCCGTCCCGAGACAGAGACGGTGTCTGCGTGAGCTACTTCTGTCTGTTAACGCTTTATTTCTCCCTGGGTGCAAGGGAGTGGGGTCTCTAAGGTCAAGTCTCGTCCTTTGAGGAATTACGTGTGCTCCCATCTAGCAATCTGGGGAAAGGCTTCGGACATAACCCACTTCCGAAGAAGCACGCTTTGTGCCACAGAACATCCGATTTGCACAGAGGTGAGGATGCCCAGAATCTGATACAACGAAGCGCCCGGGGGGTCACGGACGAAGAAAGCGTGCGCTGGGACGCTCGTGCTGGCCAATGCCAGTTCACACCCGTGAGCTGCTGCGGGGCAAGCGGCGGACAGAAAGCTTAGTGAGGCTTCTGCCATGAACTTGCACAGGGAAGAAACCATCTGTCCGTGGGCTGTAGTCGTGGACGTGTCCTGGAGGGACCTTTTGTCTTAAATAGTTGTCCCAGCCACGCATCCGTGTCACTTACCGAGAGCCACGACGAGAGACACTGTGTAAGGACGGTGAGCGCACAACCGTGGACACACACACGGAGATCTGCGCGTCCACACTCATGCTGCCTCACAGGACCGTGTTTATGCACCACTGTACGCACATGTGCGTGTCCGTGTACACCCCTGTGTGCACGCCCCGGGGGAGGGGTGGTGAGGCCTGGGTTCCCAAGTCCTGGGATTTGCTGATGAGTGTGACAATACCTTGTGCGATTGTGTCTTTGCCTACAACAGAAGAGAAAGAAAAGAAAAGAATGAAAAAGGATCAGATTCGGGTCCCCAGGGAAGAAGCAAGTCACCCACAGTACAAATGCACGGCTCCACCAGATAAGTGAAAGCCACAGCAGCCTTTGCACATTTTGGAAGGACCCGTTTTTATTCTTTTTCTGTCAGCCCCGACTCCGAGAGGCAGTGAAATATAATTATGGATGGCCGCGCTGCCCCCGATGTCGCCTCGGATTCGCGGGGGGCCGAGGGGACCCGAATGAGTTGTAGTGTTTTGGTGGTGGGGTCGTGTTCAATCACCAAGCCTGCTTATGACAGATCAATGAACAGGAACTCATTATATCCGGACCAAACTCGCCACGAGGATGGGGACGTCCGCTTAGGTGTATGAGGATTAAATTACATATTGTTTTTACTGTTGTTCCATTTCACAAAACTGCAAAAGTCCAGGCAACATTTTGTCAGTAAAAAACAATAAAGAATATGAAAAGCCCATCTCCACAGAACATTGGACATTGCAAAACAACCCACAGCTATTATCGGATATATCAAAACTGACAAGTAAAACTTTGGCTGTTGATTGAACCATATCTCACAGGGACAGCCCCGGCTCGCCCCTGCCCTCGGAGGCCGGCTGTTCACCCAGGAGAACCAGGCAGAGGGACCTCGTGAGCTTAATTGAATTGGTGGCATTTGTATGATTGAAAAACATTGGTGACATTGCAAAACTGACCATGAGGCTTTCGGAGGACTCACTCCACACAGACCCGAGGGAGATCGTGCTTTAGGAGAAGCTGAGATTTCGCCCACACACCTTTACAGAGGCCAGAGAAGCTCTGTGAATCCCTCGTCACTGCGGGCACCGCTCCTTGTCTCTTACCTTCACAAACCTTAATGGACTGATAACGCGCTCTGGTTCTAAGCTCATCAGAAAGGCAAATTTTTCTCACAGGCAGGAAAAGGATCCTTGTACTTTCTCATGTTTCATTCATACCCATCATGTATGAATTCTGTGTGCTCTAACATCACTCTGTGTCTTCCTAATGTTGCACCAAGAACCGTGTGTGTGTGTGTGTGTGTGTGTGTGTGTGTGTGTGAAACTACACCCAAGTTAAATCAGGAAGAAACAATTTGGAACATTGTTTTTCCTGTGCCGCTTACAAGTAGGAGAAAAACAAATGCATAAAAAGCCGTATAGGGGTCAGATCCTAAGCTACAGATGTTCAAAAAAGCCCTATTATGCACAACTGACACCCGGAAATTCCCACCGGCCCACCTGAATAATATCAGATCGGGCTCTGCGTGTGTGTTATACTGCTGCACATCTGTTTGCCGGGTTTCTGAGAGACTGTATTTAAAGCATAAAGGTTTGGTATTAAGGGAAATAATTAACATGCTCCTTGGCACCTGGCCAGCAGGGACAAGCCATCACCTGAAAATGACAAACTCTCTTAATATCCCATGTCATCGTGACTGATTTCTGGAGTAATTCAGAAGAATGGTCGTAATAATATGGTCTTCCTCTCACGAGATGGAAATATGATGTGCGCGTGAAAACGGCGGGGAGATCTCACAGGTGTGGGTGTGGAGTGACCTTAGTCAAGGGCACTGGAGTCCACGGGATGTTCTCCTCACAAGCTAATGAGGACCTGGCCTCCTTTCCCCTCTTACGGCAGGCACGCTATTGCATTCATAAGAAATGGAAGTTTCTCAATTAATTCTAAAAGCTGAAAAGATTTCAGGTTTAAAATACAGAGGCAGACGTAAACTCGGAGGCTTTCATTACAGACTTAGGGCCGCTGTTGGTCCTGAAATCCGTGTCCACGGCTCGGAGCACAGCGCCATCCCCCCAGGGTTACGGGGAAGAGATTCGAGGTGCATGAGACACTGCCGTGTGTTTATCTTCTTTAACGACCCAGAGAAACTCACAGGGTTTGGAACTTCTCGCCGTAGACTAGGGATGGAGGGCATGAGTGGACACTGGCTGGTTTCTTTCTCTCTCCCGTCGTTACACTGATTTAAACACGTGAGTAACAGAATCTTTGACGCTCTCTGCCTCTCCAATATCACCCTTGCATATTTTAGGGAAGATGTCTTTCTTCTCCTTTTAGGGTTATAAAGCATCTGCATCTTTATATTTAGGGAAAACTCCAGAAGGTGTTCAGGGAGTAGTTGTTCACCCCAGACAAAAGTGGGTTCCCCGTTTTAACATTTCTGGAAAATGCCGTAGGACAGTAGACATCCCTTTGCAGACCTGCCAGAGCCCCCAGCCCAGCTCGTTTGCAGACTGTTAGGGAGGGGAACCACCCCTTCCCCTTCTCACGCCCCCATGGTTCTTTATATTTGTCACCAGCCGCTGCGGAGGAATCCGTTTCTTCTTTGTTCCCATGTGCGGTTTGTAAGTCAGCTCCGAGCCACGGCGTTTAGGTATCTCCATTGCAGTGAGCTCCCGTGCCCTCCCCGTGCAGAGGTGCGACAGCGACAGAGGCTGGAGCTCCTTCAGGAGAGCAGCCCGGCCAGCAGAAAGTGATTGAATGATCTCATTTCAGGCTTTTTGTTAGACAACAGGCAGCACTCTATGAAGATTGATACAGAAGTGTTGGGCTTCGTTGGCTGGATCATCAAATGGATTGATATTATACTGCGGCGGCGGATGAAGACAGAGTGACTGTTATCATACTCAATACAAGGGCTTGTCAGCAGCGGAAAATCATCCCGTGTCACTGATTATGGGAGCGTTTCATGACTGTCATGCGAATTTAGTAGTGCAATGTCATGGGCAGGCTGCTGGGCCAAAAACTCTTTATCGGTGAGAAAAGTAAAAGACGCCTGCGGGTCCGGCCGGTGCGGCCCCCGCCGGTGCGGCCCCCTAGAAAGGAGCCCAGACGAAGGTGCGGGACAGCGGCTGCCGGTCTGCACTGAGCTCTACACGCACTTGGATCCTGTTCACGCGACAAGCGTAGCTGAATCCGCCAGACGCCGTGGGTCCTGACCCTCCGCCGTGTCTTTGCTGCGCGGGACGGTCACCGTGACCTGCGCCCAACACCTCGGGGAGCAGCAGGGCCGCGTGTTTCGGAAGACGGCTCTGGGTTGTGGACCACTGAGCGTGTCTGTCTCATCTGCCCCCACACACGCGCGTGAACACACACGCCAGCGAGGAAGGCAGGGCCGTGCCTGTGCCCGGACGGGAAACTGAGGCGCACACAGGTGTTCGGCGACTTGACCTGTGTGGCGCAGGTCACCGCTGACAGCCCCCAGGTGAGCGGGAACCCCCTACGCTGGGAGAGGAGCACAAGTCCGCGCCCCGCGCCCACAGCCCGCCGGACCCCAGTGCCGTCTCTGACCTTCATTCTTGGTCGTTTGCCCTTCAACCCCCTGCAGTGCAGACACCCCGGGGGAGTCGGCTGTGCGCAGAGCGTGTCGCGTCGCGACGAGCTCACTTAACAGAGGGACTCGGCTGTTTCTGCATCACAAGGGGCGGCGTATAAGCACGTCTGCTCTTTCCCAAGTAAGTGTGGGGGAGGGAGCGGGAACCTTCCCGGGACACGCAAGGATGCACGATCCAGGAGGACCGACGTTCATCCGAGTCCCCAGCAAGCCAAACAGACGCACAGCGAAAGGTCAGCAATGACTCCCAAGGACACTGCGAAGACAGTGGCTGGTGGCGAGTGAGAAGGAGCCTGGCAGGCTGGACTGGACAGGCTGGCCACGCAGAGCAGCCCCCGGATGGCAGAGACGGGTGTGGGCACCCGTGTGCAGACAAAGGAGCCTGCCGGCCCCTTCCCTGTGGGTGACTTCCGCGGTCGGATTTATGTTCAAAAATAAAAATGCCATTGGCTGTCACGTGGGGTGCCCATGGTGGGAGGTCAGGTCCCACGGCGCGGTGGGTCAGGAAGCACAGGTGCATGTGGACGAGGGTGGTGGCCATGGCCGTGGACAGGGATGGGGGCGCAGAGCCGGCAGGAACCAGTGGGACGCCTGTGGGGAGGCAGTGAGAGAAGGGGGAGGCTGAGGCGCACCCCGGCTGACCTTGGGTGGGGCGAGTGTCGACTGCTGTGGTGGGCAGTGCCAGGAGGACGGCTGTGGGGGAGTCCAGAGCTGACCCTGTTGTCACTCCCCTGCAGATGCCCAAGGCCCCCAGAGCAGTGCCCGCCAGCTGTGCGCGTTTGAGCGTCGTTCCAGATCCACGGTAGCTGCCCGAGGGAGGCGCGGCGAAGGCAGAGGAAGGGGCTCAGGCCGCGCAGAAAGCTTCCTTCTGAGGTCGTTCAGGACTCGACTTACCCAGAGACTTTGTCCTGTGTGACGATCCCTCATGAGGCCACAAGGGCATGTGGTGTGAGGGCTGACACCAGTCTACAGCCCAGCATGATGTCCCGGAGACACCCAGGGGGACCTGAGACCATGGGGATCAGGGATGGGAATCGAGGCACCCTCTTCTTCAAGCACACCGGGGTAAGGGGCCCATGAGAGGCAGAGAGAAGACAAGCAGACGTTCCGTTCACAAATTCAGTCATTAATGGCATGAGTTCTGTGTCCTCCTTTCGCCCACAACCAGAGCATAGGTCTGCAGGGGCAGGGACTGCGTCTCACAGTTTGAATCCCTAATGCCTGCGATCTTGTCTTTCCAGAGGAATTAGTCACTGAATGATTGCTTCAGGAAAGACTAAATGGATAGATAACGTTTGTTTCAGTTACTTCGTGCTGTAAGTTTCCGATCACTTCAAGTCTCAGTGGCTGAAAACCACAACATTCGTTTGCTCACGGCTTTGCAGCTCGACAGGGCTCAGAGCCTCAGCGGGCGGCGCTGCACTGGCACTGGGAGCTCCTCTTCCACGATGGCGCACACGATGGGAAAGCTGGTGGCGGCCGGTGGCGGTGGGTGTCGACGGGTGGCGGCGGGTGGTGGCAGGTGGCGGCGGGTGGCGGCGGGTGGCGGCAGGTGCCGGTGAGTGGCGGCCGGTGGCGGCTGCCAGCTGGTGGCCTTGATCCTCTACCCTGCCGGCGTCCCTACTGGCAAGTTGGGGCTTCTCGCGTCCCGGCAGCTTCCCCCTCTGCCTGGACGTGGTTTCTGCGTCACTGCAAAGCTGGCCTCCCTCTGCTTCTTGCCGACGGCCAGGCACGGGGTTCCAAGGATGTGCTGTTTGTCCCGGATTCGCATGTAGAGCTTCCCGGCTCGGGGTGCTTGTCTGCTCTCCTCCCCTCCATGGAGTCGCCCAGGACAGCAGTTAGTGAGCACAGGTTTGAGCTTGAAAATCTTGATATCCCTAAATGAATGCCATGGGACAAATCTGTGACCACGTCATGCAAAGTGTGGACATTATATTTCAGCAGCTGATTTTATTGCATGCCTCCTGCCGTCGCTGCGGACCTGGAAGGGCCCCCACGGTCCCTAGTGGAGCCTGATCACCCCCACCCGGGCAACCACTTATCCCTCCGTGCATGGAAAACCCGTGGGGCTCAGGACAAGCCCGGCGGCACCCACCACATCCTAGAGGACACATGGCTGTCTCCACCACCGAAAAATAAATGCAGAATTCCCCTACATGATACTCCAAGTTTGGTAAACAGGAAAAAATGACTACTTTGCTCACAAGTAGTTATTTATGACAAACTTAAGTCCAAATACTAAAAGATAATTCTCACCTTTTCTCCAAATCAAGCATAACCTTCCCACTACTAAGTAAAATACGTAATGGAACTAAGGTCCCTGAGCTAGAATTTCTGACTAACTCCAACATGTTAACACATGGAATTCAACACGCAGCACACTTTTTAAACTGAGTAATTGAGGATCTAATTGTTATAAGAAGAAACTTGTGACATTCAGTGGAAATCAGAAGCAGACTTGCAAACAATAGAGAACTTACTGACCCATTCTCTGGCACGTTTCTGACAAGGACACGGTTGTTTGAATGGGGGGAGGAGCCGGAAGCATTTCACTGGGTTTGGTATGGACTTGGCTGGCGGTACCAGTATCTTCATCCACGCTTACAAGTTTTCAGGGTGGCATTTAATTTAGAAAGTCACCGTTCTCCTTAAGGTTTATATAGGATTTGATTTCAGCTACATTAAAAAAATGACAGCGTCCCCCTTTTCTCTTTAATTGTTGGTATTTCCATTATATCATCAATTATTTCCATGGAAATTCAGTTGTATTAATTTTTGTAAAAATACTCTTTTTGTCCCTACATCCGTGTAGAGCATCACAACGTACCACGGGCCGGAAAGTACGGTTTGCCTTCGGAATACAACAGACACTTCGGGTAGCAAGAAAAACACTGATGACTCTTCCTTAACTATTTTCTGGAGTTAACTTTGCACTCACATAGCCTCCCCTGTGTAATACATAGTTATGAACAGGTTTGATTTTGAGAATGAATGCGGTCTTTTCTTTTTCTTTTTAAGTTTCATTTATTTATTTATTTTAGAGAAAGAGCTGGGGGGTGGGGGGCTGAGAGAGAAGCCCAAGCAGACGCCCCGCCGAGCACAGAGCTCAACTCCAGACTCAACCTCGAGACCCTGAGACCAAGACCCGAGCCGAAACCAAGAGTTGGGTGCTTAACCGACTAAGCCAGCCAGTCGCCCCAGAGCAAGGTCTTTTCTCTAAGGCAACGGAGGTCAGCCTGATTTTAAACAACGGTCCCTGTCTGAGCAGCGAGACCGTGCACGGAGACCGGACCAAAAGCATTCTCTAGGGTAGGGCATCTGTGATTTAATGATGGTGGAGATGGGATTCAGCAGAGCGAACCCTCCGCTGCTCCACTCCCTCAAAACGGAGGTTGCTACTCGAGAACCGTGTAGACCATGCGGACATCCTCCTTCTGGGGCAATCCGCAGGGTCCCGAGATCAAGAAGAGCCCAAAGGACAAGCCGACCTATTTGCCACCGTCTTCAGCTGAAGAAAACAAAAGATCCGCTGTTTCATCTCTCGACCATCAGAAGGGAAACCAAACTGCAAGGAAAAGTAGGAATCCCACAACCGGTTCCGACCTTACGATAAGTACCTTTTATAGTGAGTCAATGTCCCAAGAATGATGTCCAAAACTCACCTGTCCCTCCCGTGTCTCATTGGGTAGCCATGCATTTGTCCATCCCAGAAACGCTCACGGAACACCTGTGGGTGCAGCCCATCAGCCAGCCTGTGTGGCGATGGGCACCCTACCTGCCTTCAGGGAGCTCCAAGTGTGTGGGGCCAGCGGAACAAGGAGACCATTGCAAAGGCTCTTACCAACGGCAGGTGCAGGGGACGAGGGGCGGATTGCTGAGCAGCCCCAGCTGGGGAGCGGGGAGTTGGATGGGGCTCTGCAGAGTGCCAAGGCCAGACAGGCGACAGCCCCATTGGTGACCCACCAGCAGCATGGGGTCAGCCGTCCATAGAAGGTCACCTTGTGACAGACAGCAGAGCACAGAGAGCAGGACCCCGAGTACAAGCCACAGTGGAGGGTGATCCCGCCGGCCGAGAGGACAGCTCAGCTTTGCCTTGGTTCCAAAATGACGTTATTCACCCGTGTTCCATGCTGACTGTATTACTCTCCATGGGCTCCCCACCCCCCAGCACAGGGAAGTCCTCCTGCACCAAGACACTCACCACGATGCCCTCCTTTTTCCCTCTTTCTGAAGCAGGGGGCCCTCCTCTGTTCCCCTGGGCACGGAGATGCCAGCTCCTGCTCTGTTCCTCCCCATCAGTGTGAGAGCATTAAACACGTCCTTCAGGAACCTCAAAACATTCCCTTTCCACTTGAAGAGCTTGTTTTGAAAATGTGAGGAAGAAATAAACGAAAGGTGTGCCCTTGTCACCCTTTGCACTCCTGCTGTCATAGTCCTCTAGCTTCCTGGGACAGGGGCTGTCCATACAGGAGCTGTGAGATGCACGCTGAATTTACGATTTCTGAACGTTGCGTTCCTCTCACTCTGTCTGCAGGAGTGTTGGGATCACTCTTCTAGGAATCTGCTTCTGCTTCTCTTTCTCTGGTGGGCTCAGCCCAGGGTGAGGTCACAGACCATGGAGAGGCAGGAACAGCTCTCCAACCTCTTGAGTCCCTGGGGTTATGATATTAGTCCGTGTTTTCCAGAGAAACAGAGCCAGAGGATGTGTGTGCATGCTTGGGGGGGGGGGCTTTATCTTAAGGAACTAACTCACACAATCACGGGGGCCAGCAAGTCTGGAATCTGAGAGACAGGCTGACGGACTTCAGACCCGGGGAATAGTTGGGCTGTAACCCTAAGTCAGGATCCCAAAAGGCATGAGGCTTGGAATTCAGGCAGGGGCAGAATCCTCCCACCCAGTCATTTCTCCTGAGGCCAACGACTGATTTTACGTGGCCCACCACAGTATGGAGGAGAACCTACTTCACTCAAAGTCTGCTGATTTCACAGTTAGTCACATCTAAAAGCAGCTTCACAGCAACACCCAAAATGATGTTCGACCGGACAACCGGGCTCCACCCCTCACAAGCTGGCGTCTTCTGTTCACCCTCATTGTTCAGCAGTGAAAGGCTCCGGCCTTTGTCACACAAGCCCTTGCTTCCTTGCATTGGTCACACTGCTGCCACTTCGGAGATCGATGCCCTGCTCTCCCCAAACCCTGTTAGCCACTCTCTGTAGGATACTCAGCCCAAGAGGGAAGGACGAGTCTGGAACGTGCCTGCACTGGCCGCCCACAGCCCCCATTAGAAGCTCCACGGTGGTCACGGGGGTCCCAGGAGCAGCCGCGGCACCCGTCTTGTGAGGAGGAGGGAGCATGCAGGGAGGCCTCCCCCCCAGGGACAGCTGCCCACCCCCTCCCCAGAGGAGCAGATGCATGTCGCGAGCACCACTCACGCTCTCATGAAGCCGTCCATCCAAATCCTATGGTGAAGGAGTTTTATTTAAGATTTTTTTTTTCACTAGGGAGAGAGAGAGCAAGTGTGAGAACATGCGACTGGGGGGAGGGGTAGAAGGAGAAGGAGAGAGAGAAGCAGACTCCGTGCTGAGTGTGGAGCCCAACACGGGGCTCGATCTCATGACCCTGAGATCACCACCTGAGCCAAACCAGGAGTCCAGAGCTCAACCGACCGAGCCACCCAGGCACCCCAATAAAATATTTTTTTTATTTTTTATTTTTAAAAACTTTCTTTTAAAGTTTTTATTTTTTTCTTTGACAGAAAGAGAGTGAGAGCACAAGCTGGGAGACAGAGGCAGAAGGAGAAGCAGGCTCCCCACTGAGCAGGGAGCCTGTTGTGGGGCTCGATCCCAGGACCCTGAGGTCATGACCTGAGCGGAAGGCAAATGCTTCACCAAGGGAGCCACCCAGGTGCCCCCAGAAAATATTTTTTAAATAAAGAGAGCTAAAATAAAGAGAGCTAAAAGCCCGTACCTCCCATCCCCGAGGCTATAAACAGCATCACAGGGAGTGAAACCAAGACGCCGGCCCCATCCTCTGTCACTCGTTGACCGCTCCCGGGTCCTCATTCTGCCGTGTTCTGGCGAACGGAGCCACGTTTTCTTCATTAAAAAGCACAGCCTGGCTACAGAAGCGGCTGTTACTATGACCGAGGTCAGCGCGCGTGATCCCGGGCCTCTGTTTTCCACAGATCCTGGCGGTGGTCAGCTTGAAAGAGGAAATACCAGGTTGAGGCAGAGACGAAGTGGCAGGAAGCACTTCCCATGGGGTCTGGGGGCCAAGCCCCTCCAGGCCCGGCGCCGGGAAGCTCAGCGCTGCCCCGGCAGATCGCGGTCCCTCAGGCCCTCCTCCCGTGAGCAGGGAGCCGCCTTTGCTGAGCCCCGTCCCCGACGGGGGACACACATGCAGAGCCCAGGTGAAGTCTGCTGCGCGGGGACGTCGGGGGTCCGCTCCCGCTCCCTTCACGGGGCTCTATCCCACAGAACTCAAAGTATCACGACAGGCCAGGGAAAGTGGGACCTCAGAGAGGGGCCGGGCTCCACGGCTCCCTGGCTGTTGGTGTCAGTGGGGTGGCGAGGAGCAGGAGTGAGGGCACACCCACACCCCGGAGTCCGTGGCAGGTCCCACCCCCACGGCTGCGGAGACAAAACCCAGCCGCCATCAGCACGGCGGGGACCGGTGTCGTCTGAATGGACTGCGCCGGACCCCCAGCCACCCTGAGAACTAGAAGCCGCAGGGGGTGCCCGCGTCCCACGGGGAGGCGCAGCCCCAGGCTGCGAAGGGCACTACGGCGGGCGGGGCGGGAGCTCCAGGACTGCCCAGCACGGCCCACCGGGGCTTCCCGACAGCAACACGCTGGCAAGCAAAGGTGCCCCTGGCCTTGGAGGACTGGGTCTGGCCGCGCCCTGGCGGCGGGAAGTGTGGGTCGTAGGGAAGGGACTTTGAGAGATGCTGCCTCCGCTTCAGCCGAAACAAATCCGAGTCGGGATCAGTCCATTTTGGGTAAGATTAGAGAGAAAACTAAGGGATGGATTTTATCTCAGATTTGCATTCTTCTCGCTGATAAACGCCGTCTTCCTCCTCACCTGCTCACAGGTCTCCCTGTGGGTTTTCTCCGTGCTTGGGAGACACGGCGGCAGCTCTGGGGGACATGGGGACTGGTGACCCTCCGCGGGCTCCTAGCCTTCACAGAGCTCCGATGTCATTGGAACAGGTGCATGCCAACCTTGGGTTTGGGTTCAAGTCTCCCACGGTGGGAGAGGAGCAAAATTACTTAGAATCAGATGAGTGTGAAGTGGTTTCCCAAAGCAACAACAGTGCCCGATACGGAGCTTATGCACCTAAAGGTGTGCAGGTACTGGGCACTCAAAAGGTGTGAACTAGAAAGGCATCTGATCAGACAGGAGGGGACAAGTGACCAGGAGCGATGCCAAGAGGACAAAGGCATTTCTCGGCCTCAGAGAGACAGACGCGCTCCTGATCCGAGCGGACGGGGGAGGCAACTGGCAGGACCGTCTGAACCACTGCTCCGCACCCTCAAATCCCGGCAGAGGCCAGGTCGCCGGACACTGCAGACAGCTCCACGCATCGCCCCTGCTTCCTGACGTTTAGGACGTGAGTCTAGTCATGACGCTTCGTGTGGCTGGAAGGACAGGCGTGTGTGTATGAATCGGCCCAGGAAACTGCACGGGGAGACGCAGACTCGGGGAGGCCAGCATAGTGGCCAAAACACGTCTCCCAGAAAGATGTGCCCAGTGCCTGCAACCATGAGCTTACCTGAAAACACAGTTTTAGCAGGTGATGGACTTGAGATGAGACGGTTCTGGGTTCTAGTGGGCCCTGAATTCAATGACTAATGTCCTTGCAAGGAGCAGAAAGCCTGGGGGCAGGTGCACCGTGGCACTGGAGACGACGAAGCCATCAGAGGGATATGGCCACCGCCAGCCCAGAGCCACCAGAGCTGGAAAAGGCAGGAGAGCTCTTCCCAGGGAGTCCCCAGAGGCCCCGCTGACGTCGGACTCCCGGCCTCCAGGGCCGCGAGACAATAAGCATCGTTTGAAGGCCCCGTTCGTGGTGACTTATTACAGAAGCCCCAGTGACACCCTTTAGGCAAGTGTCCTCATCAGCTTCCGTGGCAGGGCCCTGGGCTCCTCTGTACTCTCTTTAGGAAGTCGCTGCGCCCGTCTCCCAGTCTCGCGGAGATTTACCAAAAACGAGAACAGCGTGAGCTGGAGGTGGGCTCGTTCCTTCCCTTTTCCTTGGTGACGTGGGCGGAGCCGCTCTGCGCTCCGGGGCGGGACGCGTTTAGGAAGAGCAGCCCGTGCGCTCCCGCGGGCTCACATCCCACACAAGGGTCCTCTGTCCTGCCTCACGCCCCCCACCCCCGGCGAACCTGCCCCCAGATGGTGACCACCAAGAACATGAGGGGATCACACAGCTCCCACTCAAAGGAAGAGAGGCGGTCTGGGAGCTGGGGGACTTGCCGAGAGGACGTTTTCCACGGGAGCCGACTGACCATCCGTCTCCTCGTTAAAGAGCGTCAGGGCTGGTTGGTTTGATGAGGCTTTGATGCGCCAAGTGCTCCCCCTCGCCCACTGAAAATGAGTGATGGCCGGGGACGGCCGCCACACACAGGCTGAGACCCCACGCGGCAGCTCAGCTGGCCTGGCCCTTAAAATAAAAATGAAAAGAAAAAAAAAAGCTACTGTTTTTAAAATAATGGAGCTCCTTGGGAAAAATATACTTCATGATTCGCTTTGTGGGAAGTATTTATTTCTCTCTGCCTGTGAAAGGAGTTTATCATGCCTAGTGCTTTCTCTGCACTAAAACAAAAACCTCAAAATCTATACAGAGAAAAAAACTGCAGCTGAAATAGAGGAACCACACACACGTGCACACACACACATGCACATGATCCCACACACAGTTGCACACGTGTCCACACACATGCACCACGCATACATGCATGCATACACATGCACACACACATGCCCTCATGCACACTTGCAAGCACATATAGGGCACATTCACACACTCACACACACACGGTTGTACACAGTCACACATGCACACATGGTTTCACGCACACATACACACTTTGCACACACACATGCACACACACGCCCACATGCTCTTGCACACAGTTGCACACATGTGCACATGCACACGTCCACATGCTCTTGCTCATGGTTGCATGCGCACACACCCACACTCACATGCACAGACTCACACACATGCTCTCGTGCACACTTGCACACACGCAGACACAATGCTGTCATGCACACTTGCATGCATACACTCACACGCATATTTGCATGCACACACATGCACACCCACGCTCACACGTGTAGACGTATGCTGTACGGCCTTCTCTCCGTGCTCCGTAAATGCCCTCATGGAACTGATTGTGGTCACCACTGTCTGCATGGCTTGAGGTCATGGACTTTAAACAGACCCCCTCCCACCTCCATCACAGTGTGCACAGGGTGACTCTGCAGAGCACCGGCATTCGCATAGAGCCGGGGCTCCCAGGGGTGAGGACATTTCCCAGGTCACAGGGTCACAGGGGTGACATGGCCTGGCTATGCGGACCCGCACAGCCGGCGTGACAGGGGGACAGCAGGCCACCCCAGCCTTTCCTGGTAAAGGGTATTGGACACCCTCCCCTCTAGTCGGTCCAAAGCCGATGTTAGTGTCCACCCCCATGAGTACTGGTTTAGGTGATACAAAACGTGTTGGCCTCACTAGCGGAGAAGGCGGCTGAGCATTCGGACCCGTGCTGCGCTTCTGTTCCTGCTGTGCAGGGAGGACGGGGACCCCGGTGCTGTCATGAGGGGCCACGGGTTTCGTGTGCCTGAGAGAGACCCAGAGAGGGGTGGAGGCAGACGGACAGGCAGAGACAGCTGACCGCTGGGATACACGGAGGTGTGGCAGGTCTCCCGTGTTCACCGACCTGCTCACCTGACCTTCCTTTCTTCACCCCATCCCTGGCCACGGGGACAAGGAAGGAGCCGGCAGCGACACATGCTGATCTGACCCCAGAGCTTGTCGCTCAGCGGAGAGCAGAGCGCGTCTGTCTCTCTGTTATTCATGGACAGCTCAGCTCAGACTCTGCCCCAGCTGGGGAGTGAGTCAAGACTCTGCCACGTGGTGAGGTCCCAAGAAATGATCTCCGCGAGGGAACGCTTGGCCTGCGTGAGCTCCTGGCCTGGCCTCCCCCACGGCAGAGAGTGACAGAGCGCGACAGCAAGCAGCCCCATCCGTGCACACGTGCATCAGGCGTGGAGTGTGAGATGCCCCCTCCTGCCGGCCCTGCTCTCCTGTCAGCGGACACTGGCCCTGGGATCCCCAGTTCCCGCAGGTGCCTCTGCTGTGCTGTGAGGAAGCCTGTCCCCCGGCCCCCGAGCTGGGGACTAGGTCCCCTCTGCCGCGTGTCGGAACGCACGGTTTGTAACGACACCCACTTCCCATTTCGTTTTGTCAGCTTTGGAGAGAGTGGTTTAGTCCCATCCAAAATCCTAATCCTCATCTCTCAAGTGTTTAAATATGCCATTTGGACTTTGGGTTCGAGATAGGAGGGCAAGCCTGTCATCCCCGCTCCCTCCTGAACTCTGTTCCCCCAGCAGGGAGCACATGGAGGTCGGCTGACCAGCAGGCGCTGGGAGGACAGGAGGTGCAAAGCCCGGCAGTGCCCACGACAAGTCAGCAGGCGGGTGTGCACCGAGGGCCTTGGCCAGGCAGGGACCGTGGGGCTGCGGCAGCACAGTGGGCCTCCCGAGTCCAGAGGGGCCCGGCCTCCAGGAAGACCAGGAGGGTGGCAGTGCAACCGCCCTCGGCCTCCCAGGCCGTCCTCTGGCACGTCCACACCAGCTGCCGCACGCAAGCTCAGCTGCTCACAACCGCGCCTGCTCGGAGCACGGGTCTGCAGGGGCCGCGTCCCTGGCCTGCGGTGTGTGTGCTGCGCCCCGCAGGGCTGTGGACCGGGCCCGCCTGACGGCTCCGGGGTTAGTGGGCTTCAGGCTGACGCCGGTGTGGGCCCGGTGTGGGGCTGGGGTCCGGCCCGCCTGCAGGCTGCTGGCTGCGGGGTCACCCCTGTGCGCCAGCCCTGCCCCGTGATCTGTGAGCCACAGTGGTACGGCTCAAACGGCTCAAACTCGGACCCCTCCCGTCTCCTCCACTGGCCTTGCTGACTCCCCAGCCTGTGTCAGGGCCCGGGGGCTCCACCAGGCTGTGGGGGACGGTCTGCACCTGGAAGTCCCGCGGGCTAAGGGCTGAGTCCTCCGAGGCTGCCCCACCCCCACCTCCGAAGCCCCTCACAGGCCCCAGGCCGCTCCCTGTGCTTCCGGCCCACCTCCTCCTCACGTTCTTGGAACTCTCGAGAGCGGCTCACAGAACTCAGGGACACGGCCTCCTGCTTCCCAGTTCCTCAGAGGCTGTGACAGAGGACAGGGAGAGTGAGACGCCGACAACCGAGTTTCTGTCCCCGTGGGGCTCGGGGCCGGCTCACCGAGGAAGAGTTCCGGTTCCCTAAGCTTGGAAGGTCTCTAGAAAGGACCAAAAAGCTGACCTCTTGGGGTTTTGTGGAGGCTTCACTGCGGAGCCAGGATTGATGAAGTCACTGGCCCTCGGCGGAGTCAACGTCCAGCCTCTCCCCAGAGGTCGGCTTTCTGCCGAAGCATCCAACCTCTGACCTCAAGCCTGGTCCTCCTGGCAGCCAGCCCCGCCCTGGGATGGGGACCAAAGTCACCTCCATTAACACATCCATGTCCCCTTTCTGGCTCAGGAGCGTTTCCAGGAACTGGACGAGGACCAACTGTATCAGGTATATTTGGATCATCTGAGCGACCAAATGCGTATTTCCCATAAATCATTGTATCTCAGGCTCTGACACCCTCTTACGAAGCAGGCAGCTAAGCAACGCCTGTCACTGACAAAGCAGGGACCAATGCGTCCCCCAAGGTGACAAAGGAAGTGCCCTGAGCACCTGCGGCGGGGGGGGACACCCTCACAGGAGCTGGCCCCAGGTCAGCATGTCAGCGCTTGTGTCATAAGGTCCGGGTTCCCTTGGGAACAGGCTGGGTGTGGGGAACAGTGGGAGCCGTGACGAGCCCTCCAGCCACACACGGTCGTGAAAGGATTCAACATCCAACTTCCGTGAATGCATCAAACTTCTCGGTGGTCCACTCTTCTTTAAAGTGAAAGTAAGTCACTTTGTTTTAATTTGGAAGCCTCTCTGAATCCCTTCGGCAAAATCTAAATCATTTAAACATCAGAAATATGAAATTCTGCTTTTTCCCTTTTTTGAAATTCATTCTCTCATTTCTCCCTGTCTCTGTGTCTCTATCGCTGTGTCTCTATCTCTGTGTCTCTCTGTGTGTGTCTCTCAATATACACACGCACTACATATATTTTTTAATAAGAAAAAATCAGTAGTCATTATCCACATGAATTCAATGAGGAAATGTAAAACTGACAGCTCTCATTATCGCCCAAGGCACAACGACGTGGATCCACATTTGTAGATCTGCTTAACTTAACATATCAAATATTAGTGTCAAATGGAGGGAAGGACAGATAATTTCAGAGAGTTGTTATTACATGACATTCAAAATCATATGCTATGTTCTGCAACACTCAAAGAAAGATAAAAATGAAAAATGAAGTTAATGAAAAGTTATTGCCTTCCTGACGACTGCAGAATCAGGCACTTTACATTATGATAAAATCTTTCTGGAACACTAAAGCTTACAGAAAATAATAATTTAGGAGTGAATCTCCGTGATGGGAAGCTCTCAGCCCCGTGTCCACAAATAGTCTTCCCAGCAGAAGGACGAGTCTTCATTTTTGTCATCACACGGGGTTTATAAATCCCAGGTTCTGGGAGAGCTCCCGTGACAGCCGTCAGAGAGGCAAGTGGGTCCTTCCCACAGGCCGGACCCACCGTCTGCTGTGAAAGTCCCTGCCGAAGTGGATGGGGTCGCTGTGGGGTTGACCCAGGACGGCCGCCCGGTGCCCGCGTGCGTGCGTGGCTCGCGTGAGGTGCCGTGATGGAAGGCCGCCGTCCGTCTGCTCCGTTTATAACTGGATCCAGCCTGGGATCAGCGGTCTGCCCGGGCATCCGAGATCTGGTCCGCTTCGAGAAGGAATGCACAGCATTGAGCCTTGAAGGATTTATTTTACCCTTCGTAGAAACTTGAACTGAATCATGAATCTGCGTAATGGTATCCACGCCGTGTGAGCCATCTGGTGTTCTCCGAGTGCTTCCGGTACACCACACAGAGCCCCAGAATTTCTAGACTCTTCTACGCAGACTCCTCAGTGGCCCCCGAGTCGGCTCTCTGTCAGTCTTGATGCTAGCATCCAGCTTCTGGAAAGAAGCTCTTCTAATCTAAAAGCTTTAATTTTCAGAGACTGTTTTCTGTGCTCACAGAGTAAGTTTCGTGGTCCTTGGCTGGGATGAACCCCCCTATAGTCTCATGATTACCCACCTAATGGGGCTTTATTCCGTATGTGGTCAAACAATTGAGACCAGCCTCCAGTCCTCAGCATGCTTCCCCATAACGTTGGCCCCTGCCTTCCTGGGTGTGCTTCCCAAAGACCCCCATTCTCCCCAACTTGTGACACTCAACGGAGGTAGCCTTTATGTGCCCACATGTGGATGGTTTGGGTCCACTTCCCACCCTGCCATCCTTGGGACTAGAGATTAGCCCGCCTCGCCGTGACACCAGCCGTTTCCTGCCGAACTCAAGGGGACGGCCCCACAGCCCGCCTCGCCGTGACACCGTTTCCCGAACTCGAGGGGACGGCCCCACAGCCCGCCTCGCCGTGACACCGTTTCCCGAGCTCGAGGGGACGGCCCCACAGCCCGCCTCGCCGTGACACCGTTTCCCGAGCTCGAGGGGACGGCCGCACAGCCCGCCTCGCCGTGACACCGTTTCCCGAGCTCGAGGGGACGGCCGCACAGCCCGCCTCGCCGTGACACCGTTTCCCGAACTCGAGGGGACGGCCGCACATACCCTCGGTGGCAGGTCTTCTGCAGCTCCCAGAGCAGCCCCACACCGTGTCCTCCGATGCCCCCGGCCCTGGTGTAAGTGGCTCTCTGCTGGCACCCAGTGCTGGAGTGGGATTTCAGCTGTCACCTCACTCAGCCTCTCAGAGCCTGGATGCTGTCCTTTTCCTGTCGGCTGCATCCAGGAGGAACAGACCCCGTCTCCAACGTCCCATGGCGTGGATGGCGCCAGACTGTGACTCACATGCGGCATCTAACTCACGGCCTGGGGACAGCTGATGAGAGGCACACAGTGGAGAATCTGACACGGGGTAGGAGGTCTGGCTGCTGCCAAGGACACACCCCAGCCTGCACGCAGGGCCTTCCCCAGGCGGTGAAGTCTCTCCATCCACCTGCCCGGTAGCCCACTTGCTGCCACCTTACAGGAGGAGACCAGGTCCATCCGGTCCAGGGAAGTGGCATCTCCTCTTCCCATGAGGGTGTCCTGCGAGGCCTCCTCCATGTGAGGATCATGTGTCTCCAGCTGGACAACAATGAGCGGTTCCTCACCGATGCTTGGGGGACGACCATCCCTGTGGCTCCAGCAGCTCTAAGACACAGTGGTCTGACAGTCACACACTGTCCACTGTCCAGGCCCACTCCTTCTCCGTGAGCACAGGCAGGACATCAGCAGCCCAGTCCAGAACCTGCCTCACCCAGAACTCTCGCCATCTGTGTCCGTCGTGTGCTCAGTCCACCAGGGCCTCAGACGATGCAGGTTCATGATGTCTCCTTACCCCCAATTACGTGCCCCTGACATTCACCTTGAAAGGTCATGACAGTAGCATGACTTACTCTACTAACTAGTTCAGCAAATGTTTCTGGAGCACCTAATTCACCACGTCTCCTCTGCTCTATGCTGGAATTCCCCGGGGATTGGAGAAAGGATCTTGTGGGACGTCATGGACTCAGCAATGCATTACGTTTGACATCACGAGCTTTTATACATGGTAAGTGGCAAATTAGTGTATTTAGAGGCTACTGGTTCGGAAGCGATGGAGATCATTGCATAAATCCCTGGGAGTGGTGAGGTTTGCACAGTGACCTAGATGATGACAGGAATGTGTGCGGTAATTTAGGGACATGGAGTTCGTAGGCTCAGAAGCGGAGAGGACTCTAGGTGACAGGAAAGTGTTGTGTGGGGATGACCAAAGTGTGCAGGAGGGAGATAAGGTGGAGAGCAGAGGGCAGAGGTCTTGGAACCCAGACCAGGAGCCCAGAGCCAGGAGAGTGAGAACCGTGAGGCTTTTAGCGGGAGATTCAGGGCCGAGCACAGTGCTCCTGGAGACCGCGTGGGCTGTGGTGTGCAGGCGGGTGGAGGGGAAGGAACTAGAAACAGGGAGGTGGGACAGAGGTCGCAAGGGCTGGAAGACACAGTGAGGGGACACAGCCCAGGGGAGGCCCCCAAGAAGCCCCTGGTGGGCCGAAGGCGCAGTCCCCTTGCTGGGTGGAGGCCCCATGGGCGGTCGCAGGCCTCTCCCTTTGTGTCCACCTGCTGTGACACCGGTCACCTCAGAGAGGAGCAGGCTCACGTCTGCGCACGCATGTCCCCAAGGCCACCCCTCTGCTCCCACCTTTGCTCCGGCGGTTGAGGGGACTTCCGCCGGCCCTCTCCTCAGCTTGCTTCCGCACGCGTCTCTGGATGCGAGGGCACCTTCCTGTGGTCAGCTCTGTGGAGGTATAATCCACACACAACAAAATTCACTAACTTGAGGGATACAATTTGGTGAGTTTTCACAAATGTCAATGCGGTCATGCCACACGATCTGGACAAGGCCAGTTCCCTGCCGGGGCCACGGGGATTCCAGCCCACGCCATCCCGCCGGCTCCCTCTCCACACAGTGCCCTCTGCTGCACCGACCCATTCTGGTTCCCCTCGATTTCCAAACCCTCTTCCGTTGCTCGGTTGGGCTGACACTTCTGGGTCCCCTCCCCAGTTGGCAAACAGCTGCTTTGTTGACCGTTGGGCTTTGCTGCCAAATGTTTTCATTTCTCTTGGGTAAGTTTCTGCGTCGTATGGAAATACGTGTTTCACGTAATAACAAGTGACCGAACAGTTTTCCTGGATGGCCGCACCGCCTTGACCGTCAGAGTGTGCGCGCCGCTGCGCCTGTCTTCTCCGGCGCTGGTGTGGCCGGCCTCTTCCCGCCTCCGCGCGCAGGAGCTGGTGAGCCGGTGACAGCGCCGGGCTTGTGCTGACATGTGGTGACGCCAGACGCCTTCTCCAGCGCCTTTCTCATGTGGGTGGGGGTCTGCCAAATCACCCAGCTGTGTTTTTATCGGATTTTTTTTTTTTTTTTTTTTTTGCTCTAATCGGAGGTAGGAATCCTTTTCTCTAGGTTCCTCTGTTGTAAAATGCAGCATGTAATACCTACAGTGTAGAACCAACTGTGTTATCAGTAAGGCTTCCGGTCAACTACCGGTTGTTAATTGTTAAGTTTTGGGGACGTCGAAGTCATACTTGGGTGTTTAACTGCACGGGATGGAGACAGGGTATGGGCGCCTTTAACCTCTGTGTTGTTCACAGCCAACTGCATTTTGTTCCAGTTCTTAAGCACGGCACATTCCTCCCAATCTTTGCCCATCGGCGGCTTCAGGTGGCCCGTCGCTTTACAAGAAATAAGTTATTCACAAAGGACTCTGGCTATCATGGCCTCCCCGTGGTGACGTAAGACGGCAGGACGCCTCTGTGACGAGGTACAGTGAGGGTGATGTAGGCAGTGCGACGTAGGCCACGGCTGGCCTTGGGACCACACGTCTGCGGGGAAGAGCCCCGTACGGCTCTAGAGGCGAGTTCTCCTGCTGCTGTTCTGTCTTTTCTCATAGGCTTTAAATTGTCTTTTAACTTTCTCTGCTGTGTCTTTGGAAAAGTTTTTGATTCTGATGAAATTTACCACTTCTTTTGTAGCATGTGAATTTTGTGTCTCATTTGAGAAATTTTTGTCTTACCTTTAAAGTTTTTAAGACTTTGTCCCATTTTTTCTATAAATTGACAGTTTTAGCTTTTATACTAGGTTCATGATCCATTTTGAACATTTTGTGTACTTTTGCACAATGGGGTAAAGATCAGCCACATAATACATATGTTATATATTGCATTTATCTAAAATCTGATGGATTTGGACATATCACTACATATGTCTAGGATGACATCCCTTGTGGCAGTAGCATTCCAAAAAGATTACGCTGCTCTCACTGAGTTCTCTCCGTGCCTTTGCCAAAGATATGCTGGTCCTGTGCATCCGCTTCTTGCCGTCTCCGCCGTCCACTGGTCTACATTTCCATCTCCGTTCTGCATAATTCCGTCTCAGTGATGGGAGCTTTCCCGCAAGTCCCAAAATCAGGCGTCGTCCAAGTCCTCCAACTTTGTTCTTCTTTTTCAGGTCAGCTTCGGCCTTGGTCCTCTGCATTGTCACAGAAATGGGAGAGTCAGATTTTCAATTTTTATAAAAGAAAGAAACTGTACATTGAGACTGAGGTTCCAGAATCTGTAGACCATCTGGGGAAGAGCAGACCCTTGTGACCCCGAGCCATCGTACGGGCTCCTTCTACAGTTACTCAGTTTCCTTAATTTCTCCTGGCAAGGCTGCATAGTTGTCAGTGTATACGTCCTGCACAGGTTTTGTTACATTTACTGAATAGTATCTTACGCTTTTTGATGCTACTATAAATAATATTTTAAGTTCAATTTCTGATTGTTTATTACCAATATATAGAAATACTGGTCATTTTGTACTTTGACCTCATATCCTTTAAACTTGCTGAATTTATGTATCAGCACTGATGGCTCTTTAATGCCTTAGGATTATCTACAGATTCTCATGCCATCCTCACATACAGAGTGCTCTATCTTGGGCCCTGCAGTAGGAGGTCTTTTATTTTTTTCATTTATCTGCTTGCCGTGCTGCTCCAGACGCAGCATCGGGGGTGGTCTTTCCTGGAAGTGGAGAGAAAGTGCGTCACGGGAGCTTCCTCATTCTCAGAGAGGAGTGATTTAGCGTATGTTACCTGCAGTATCTTAGGATACCATTTTCCTAAGAAAGCTGCATCTCACTCCTAGTACATGGGAACTTTTTATCAAAAATGGATGTTGAATTTAATCTTAATATATTGAGATAATCACAGCTAACCCGTTTAGTTTGTTTACGCAGTGAATCGTGCTGATTCATTTCCGAGTGTTGAACCAGCCTTGCATTCTTCTTCCCTCACTTGCTCATGTTGTATTACATTTTTTTTTTTTTTTTGGACTCACTCACTTTTGAAAGTGCTTCAGCCAATAACGGCAGGAATGGGCATGTTGCTAAACACAGTGGATGCTTATCAGGTCCTGTCTTCTCTGACCCACCAGCAGCACATGAATGCCCTCGCTTGCAAACGGCCTCCTGCTTTGGGTGATTGCACACCCCCCTCCTCTCCTGCTCTGCCCTCCCCACAGGCTCTTCTGCACCCATCCTGATTCTGCCACCTGTACCTTAATCCATGTAGGCATTCCCCAGGCTAGCTTCTGAGCACTCTGTCTTTCCTTTCCAAACCCTTCCCTTTCGATGGTTAGGATTGCCTATTTGTGTGCACATGTTATACATGTACATGTGTGAGCACACGTGTGCACGTGTATGTGCACACAACAGTGTCTTCCTGTCCTGCTGCAGAGTGGAAGGGGTTGCAGGGTGGGAGGGACCTGGAGGCTGAGAAAAGCTCCTGTATAAGAGGGAGGTCAGCAAGGTCCCAATTTCCATCCACACCCTAGGGAGCCGTGTGGGCACCACTGCTGGAGAGCAGACAGCCCCAGCACGGGACACACCCCTCTGCTCCCCTACTGTCCCACGGGGCAGCACAGAACGGACAGGTGCAGAGCAGGCAGTGGGCAAGGAGGGGGAGCCCCTTCGGCTACCTCCATCAGATGGTGCTGGCGTTTTTCACACCACTTCATTTCCTGAGCCACACATTCGATTTTGTGAGGATTCCACCCAGGATAGAGAGGCACATGGACACTTTGTTTACTAACAAGGTCACCTTCCAGGCAGGTCCTCCTCCTGAAGTTATTTTCTGTCTTCCTGGGCTCATCCATTAGCATTTGCTCTTGTGAGCACCAGATGGGAGAAAGGATTTCAGTTTTCACCTTTCTGAACAATCATTGCACCCTTGATCTTGAAAGACAGACACCCGACGTTTCTCTCCCATCTGAATGTCATGGGCAGCGTTCAGCTCTTCCTGCCGTGACCCAGCAGCTGGATGCAAGGCCGTTACTTCTAGGTAAGCAAACTTTCTTTTTTCTGGGGCTGCTTTTTAAAGCTTTTCTTCAAACTGCGGCTCTTGGTTTGATCAGAATATGGTTAAATGGAGACTTCTGACATCCTGCTTAGAACCCACGGGACCTCCCAGATCCGAGTGCTGGTGCCTCTTACTAATTCAGATCTTCAGCTTTGTGTGTTACATGCTTGCCTCCCTCTCACTTCTGAGCACCTCGGCCTGGAGCCCTGACCAGACGCCACCGGCCTTTCTCTCTCTGTGGTCCATGTTTTCAAGTCCATCTTCCGTGGTGTCTAATCTTTTCCCTTCTGTGGCATCAGCTCCACCTTCTGGCTCATTCTGTCTTCAGCTTCGGCTAATAGGTTTCTGTTTGAAATCTATTTTTTAAGCTTTGTTTGATTTTTTTCCTAGCTTACCTGGTCCATTTCTTAGCCTTTTATTGCTTCTTTTTGTCCCCATTTTTTCCTCTGAAACATAACCAATACACTCACTGTATATTCTGTCCCCAATAGTTCCAGCACCTGCCCTGCTGGGGATCTGGGCTTACGAGACTCCCGCGGGCTGTGGCTCGCAGACAGTGCTTCTGTCATGCATTTAGGGACTTTGGCTTTGAGGTCCCATTTCTCAGAACCACGTCCAAATTTACTCCCCATTTCCTGCTCATGAGAGCACCACCAAATGGACAATTAAAAAAGACAAATGCAGGCTGGAAGTTTAGACCACAAAGTCAGTGTGAAATTGTTTTCCAGATGCAAGTGCGTGTGGCCATTCTGTCTCAAAAGCGGACTTTTTCTCCCCGAGGCCTCTGCGCAGGACCTGCAGCCACTGCGAGAAGCCGGTTCAAGCCCTGGATTTCTCCTCGGTGGTCTGTGGCCTCCAAGGAATTCCCTCTTCTGATCCCTTGACCACACATTTAAAGATGTGTTAAAAATATGTTATGGAGTGTTTTCAGCAGTAATGTGGCGAGTTTCCCGTAGCCAGCCTTCACCGACTCCATATTTGACTCTTACTATTAAGTTGAGCTTTTATGGCAGAATGTCCCTTTTTCCCCATCCTCCCTCCACAGCCGGGCTGATGATGCCTTGACCCTCCTACTGGTCCCAACAGTGAGAGCACAGCTCAGGGCAACACATCTGTGCTAAAAAAATGCAGCTTTTATTCACTGATGTCACCCTGGCTTTCTGTAAGAATTTATTTTAATTTTCATTTTTTAGAACGTTTTCGAAAACTAACCATTCTTGGGGCACTGCCTACCTTGAAATGTATTTGGGGAGTTGGACAACTTCACAATACTGCTAGCCCTCCCCTGCATGGAGAACACGGTTTTGGCTACGAAAGTTTCCAATGACTCCCATGCAGACACAGAAAATAAAGTTAATACTGCAAAAATTTGCTTTCCACAGATGTAAGCTTCCAGGGCAGAATTTAGTCTCTGCAGATTCCAGGAGACAGAATTACCTAGGGACTAAAAACATGTTTCCATGTTTGGAAGTCGTGCCGCAGAGACAAGGGACAGTGACGGTTCTGTGACCCTGAGAGAAGAAACGCAGTCGCATGTAGGGCAGTGTCTTCTCCGTGTGCCTTGAAAGGGCGTCACCTGGGGCAGCAGGGGGGCGGGTGTGCGGGCTGCAGGGGGCAGTCTAACTGAGGCAGGGCCGCAGAGGCTGGGAACGGAAGAGAAATCTCTAATGGGACAGGCTAATTTTAATGTAAAGGGACCACGTCTCTAAATTAATTTAATTAATCAGGCTTCAACAGAGGAGAACAATTTGCTATTTGTGGGCATAGCCATGACGAGACAATTCTCCTGCCCTAGTAGGACAGTTGCAGGGAGCGCTTAGTCCGGTGTTCACCCTGCTGGTTTCTGAGGGACGACATCTTAGAATTAATTACATGATGTAAACAATTACATTTTAAGTACCGTGGACCCAGAAAAAAACGACACTGGTGAGTTTCTGGTTTGGTTTTTTGTTTGTTTCACATTTTTTTTTTTTTATTAATTCTGTGAGTTGTCATTACCTGTCATTACCTGTGGATATTTTTGGAAAAGAACGTTTAAGCTTGAATTGCAGCCATGAATGCTCGCCACGTTTATTTCAATCGTCCTCTGCTCACCGACGGCCACGGACGACGAACCGGCGTCCCAAGGGAAGCGTGTGCTTTGGCTGACGTTCTCTTGGTGAAGGTCATGCGTCCTTAACCTTCAAGGTCAACCACAAAGCTAGCTGGACCTCATTTCTAACTGTGGCAGCGTTAAGTCTCACCAGCCCAGGGAGGGGATACTTGTGTATGACCGAATTTCTAAATTCTAAATAGTCTTCCAGAGAGAAAGAGAGAGAGAGAGAGAGAGAGTATGTGTGTGTGTGTGTTTGGAAAGAAGTTAGGAAAATTGGTTTGACCTCATGCTGGTGCAAATGCACATGTTTTCCTCTGAAGACCTCGGGCGTCCCCCCAGGAGCCTCCCCGCCGGGGTCCCACTTCCAGGCTCCGTGACGCCCCAGGGCTCCGTCAGGAAAGGGTGAGGGCACGGAAGCCTGGCTTTGGCACGGAGCGCACCGCTAGAATTTCACACCAACTGACTTAAGTGTCACGGAGCCGGAATCGCGGCCAGCGGCATCTCTGTGCCAGGGAGGTCAGTGCAGAGCGGCCGGGAGGGTCAGAGGGCGAGGCGGAAGGGGCAGGTCTGGCTGGTGCTTATTCGAAGGAGCTGCCGCATTAGCTCCACCCACCCACCACTCATCCATCGCATAATTCATTTCGGTTCTCTGTGATGTTAATGAGATATGAAAAGCCTTTTCTCCCCTTGCAAGGTATCAGCGTAGCAACATTAATGACACAGAATCCGCTCTGGTGAATGGGAGAGAAAGCGCTCACCTACACTGTAATTTATAATTGGCCTACTCGGGGGACCTAAGCCTTTTTGCAAGAAAACTGAAGCAGTTTGAGCTTTCAAATATGTTCCTTTCAAGCGCGCATTGTCACAGAGAGGGTCTGAAAGAATCCGTTTGCATCTAATTCAGACTTCAATGTTCTAGCCTGAAAAGACTCGAAGAAGAAAAGAAAGGAGAAGAAAAAAACCCTCTGGCTTCTCGAAGGCCCGTGTGTGACATCAGGATTTGCTGGCACGAAAATGCTCTTGTGACAGACATCATTATATCATTGCAGGAAGGGAAAGAGTGAATAGGTCCCCCAAATATTTCGGGCACCGTTCCAAACGCACGCGGTGTACGGCAGCTCCGCGAGAGTCTCTCCGCTGCCTGGGGACCGCGGGCTGCGGTGGAGCGCGATGGGTAGCACTTTATTCTAAGCTTCCATCAATGGGCGCTTAACTACTACTAATTTAGAACAGCGGCTTGGGGAACGATATCTGTGAGTCACATACATATCAAATGATTCCATTGTGATAGGTTTTATTGCCACGGAGGCTGGGGAGGCGAGGCTTTATTGATGGGAAGCGCAAGGAAGTGGGCTGCGGTCTGCGTGCTCCGCGTGGTGGCCTGTTCTGAGCCAGAGCAGGGGGGCCCTGGGGCAGACTCCGTGGTGACCCGGTGCTGGTCAGGGAAGCTGCCCCAGCACGCGGGGCTCGAGAAGCCAGAACCTGGCGATCCTGACTTAAAACACTGACGTGAATTCCTTTTTCTTCACTAATTTTAGGGAGCCCAGCGGTCCAAGTGAGGGAGGCCCCTCAGTCCGATCAGTGGGATTTTTGGATTCGTCGTCTTAGCTCCAGGCTGGCCTGGGGTCATTTTCTGCCCAGAATCTCAGCCTTGGCCCCTCTGTGCCTGGTTCCTCCAGGTGCCCCGAGCTCCAAAGCGGTGTCTGCCTGGGGCTTTCGGCCTGAGCCTGCCTTTCGCCCGCCGTGTGAGCCCACCTGACTGGGCTCCGCCATCCCCACCCGTCCTAACCCGCTAACAGTTTGCCCCATCAGTTATAACACTGATAGATAATATTACACGAATGTTATTCTGAATCTCTTCTTGAAGCATAAAAACCTTAGAGAAGTTAATTTAAAGAATTAATGGAGAGATGACGATAATCATCTATTATGGGGAAAACGCTACATACCAGAGAGAAAGGGTGATCTTGACGCCTCACTGCGCACACCCAGGGGCACCAGGTGCATCCCGTGCACAACCTGTGAGGCTGAACAAGGCTGGACGGTGCTGTCTGCTGCGAGAGGCACGGAAATCACCGCCCGGCTCAAGCCCAGCCACGGGCTTCCGAGGGAGGCAAGTGAGGGCGAGTCCTCCGTGTGGAAGCCGCTTGAAAACCCGCCGGGAGGGCGCCCGTGTCAGCAGCTGTGCCTCTGTCCACGTGTGTGGGGGACGGGGTGCTGGGATCTGCCCTGTTGACAGGGAAGCCTGCCCATGACCCGCGTGGGGGTGGGTTCGGGGTGGACACTCGCGCACCCTCCGTACGGGGACAGACCCGTCCACGTGGAAATCGTTACGGGGCTGGTACTGACGGCGCCTGGCACACCCGCGGGCGTTTCACCGTGCGGCAGGTGAGAGGGTCGAGCACCGAGCGGGGCTCGTGGTGCCCTGCCCGGACCTCGGTTTCCCATACAATTTCCCAACAAAAGGACCCAGCAATCCGCGGAGAAAGGACTCCTTCGAGGACTGGGCGGGGAAGGCACGAGAGGAACCGGGAGTGCCGCGCTGGGAAGTAAGGAGGTGCCCAAAATCAGGTGTCAGAGGCGCCCAGGAGCTGGACAGGCTCCCAAAAGCCAAAGTTGGAACAGTTATAGCAAAGAAACAAAAAGCTGTTGGGTTACCACCCAGGGAGCAAATTCCCACGGGTCCTACTGACGGAAACAAAAGAGTAAATTAGGAAGTAAGTGGAAGAGAAGAGGCGACGCACCGCGCTGAAGGCTCCCGGATAATTTGCGGAGATGGTCCGTCCTCGAGGACCGAGCGCAGCCCGCCCGCGGCTATGCGCGTTGGCTCACTTCTTCCAGCCGGGACAGCGCGGATGGGGAGGCCTGTCGGGTGCCTCCTCCGCCAGGCCGTGAAGGTCAGCCTCAAAGTCGGAGTCGGGATGATGGCTGGACCTTGATAAGACGCCGTGTGAACGACACCTTGCCTCTGTGGTCTTCTCCCCCCAGTCCACGCCCCCAGGCTCATCAGAGAAAAACGCGGCAAATCCCAACCGAGGGACGATATACAAACCCCTGGACCAGAACCCGCTCAAAACTGATGCCATGCAGGAGCGGGAGGGCCTGAGGAGACGGGACAGCGAGTGTGATGTGGGGTCCCGCATGGGATCCAGAAACAGAGAAAGGACGTTGGGTGGGAAATAAGGCGAAGCGAGTAAGGTGTGGACTTCAATTCCTGATCACGCATCAGGATCGGCGGTATCGGAACAGACGCTGATACCAGCGTAAGCGGCTACTAACAGGAGAGCCTGGGTGTGGGTCCACGGTCCCCTCTGAAGTTCCTGTTTCTGCCAAACCACAACTATTCTAGAAAGAACGTTGTGTTTTAAAAGAAGTTAGCTAGGGGACACACGGAGGGCCTCCTACAGCAGGGGAAGCGGTGTAGAGGGACTCTGTACAAATAATCCACTGGGAAACCCTGACCGTGGGGTGTGCGTGGTTTGGGGCACAGGAGGACGGAGGGTGCTGTGAGGCTCCAAACCGGCAGGCGGGCCCCAGCCGGGGTCCAGGGCTTGCAGTGGATGGGCTGAGCCCTGCCTGCTTCGGAGGGCAAGCTCCACTAGCGGTCTGGAATGACTCAGAAGAAAACCATTTGGATATATTTGCATCCCAGTCTACGACAGGATAACTTAAATTCAAACTCACCACGGCAGAGTCTACAGGGAGATGAGTCCGTCAAGCAGAAATGAAAGCATTCAAATAAATTTTTGAATATCCTTGAGAAGACAGAGTGGTAAGAGTTTCCAAGCCAAGGGAATCGCAGAAGCCATTTCTCAACATGGTTAGTGGTGGGGTCAGGGAGCCCGCGGAGACCGCTGGGTCAGACCCCCACCTCCCAGGCGAGGAGACCGGTCTGAAGTCGGCTGAATTCCCGCGGGGCTGGGCAGGGGGGCCGAGGGCTGAGCCGCCGCTGCTCCTGCTCTCCCTCCCCCCTGCCGTGCGAGCCGGCGCCTCAGAAACCCTGGCTTGCTTCACCGTCGTTCCGAAGCCACTTGCCGTTTGGAAAACGGTTTTAAGGCAGCCCCCGTGTTACGGGGAACCAGGAAATGTCACCTCTGTGTGGAAGGGCTCTGCGCCTTTGTTGGTGACAACAACAAACGGATGTAATCGGTTTAAAAACAAATCCCTCCCTTTCAACAGCCCACGCACAGCAAGGCCGTGGAGGAGATCACAGCTTCGGGTTCAGAAAGCACAAACCCTCCCACGGTGCCTGGCCCTGTTCTGAGGCCAAGCCGGAGGGGTCCGTGTCTTCTGGAGCTTCTGTCAAATCTGTCCGAAGCCCTGTAGGGACGGGCACGGAGGCCCCAGTCTCCCGGGGCACAGACGGCCCTGCACGACCGCCCCGCACACAGAGAACTCGGCTTCCCAAGCCTCCAAGTGTCATTTCCCAGCCAAATTTAGAGAAAGGAATCTGGAATCTGGTTGCTAAGTATATATATGTTTGGGGGTGGGAAATGAACTTGGGTTTTAGTTTTATAGCCCAAATAATTTTTAGCTGAAGAAACTAATAGAAATGAACAACAGACATAAAACTTTAGGCTGTGTAAATTACACGGTTCTGCTGCATTAACTTCATAAAGCCATAATCCTCTCTTCCATAAACTATTACACCCACAGCAACATATCTGATTTATGGGGTGTGGGATCGATGGGAAAAAATTAATGCTTGAAAAACATATTAGAGACATTATTGAACAGATTTTAATTGAGATTTGATTTCAATGCCCCTTATCCACATGATTAATGGGTCCTACCCCCCGACTGCTACAGCCCGAAAAGAGTCCTTAATATGACAATTACGTATCTGTCTTTGGGTTTTACGGCGCGCCCCACCCCCACACACTTCATCAGCACAGTGTGGCTTTTGTGCAGATTAAATTGAGACTCAATTTTCTCTATTTTCCAGCACTTACTTATGTTTTATGACAAGCACTAAATCAATTTTATGCTATTATTGATTTTTTCTTAAATGGACACAAACCATTTCGCCTTCTGCCCTCCGTTCCTTCTTCCCCTTTCCTCACTGTACGCGTGATATACGGCCCGCACCGCGGTTCCCAGGGCTCCCGAGACGTGCACAGGTCGTGCCGGTTCAGTCCGTCTTTACAACAGCAGAATTGACGAACTTAACCTGGAATTCTATCAAAACTTGTATATTGTTGTGGGGGCGGGGGCGGGGCGGGGGCCGCGGGGGCTTCTTCCTCCTTTTCTTCCCGAAACGAGAAAGCCTCAAGGTCAATTCTTTTCCCTGGAAGTTCCGGCAAGATTTCTCCCATAATAGTGCCTAAATTTTTGAGCAGAAGCTTAAGCTATAATTTTTCCAACATCCTTGAAGTCTAATTAATATAGCAGTAGAGGGAGAATCCATTTCATGGCTTGCAGGGAAAGGGCATTATCGGCAAGGTGCAATAACTCCTCTGAGATGCTGGGCGACAGCTAGTTGTATGCAACGCAATTAAGAAGCTCCCGGATCTGTGGGGCTTTATCCTCTATGACCTATGGCAAAAATTAACTGCTGCCTTGGGCAAAAGAAGTAAGAATAGGTACATAATTTGTAATCAGATAGCATTTTTTTCTGAGTGAAGAATTATACATGAAGAAAAACAGCTAGCAATCCGGGCTGCTGGAAAGGTCCCTCATTGATTTGTGGTTCAACTGCCGGTCTTAGAAAATATAATCATATTTAAGTGCCGATGCCTGTTTTCTTCATGTGATTAAAAGACATGCAGATAAGTACAATTATTGCACTCCATCCCATAATTAGCACATTTTAGATATTTTATTTTAACAGGTTAATGGCTACGCTATACATAGGTGTGAAGACAGTGTGTTTTTCCTCTTTATTTATAAAATACGATAGATGATAAATACTAGTGTAGTAATACTTGCATCAAAATTTTGAACACAAGAACACTTGCAAATTCAAACGGTGGCGAAGTCAAGCGATGGCTGTCGGGATCTTTAGTGACGCACGGTCGGCTCGCCCGCGGGTTTTGCAGCGAAGGGAGCCAGAACACCGAGCAACCAAGAAGGCCTCTTTCTTGGCGCTGCCCGGTTCCTCTTGCTTTTTATCTCGCAGCGTTCTCGAGAATATTTCTGTAAAATATTACAAAACGCTGCCAGGCCAGCAGGCGGGGGCAACATCCAGGAACACCTGGTTTGAACGGGGCCGCTTGAATACTTGCCCCTGAGAAAGGCCATGGTTTATGGCTGAGTGTTCAGGGCCACACATGACCCTCACCTTGACACACAGCGCGGGCCTGAGCTGGGGGCCGTCTTCCGCAGCCATCGGCCTGCGGGTCCCTGTGACTGGGGGGGCGCCCCGTCTCCGGCGTCCCCGCGGGGCTCCCTACAGGAGGTACGACTCGGCAGCCCTGATGTGAACCTTCGCGATCGCTCACGCCGTTGCGCTTTCTGGCGAGTTCGGGATCACGGGACCCCCGGGAACCTGCGCCCCTCCTGCAGTCGCCGGCCCCGGGAGGAAGCTCCCGGAGAGCAGACGCCCCGAGAGGGTCCCACATACCCTGCCCTCCGCGGGTGAAAGCCACCGCAGGGAGAAGAGCCCGGAACAGACCGGAAAGCAGAATTCCCCGCAGGAAAAGTATAAAACACAGCGACTGTGCGAGAATACTGTAAAGGCTCTGAGGGTCTTTCCCAATATTGCTGAAGCGAGACCGGCCGCTCTCTCCTCGGAGAACCCGGTTTGCCTTTCTCACCGGCTCCACCGACTCTCCCTGCCCCACCCCTGCGTGACACCCCAGACGCTGCCCGACGTCGTGGGGACCCGTGCCGAGTGGCGTGGCTGTGGGACGAACACCCTCCCTGACCTGGGGCAGCGAGGACAGCTCCCAGGGCGATGCCGAGGGTGCTGGAGAGGAGCCCCGTCTGCAGCTTCTTCCTCCCGCCGCTGTGCTCCCGTCAGTGGTGGAGCTTCTGTCTTACAGAGTCAGGAGGCAGCGCGCTCTGCTCCAGCCCTGACCGTGGCTGTGTTCTGGCAGAAGCAGCCGCCCGGACAGGTCCCCGCGTCCCTGCAGCCCCTCCGTCCAGGAGGAGCCCCCCAGACAGCCCGCCTTGCACCACCGGCCTCTGTCCGATCCCAGAGGGTGTCACTCCCTTCCCAAGCCGGCTGGGGCCGGGGCTGAGGTCAGGGCTCCAGGCCGGGGGCAGCAGCGGGAAGCACTGTGCGGTGAGCTCATTCATCAGTCAGCGCCGGGGTGAAAGCTCGGGACCTTGAGCCATCTCTGGGCTCACCCCGGCCCCCACTGCTGGGCCTCACTGGCCTCGGTGTCCTGACCGTAAATTCAGGGGGACCGTTACGCACCTGTGGCATCCCCCATCCTCTCCGACCCCCGATTCCGCAGATGGTCTCAGGGGACAACTAGAAGTACTCGTGACCCTTCCCCCTTGGGTTTTAAAAGCGCTGTCTCTGTTTTCACTGGTCTTTAGTAGAAATAATCTGGGGGATTATTTAGCAAGTGAAAATCTCCTGGCAAATGAGATCTGCGTTTATGAACCAGAGTACAAAGCCCGTGTAGGGAACAAACAGGCCCTCAGATTTGAAGACCCCCACGTCCACTCTGCAAACACTGAGGGGGTGTGTACATGTCAGTAGTCTCCGTGCTGCCTAAATTCTGGAAAGGGACACAAATCACAGACACATCACTCAGCAGCACGTTTGCAACGGGACCAGGTGATAACGCACGGAGAGTCACGCAGGACAGAGTTGTGCGCGGTGCTTGTCACAGTGAGGTTTTCATCCGAGGAACGGTGCACTGGGACACTTTAATTTTAAGAAATACATTCTCCAAAAGAAACGTGCGGTATTAAGAGATACGTCCCGCTTCTCATGACAAGCAGCTGACGTTGTTCGGACGAGAGAAGCTGGAGGCAGCCGAGCCCAGACCTGTGCGTTCTTCCAGGATGAGCTCACTTGAGAAGAATCTTAAACTTCACGTCACCCAAGTTTGGAACTGCAAATAAATCAGACCGAAGGATGCTCTCGTGGCCTGCAATCAGCTCTCCTCGGCATCACGGAATTCCTGAAGACAGAAACTGCTTCACTCTCCCACGAGGATGTCACTGACCCTCACTTCGATGAGCAGACGAGCGAAGGCGTGGCGGCCACGTTCTTCGTAAACGAGTTGGTCCCTGCTGCTCAGGGCACGGAGTGCGTGCGGCTTCGTGTCAGACCGGCTTCGGACACGTACCCAAGCCGCCCTACGGCTCTGAGCCAGGCCCAGCTCAGCTGCACACAACCCGCCCTGCCACGCATGTCACCACGGCGGCGGGTGTCCCCACCTTCCCTCTGCAGCACCTTCCCGGCCTCTGGGGCCCCGCTGCCCCTCCTCGTTGCCCCCGCCCCCTGCCAGCCCCCTCCACCCGGCAGCACACACGTCCCTCCCCGGGTCTGACTCCACTGTGCCGACGGCCACGGTCTGGGCAGGGAGCAAACTCTGGCTGGCCCGCGGGGGTCACGGGTCGGCCTCACGCAGACATCCTCGACTGGGCCGCTGCCATCGGCCGCTTGCACGTGTCTGGAGGCCGTCTGGCCCCCCACTGTCAGGGTTCCCTCCGCCGGGCGGCTGTTCTACAGGATTTCTGAGATGGGGCATGTCACTGGCAGACGGGGACCCACTGGTGTGACTGGGGACTCGGGGAGCGACCGGGGCGCCGGGGCTGGGCCAGAGCCGTGTCTGGCGTCGCTCGCTCTCCAGGAGGAATGTGGGCGCCCCTCGCCGGCGGCTCAGGCCAGGTGGCCCCCAGCCCCTCAGCCGCAGCACAGAAAACCCCTTCCGTCAGCGCGGAGAGGGCCCACCTTCCGAGTGCAGCTGGGGCGGGAAGCTGTGTGCCTGGGCCGTTAGAAATGTGCGGAGAAATTACCTCGGTCCCCGTAGAGGCATCCAGCAGCCGCCCGGCCCAGCCTTTCGGCGGTAATACGCTCCCATCAGCTCTAATAGCCCCGCGCTGGATTCCGGAGGTATTATGGATTGTACAGCAAGCATATTGTCATTAAATTAAATTTTCAGAACATTCCCCAGCTCATCACAAATACCACAGAGAGTAATCATAATCGGTTCTCAACACATGTGTAATTGCCTTCAGCTGGCGTTTTTTACAGTTGACATTGTTCAGCAGTGATAAGGTGATTGGCGATTTGAATACACAGCTTGTTTCATAGCTGCCGTAATTGAAATATGGCGCGCGTGAACGGAAGCTTACACTGAGACCCAGGATAATCACCTGACACCAGAGTAATTGAGTCGACAATCTGCCACCGGGGCTCTCGGGGAGCTCCGCGATGAAAGGCAGCCATTAGGAGGGGGCGCCTCTCCCGGCTGTCGGGCTGCCAGGCTGGTGCTCGGCGCGGCGCGGGGCAGCGGGCCCGGCCTCGGGGACAGGGGCGCCCACACACCATCCTCCCCCCGGTCCCGCGGCGAGGGGGCGGCGCGGGGCTGGGGAGGAGGGCACCGGCGGCTGCCATCCTCTCCCTCTGTTTCCGTGTCCTTCTGTTTCTGTCTCTCTCTCCACGTCTCTGTCTCCCCCACCTCCTCCTGCCCCCCTTCTTCCTTCTGTCAGAGGGACCCTGTCTTCCTCCATCGCCTCCGTTGGGACACACACACACACACACACACAGCTCCCGCCCAGGTCTACATGGCACAGAGGTCACCTCAGGATGGCTAGCTGGAAGAACCCAAAACACACTCCTGTCCTGGGGCGCCGGGAAGCCAGTGCACACGCGCGCACACGCACACACACGTGTGCACACACACAGAAGCAGCCACCCGTGCATGTGCACACATGCACACATGTCTACACAGGCAAAGAGGCTCACGGGTACGCACACAGGCATGCGTCCACACTGCCATGTGCACATGCAGGCATGCACGCGGGAATGCAGACATGTGTGCATTCACGTGTGTGTGCACATAGGCATGTACACACGGCGTTGCGCAGGCATGCATGTGTGCACACAGGCGTGCACACATGTGTGCGCAGGCACATGCACACAGGAGCAGACATGCACGCAAACGCAGACAACTCCCGTGGAGTGAAGTCAGTCAGCACCGCGCTCCAGGCCTGGGAGGAACAAATACTGTTCTCAGCGGACAGCAGCTGGCCAGACTGTGCTCGCTATCATCGCCTTCTGGTGAAATTCTCCTGCCAACCTGATTTCCCGGCCTGGCTCCAACCAACAAGACCGGAGGCCCCACCAACAGCCCTGGTGCCCTTGTGATCCGAGCCCTCGCACGCTTCCCATACCCGGAACCCCACTGAATTAAACACCTGAAGACACTGGAAAACAGAGCTTATTTATTGCTGCATAGTAAATTTAGATAATGATGTTCATTTAAATATTATTAACAAACAACAGGCCTTCAGAAATGCCAAGGAACTGCTTTAATTTTCATAATTAAAAGAAGAAACCTGGGCATTCTGTCTTACAAAATCTTTTCTAACCCCACATTCAACTTTTATTAAAAATTGGAAATACTATTTGATTCAGAAAGCTGAGTGCACCATTTAAAAATGCAGTGAATGTGGGAAATGAAAAACTAGAATGGGTCTGTGTGCCGGGTTGTGACAGACCAAGCTTTCCCTGCGCCGTGGGACTGGGGAAGCCAAAGCCGGCTTGGAGGAGGCGTCCCAGCGTGGGCTCCGTGATCATAGCGGCTCCTTAGAGCATCAGTTAGGCAGGAGGGAAAGCAAATGAGGCAAGGACTTGATCGGAGGTGGGAAGTGGCCTGCTTTCCCGGAAAACCTCCTCTTCCGAGCGGGGACCGCACTGCCCACGACTGCTTCCGGTTCACCGGCAGTGAAACCTTGTGCCGGCCAAACCCACCGCACGGCCTGATCCTGAGCACGCGCCCCGGGGGGGATCCGGCTCAGGAGTCAGGCGGGCGGTCTCCACAGCTGGCCGTGGTTGGGGGTCTGTCGTCTCCTGGGTTCAGATCATTCCTTCGGGCAGACCAAGACCACCACCTGGGTTCAGGTCTGGCTTCTCATCACCACCTTGTTGGCCTCTCGCTGTAGGATGCCGAGGAAATCCTGCAACTTCCAGGAGGCTCTCCCTTCCACTAAAAATTCCCCGTGGCCTTCCCAGGTCTGTGGGGGAAGATGTCAACAGAGGCCTGGTTACACGAAACTCCGATGGAGGGAATTCTCTCCGCCGTGCATACCAGACGCTCCGATTTGCAAGGCTGCTTCTCACTACCCCGGTTCCCGTCGGCCTCTTTGTGTTCACCTCACACCAAGAAACTGAACACACACTAACAGAAAAAATCATTTTTAATGAGAGGAACTACTTGTGTGCATAAGCAGATGATGGGAAGCCCCTTTAGCGCCACTGGTCCCCCCAGGTCAACATGAGCGAGATCCTGAGGTGTTCTTGACCTTGGAGTGACCCAAGGTAAAAGTATTAATGGGATAAATCCCAGGGGACTTGAAAAGCTCTTTCTCCTCCTTGAATCAGAAGTCAGCAGGCTTTCCTAGCAGCCTCTGTGGAGCTGAGGGCCGTCGTATATCTGAGTGTCCAAACAGATTGAGAAACTCATTAACTCAGACCTCTCACCAAAGACAGGGTATGAAACACTCCAAGTGTGGACACCCGTAAAGCAGGACTGAGCGCGAGAAGAAACCCTTGATGACCCCGGATGTTTATTGTTCCTAACGCGGAACACAGCCCAAAACTAATTCTGCATCTAGGAGGAAACATAAAAGTAAACGCTCGGGTTACCCTTCTTTTATGGGATTTTCTCCTCCATATATTACCCTCTTAAATGCTTTCTTCAAAACATGAAAGGTCCTCACACTTCCTTCCTGAGAAGCTGACAGTCACAACTTTAGTTTGCTTGACCATAAAGTAGCAAAGTTTTACAACATACAAAAAATACAGTAGTACTGTATGACACTGTCACTATCATTTATGGCACAATTTTACACAAAGAAAGAAGTGTCATAAAAGAGAAATAACTTCTATCAACTGCCCTAAAATGGCTTATGTCATAAATAAGTCAGATTTCTGAGAGTGAACCAATAAAGTCCTGGCAAATACAATTTTTCCCACTAAATAATCACCCTGACCTTTTCCTGTAGCATCAACGCCCTAAAAAACACACCAGGAAATACTGGTCTTGAAGAAACCATGAAATGAGTCCATTCTTGGAGGTGAATTGCAGTCTGTTTCTCAAACGGCATCCGGAAACGTTGGTGTTGGCGTGGGTCGGTGACCATGTTAGAGACATGGTGGTACCTTAGAGTGACCGGTGATGTTTTATTCTTTCCATGATCAGCCCCTAAATATGAAGTCAGACATATCGTTGATGCATTCTCCACAGGTGGACCTATGGCCCTCACAGCCTCACCCTACCAAACTCTCACACTTCCTTCACACACACGCACGCATGCACACACACACACTCACACACACGTGTGCACACACGCACACAGAGGATGCGGGCTTCTCGTCTCCGTGTCGTGCTCAGCTGCTGGGTGTGTGGGCGATCGCCAAGCGGTGCTCCCCCTGAATCACACGAGGTGCGTGTGAGCAGAACAAACCCCATGCTCACCAGGCTCTGACATTTCTTTACGACTTGCCTAACCCCGATGGCGCGTGCGTGTCCACGTGGGTCCAGACACAAAAATGTGTGAAATCAGGATCATAGCGTCAGCCCCAGACTCCTGGATCAGTCTTTAAGCACTGCCGGCGGCCAACATGCGGTGTCTGTAATCGCTGCCTGAAGGGGGAGGGCGGGCACGGCCACGACTGTGGTCGCACACGTACAGTCTACGCATAATGTGAACTATTTGAAAATTCAGTGACTATCAGAAAAGCTGCCAAGATGGTCCAGATTTAGTGACTTGCATGTATTTCTTTAGATGAGGGGAGTCACAGCCCGTCGCTTCTAAATTCCGAGTATGTGAGTTAGCCCTCAAAAGTGTGATACTCGCTCTCCTGTTGTCCTGGTCTGGACAAGCTTGACAGACAGACTTAAAGGAACCTTTACCTTTCCTTTTTTTTTTTTAAGATTTAGTTATTTATTTGAGAGAGGGCACGTGCAAGATGAGGTGGGGGGCAGAGGAAAAGAATCTCGAGCAGACTCCGCACTCGACATCACGACTCTGAGATCACCGCCCAAGCCGAGACCAAGAGTCAGATGCTCAACTGACTGAGCCGCCCGCGAACACTAACCTTTGCCTTTCCAGAAGCAGAAAACGAACTTTCCAAGTGAGTCATAGTTTATATTCTATTTTCCTTAGTTTTTATTTTATGTTATTTGTGTTTGATTTTATAATTATTTTGTTCTAGTTCTTACGAAAATCAATGTGTCTGTCTTGGTAAATATAAAATTTGAATCCGAGCCTCTGGACACATGTCTTCCTGACCTGCAGTATCTTGTCTTTATAGCACGAACACAAAAGCAATAATGAAATTAAACTGAAGTTCATAACAGGAAGTATGTGCTTCAAGTATTTTGTTGTGTTTCTGCCAATTTGGTTTATAATCTCAGATCACTCTGATTAAAAGATCTAGGTTTTGGGGAGAGGAGCAGGCTGGAATTTACACTTCGAGATCCCTGCCCTGCCTGGCGTTTCCAGGACGCCCACCATCTGTAACAGGAGCTGTTCAACCCAGCGTTTGGAAAGTCAACTTCTCCCAGTGTTTCTTGTGAATTATGAGATATTCACCCCGTGACAGAAACACATTCTACATGTTGCATGTAAACTCACAGTTTGTGAGTTTAGTTATAAGTTCATTCTTAACACTTTGCCTACAACTGAACACAGGCAAACCACTGTGCCAACATGAGCTCGCTGGACACCCTCCAGAAGGTGCGTTTTCTCTGGGATCTCTGTGGGATCTGCTTGGTTTGCACTGTCTCCTCGGTCCTGCCTGTCATGGGCACACGCGGTGGTCATCAAGCAAACACATGAACCACATTTACATTGTGTCTTCATGAACCATATTACATTGTGTCTTCGTGAACCATATTACATTGTATCTTCATGAACCACATCTACATTGTATCTTCATGAACCGTATTACATTGTATCTTCATGAACCACATTGATATTGTATCTTCATGAACCAAATTTACAACGCATCTTCATGAACCATATTTACACTGTATCTTCATGAACCATATGTATCCTCATACTTTTCCTACAACATTGAGCTACTGGTTCATCCTAGAAAGGAAACTGATTGCACGGTTTGCTTTGTTATAACTTCCCAGGAAATGCAGAAATGCATATGTGGTGTTTCACTGTCCAAAAAATAATAACTTATGGTACATTTATTGCATCAAAGGCAAATCTCCTTGATTTAAAAAAAGGGTCATTCTTTTATGTCTCTGGGTGACTTTGAGATTTTCAGTACATTACCTTTATCTCATCTGCTATAACCCTTTAGGTTCGATGAGGACTTGACTTTCCACGGTATGAAAACAAGATGATGTGAAGACACTCCCACCACAGACATCTACTGCGCTGGGCAAAATACAGCCAGCGCGCTCTTGGACACACGATCTGCTTGCACCAAGTGGGGCGGCGTCAGGAAATAAAGAACGTGACTCTTTACCCTCCCAGTGACCATGTGGTGAGCTCTGCACCTGCCGAGGGTCTAGAGGTGGGACTGATGCCGTGTCTACAGGTGGGTAGGAGACATTAACCTGAGCACTCCTCAACTGAGGGGTGGGAGCCAGGCCCCAGGGGCTAGTTCATCAACCCTAATGTGCGCAGACTAAATCCACCCATTCGGCATTGGGAGAATTATTATGTTTCTTAATTTTTTTGGAATTTGTAACTGCAGCCTGAACCACATTTTCCTTGGGGAACATGTTCATACCATGCATAGTCTGCCCCAAGCTAACACATTTACATAAGTCACGATACCTAACCAGTTACACCAATTGGGAATTTGGAGGATATTCTCTGAACCCAGGCTGCAATCGTGCCCCACGGGTGACACCCGGCTGCAGGGTGCGCTGGCAAGGAAAGCGTGCACAGACAGTGGGACCCGGAGTCTCAGCAAGGGGGCAAGTAAGCCCTCTTCCCCAAGCACCACAGAAACCTGGATTTTCTGGTAGAAATGAGAAAGAACTAAACAGAAGAAGAAATGCAGACATTAAGGAAAGAGTCTGCAGAAGCGAACATTTCAACAGGGGAGTTTAATACGTGGCTATGCAGGTGTGGAAGTGTTAGCGCAGACCTGGAGCCAGGAGGCGGAGGAGAGACCCTGAGCCACGGCTCACCTGGAGGGAAAGCGGTCCTGCCCACCACCGCTGCTGCCGGCCCCGCCGCTGGTTCTGGCCAGGGGAGGGGGCAGCTGCTGGGGCCACCGTGGAGGGGGCAGCTTGTGTTCTCCCCTCCTGCTAACTCCAAAGTGGAATGTAGAGTGGGTCCTGGGCCGAGATCCAGGGCGGGGTGGGGGTGAGTGGCATCCTAAATGAAGCATTAAAGAACATGGAGGATAGAATGAGAAGGTCCGGTAAGCAAACATGATTTCTGGAAAGGATGACGCCATTACTAAAGGAGACGAAGGGTTACAGTTCCTCTGAAATGATGAAAGACAGCAAATCCTCGCATCACAATGGAATACATGAAAATAGAGCTACACTTAGACAAGTCACATGGATGCCACGGAGCACCAAAGACCCAGAGAGGATCCTAAGACATGGGGAAGAACAGATGCTTCAACGTGAACAGATAGCTGCGCTCTCGACAGCATCAGCAAAGCAGAAAACAGGTTACCGGTGCTCGCACGGGGCTGAGACCCATCTGTCACGCACCTGGCCCGGTACCCATCCCGCTAAGTTATCTCATAAGGGAGGCCGGACAGCGGCTGAATCACCAGGGACAGTGTCCTTAGCCCGTGGAGACATTGTCCTGAGAGTTCACACATGCCGACGAGGCCAACCCTCGCCAGAACCCCCGCGAGGGAAACACCTCTCACACCCCCAGTAGAGGCAACACTGAAGGCCAAGAGCCGGAAAGAATTCTCCAAAGTTCATGTATCTCATGGGGCTGAAATGGTTTCCCATGAACACACTCTCAAAGAAGAAAAGTGTCCAGGATTCTGCTTCACAGAGAAGGAAACTGATTCCAGAGAAACGAAATCGGACGATCGAGAGTAGAATGAGGAGGAACATATCCCTGGACCTACGGGTCCACGTCAGCAAGCTCTAAGCAGACGGAACGACCCCCCTGAGAGGTGAGAGGGGAAGCGCTGGCGAGCCGCGAGCTTTAGCTGCAGACGGAGGCTCAGAGCCGAGCAGGCCTCGGACTCACCAGATGGAGGTGGCGGGGACGTCGCTTGTGTTTACGGTCGGTCGCACCAGGAACACTGTCTAAGTATGGCCGGTACGCCCCAGACAGACATGCGATGTCTGACATGTTACACTGGAAAGACAGTAAGGGGGAAAGGTGTGCTAGGCGAGAAATTCTAATTTTAAAAAGAGCTTGTGGGCTACATTAATGTCAGACCACGGGCATTGATATGGACCACGGCCACTGTCCAAAGACAGGGGGTCACTGGGGAGGGATCATGATTCTAAAGCTTAATGACCTGATAACAGCTTCAAATATAGAAAGAAAACAGAATTCCGGGAAAATGTTGAAAAATTTATAATCACGGTGTTCTAATTTAACAATTTTTTGTTGATAACTAATAGGCATAACAGCCAACACAATGCTGTGACAATAAATGATAAAAGAGATAACACACATATCCAGTAAATTACAGGCAGGTCTACTGTCTACTGAGCACTGGATCAGCGATGGAGAAGGTACAATATTTTTTTTTTCATCTTTTAAAAAAATTTTTCGTAAGATCTAGAAACTGCCTTCACATATTGCAGTGCTGTTCGAACCACAGCCTACAAGGATGTACTGACAGTATTTCACTTCACATCGCGAGGGAGGTGTGCTGTCGTCTACCAGGAAGACTGGTTCAGACTTTTCCGGATTAAAGGCACGCGCAGGAGAGTGCGCTCCTGACGCTGGGCACCACGGTCTGTCATCCAGGGCACTCCCTCAGGCTGAGTGGGAGCAGTCATCCCATGCTGAAGGCGCGTTAGTTCCGTGTGGAGTCGTCCAAAATACACCCCTAAGCTTCTAAAAGGGAGCGGGGGCTGGGGGGGCGGGTAGTCTGCTGGAGCCGGCTTGTTGGTCCAGTGAGGCTGACGGTGCGTTGTGACGAGCGCTGGACGACACACGCTCTTCTCAGGCAACGTAAGTTTTCATAACATTGACCACGCACCCGACCAAAACTTAAATCATAGAAACTACCCCAGAATTGGTACATAACACACTACATCCTATCAGAACGTCTAAGAAATTAAAGATAATAAAAAATGTCATTTATTTGGAAATTTAAATATGTTCTTCCAAGTAATTTGTGAGTCAAAACCCTGTGACAGAACCTGGAAAACATCCAGAAAGGAATGGTGGGGAATCCGGTACGGCATCTTCTGGTGTGTGTGTCGGAAGCAACACTCAGGGAAAGGTTGGGTCCCTGCAGATTATAGCAACGGACAAAGCCACGTGTCCAACGTAAGTCGTGAAAGGCATCATCACAAGAAAGAGAGAAAAGGCAAAGAAAGGAGAAAGTAAGAAATAACACGGTGAAGTGTGACGTTTAATGAAATAAATATAAGTAAGGGGAATCAAGAAGGATGAGCTTAGTTCTTTGGGTCACTGCAGAGCAACACCAGAGCCACAGTTAATCAGGGAAGGAAGGAAAGCCCCGCGGAGCAGGAGGGAGGGAAAGGAGCCACGTGTCCCGATCACGGAGACTCAGTCCATTCCACGGGAATGAAAACCTGAAACAAGTCTGGAAGTGTAGATGAAATAGATAACGCCCACAAAAAATATGACTTAGCATGCGAAAATCTGGCTACATTTAAAGTTAAGTTCAAAATAGCATTTCCTATTAAAAATCTACTACCAGAACAATAAGAAAACCCCAAAACAGAGCAAAAACACAGACCAGAGGAGACCCCAAACCAGCCAGCGACTCAGACAGTGATACAGAAGAGCACCAGCAAGCGTTCCAGGGACGGACCGTGTGAACTCAGTCTCCGCCCGGACGACGCGGGATCGGGTGGTCCTCGCTCCTGCGACGCGGCGTGACCTTCCTACCCGACTCAGGAACAGGAGAGCGCCAAGCCGCGCGCCAGCCTTGGGTCCTGGACAGGGACGCCCACAAGTGAATTACGGCACGACGAGCCCAGTCTGCCTAAAGGCACGTGATGATCAAGTCGGGTCTCAGTGCAAAAATGGCTTGGTAGGAAAACGTCTACTGATACAATTACCGCTTTAGCAGTTAAAGGAGGAAAAATGTAAAATTGCTTGCTGACGTGTCAATGAACATCCAACAAATTTAACCTTTTATCCAGTGACTTGATGGTTAGAAATGAAGAAAACTTAGCAAACTCGGGGAGAGTTCCCTAGTCTGATGAACGGGAATTACCAGATTCCTAGAGCAAAGGGGATTCTTTTTTTTTTTTTTTTTTTTTTTAAGATTTTATTTTTTTTTTTTTATTTATTTGAGAGAGAGAGAGAGAGAGAGCATGAAAGGGGTGAGGGGCAGAGGGAGAAGCTGGCTCCCTGATGAGCAGAGGGCCTGATGTGGGACTTGATCCTGGGACTCCAGGATCATGACCTGAGCCGAAGGCAGTTGCTTAACCAACTGAGCCACCCAGGTGCCCCAGCAAAGGGGATTCTTAATGCTGAAGCATTCCAAGCACCCCCACGAAAGCCAGGGGGGACCCAGCTTGCCCACTATCACCTCCTCAGCCTGCTCCCGGGATGCAAACCCGCCGACCGGGAGAAGCGAAGCAGAGCAGAAGTCTGTGGGTTGGAAAAAATAGAAAAAAATATGTTACTTTGAGATGAAATGACACTTGGGGTCAAGAGTCTCCAAATACACTATTAGAAAGAGGCACATTTCAGCCTCAGCAGCTCTGTGCGTCAGCTGCATACAATGAAGGAAAACTTGGGGGAAAAAAGAAAAATATTTACAGGAACATCCCAAATTATAAAGCAGCCAGGAATGAATCCAAGGCAGGATATGAAAGAGATTTCTCAGTAAAATGGTGTTTGAACTACTGCACTATCCGAACAAATGAAGCGTATGTGACGGTTCTTCACGGTACCCGGCAGTGCACCTGTGCAAGCGCAAGCCTCCAAAGACACACGGGACTCCTTCCCGGGGACCTGATGCGTCCCGGGTGTGGCAGGATGCGGCTGCTTCCTGCATATCCGAGACGATCTCCATGTGCGAAAGACGCCCAGATAATCGTTCCGAAAAACTTTGTATGTAGCTGATTTTATCTTACTCTAAAGATTTTATTTATCTATTTGACAGAGAGAGGGAGTGAGAGAGGGAACACACCCAGGGGGAGAGGGAGGGGGAAGCAGGCTTCCCGCTGAGTTGGGAGCCCAATGAGGGTCTCGATCCCAGGACCCCTGAGCCTAAAGGCAGACGCGTCACCGACGGAGCTACTCAGGTGTCCCTGTGCAGCTAATTTAAAATAAAGAGAACAACATAAATTTTTATCCAGAGCAGAATGGAACATTTCTAGTAGAAAATTAATGAGTTCTAGACCAACCTGCATCCACCTGGTAAATATAAAAAAGTAAATACAGAATGATAAAGGCAAATTTGCCAGAAAGGCGTGGAACGATCATGTTCATAAAAACTTACAAACATCTATTATGTCATGTACGGAAATAATAAACCACATAAACTGATATTGTGTTTGGATTGAGAACTTCCCCGTTTCAGGAGACACGACTCTGGGAGGAAGAGAATCAAATAGTGAAGGCAGCACAGAGGGCTGGGAATGTACCTGCTTTATTATTTTAAAATGGAAAAAAAAAAAAGAAGGAAAGAGAAATCTTTGAAACAATTACAGCGAAATATCAAGAGTTGATAATGTCAGAGTTGGTTACGTGTCTTACAACATTTATTATACTTTTCTGCAGGCTTGAAACAATTCCTAATAAAAAGAAGGAAGGTGGCAGGGAGGGAGACGAGAGGGAGGGGAGGTGGGAAAGGACGGGAGGGCAGAGCAGACCTCACTCACTGCATTGCTAAGGAGAAACTATTTCATATTTGCAGCTAAACGGTGAAAAGCCTCTACGGGTCCCTGTTGTGTTTTGTATTTTCCTTTTTTTTTTTTTTTTGAATTTCTTTTCAGCGTAACAGTATTCATTGTTTTTTCACCACACCCAGTGCTCCATGCAATCTGTGCCCTCCCTAATACCCACCACCTGGTTCCCCCAACTGTCCACCCCCCGCCCCTTCAAAACCCTCAGGCTGTTTCTCAGAGTCCACAGTCTCTCGTGGTTCACCTCCCCTTCCAATTTCCCTCAACTCCCTTCTCCTCTCCATCTCCCCTTGTCCTCCGTGTTATTCCTTATGCTCCACAAGTAAGTGAAACCATATGATACTTGACTCTCTCTGCTTGACTTATTTCACTCAGCATAATCTCCTCCAGTCCCGTCCATGTTGCTACAAAAGTTGGGTATTTGTCCTTTCTGATGGTAGTTGTGGAGTGTTTCTTTTTCTTAACCGCATCCTCCTCACAGGCTTCCGTCCCTGTGAACACTTGCACCCTCGGTGCTACGTCGGTCTCACAGGGCGTGAAGTGAGGCTTTCCCGGGCGGCTTCTGCCTCCAAGGCCTTCCCCCCCAACCCCGCGGCTCTCTGCGTCTGGGGCCAGTCTGGGCCTCGGGACACCGCTTTCCTCCTCCATTTGCTGACAAGGACACTTAGAGCCCGCAGGTCTCTGCAGGTGCGAGCATGGGGGCTCGGATCGGGCCCCACGGGGCCTCGGCCCCGGCCCGCTCGCACCGCAGCAGCCCTCCTCCTCCGGTTCCAACAGTAAGACCGTACGACGGATTTGGAGGCAAACGCTGTGAATTGAAACAAAATAATGGATTTATGTGAGCCGTTCAACAAACGGCCCGACTAAGTTAAAAATCAAACATTTTTGGCATCGTACAATCTAATAAAAAAGAAAACCTGACTCGAGTTTTAACTGGCTGTGATCACGGTGTCGATATAGCCGGGAACACACTCGGAAAGTGTTCACGTAGGATTTATCCCTGCACCATCTGGAACACCTCAGTGAGATTTATTTCAGAGTTATAAAAAGATATAAGGAGCATAATGGATCTTTGCCAAACTCCAAAAGATGAGCTTCTAGTTCGCCGTGACTCCCCCGCCGCGTCTTCCTGGGCAGCAGGACACATTCTTTATTCTTGTAGGACCTTCAAGTAGCACTTACCGGACGGCCCTGGACACAGCTGCTGGGCGAAGTCTCTTCCTGCTTGCAAGCGGGAATGCTTCCCAGCAAAAACCACGCCAGCCAAGAGACTAACCCGCAACACGGGGTGCACGCCAGCCACACGCCCCCCCGCCAGCCTTTGAAGGCACGGGCAGCGGCAGGCAGTGCTTCCTCCTGATGCCGTAAATGCGTTGTAAGAAAACTGGCGTGTAACTCTAATTCTCAGGAAAGGGGCAATGAATCCGTCCCTTTCGGTGTCCCGGTCATTTCCCTCTTGCTGGGTGACGTCTGATCTTGCGACAGCCGAAATAGCCAGAGATCTCCTCTCCCCCAGGAGACAACCGTGGTCACGTCCGTAGGGCAGGGGAAGCAGACGTCGGGCACGGCAACACAGGTGGGTGGGCAGAGGCAGAAGCAAGCGGCGTCTCTCCTTCAGTTACTGACCAGTGGAGGTGACAGAGCCCAAGGTAATAGTGCTGGTGTCTCCGCAGCCAGGAGCAGGCACTTCTCGAGCCGTGGGAAGACTGCGATGGAACATGTGGTCACTTGTCACCTTGTTAAGTATCTGCAAGAGGAAAGTGGAGAAAAATAGACGGGGAAGTACAAAGGCTCAGGGACCGGAGGCCTGGCTCCCTGCATGCGGCTCCCACACGCACCTGCTGCTGGACCCATGGCCCCACTCAACTGCTTGTCACCGGAAAAGGGACAACGTCCAACCACGGGGCCAATGAGAAGTTGCTGCAACCCCCACAGCAATGTGGTCCCTGGGTTCCCACCCACCCCGTGCAGCCAGGCACCACGGGTGGCAGCAGGCAAAAAGCTTCCCCTCTTCCTACCTTTCCACGTCCCACCTGTGTCTCCTACTGGCAGATCCTCACGAGAGGCCAACGGGCCAAGTCCAGGTGACAGTGGCCCACCATCCAGCGGAGAGCGGGACGCCCGAGGACGGGAGTGGGGCTCAGACGGGACAGCTGAGCAAGCTTGAGTTTGCCGACGACCCGCTGTGTGTCGGCCCCTCTCCAAGGGCTACACAGGCTTTAAGTCCTTCAAACCTCCGAGAAGCCTCATGAGCCGGTGCTACTGCTGTTTCCACAGACAAGGAAGGTAAGTCTCAAACCAACCGACTTGCCCACCCTCGTAGCAGCGAAGCGACGGCAGCAGAACTACCTCACCCTCGGAACGGAGCCCGCTACCCGCTGCCCGCCTATAGATGTTTGTTTTATTTTTTTCTGATGAAAACATAATTATTCACCTGGCACACAAATCTTGGTTTCTAGCAGTATTCTCCAGTGAAAGAAACCAGGCGTTCTTGGAGACATGGCTGATGGCAGGGCTGGGAGGATCTGGTGTGTCGGAAGGTATTTCAAAGGGTCGCAGGAGCCAGAGGAGGACAAGGTAAATGAAGAAGTGCTAGATTATAGCCCTGAGCGCAGTAACTATCCCTGAGGCCGTGCAGGTATGAATCATCGAGTAAGCAAAGGGCTGGAGGGAACAGACAAATCCGCGCAGAATTCCAAGTAACTTCTGTAGAGACTCTGTCCTCACGGAGGTGGAGAATGAGGTCTCAGTCCGAATGTGGGCTGCACGTCTCAGTCGGAATGTGGGAAGGGGTGCGGAGGCTCAGAGGGAGCTCACAGTGGAGAAGCCTGGCGGACGCGCCTCGGCCACGGGACAAAGGTCAACACCAGCGCCGGGAGGTTGTGTCGGCGTGAGATACGATGCGTTGGAGACGGCCCCCTGCCTCTGTGGTCCTCCTCCCCAAACCCATAACCCCAGGCTCGGCTTGGAAAAGCACCAGGCCAATCCCGACAGAGGGTCATCCTAGCAACTGCCTGGCCCGTCCTGCTCAGACCAGCGAGGTCATCAAAAATAAGCAGAGTCTGAGACACTGTCGCAGGCCAGAGGCACCCAAGGAGACACGGCAGCCCGACGGAAGGGGGTCCCGGGTGTCATCCTGGGACCGGAAAAAAGATCTCAGATGAAAACGATGGAAATCTGAATCTGGATGGGCTTTGGTTAGTAATTATGCATCGGTGTTGGGTCACTAGCCCTGGCAGATGTGCCATACTACCACAAAATGTTAATAATAGGGAACTTTGTACTATCTTTGCAATTTTTCTGTCAATCTACAAATATTCTAAAATAAAAAATTAACTTGTAGAAACTTAATTATTGAACTTCACCTTAAAACAATTGATGCTCTATGACAACTTACAGTTTTCATTAGTGATAGAGAAAGACAAATTTTCCACTTATTAATTTACCTGAAAACCACCTGCTAAGGTATCAGAAATACAGACTCACACCAGCCCACATCCCATACACTAACCAGTAGGCTCCTTCCTGCACACACCACGCAGGACCATTTTCTCTGCAAGACTGCCTCGGCTGTCAGGTTTGGCTCGGTGGTAGATGGGGAAGGCGGGGCCCCGGGGAGCCCCTGAAGGACCCCGCTTCTTCCCAAACAAGAGAGAGCACGTCCCAGATTGGCCCAACCCCACCCGTCGTCGGGGTGGATGGACCAAGACGGGAGCCAGCTGCCCCCCACCCCCAGCATGGGATCGGCTGATGAAAACGCTCCAGAAGGAGGAGTTCAAGGAGGGCAGATGCTCCTCCCTGTCTCGGAAATGCAGTGTCCCTAGAAACGCTCCCCAGACTCTCGGACACGCTGGGGGCTGCCTGTGGCCGCGCCGCCCCTCCGAGGCTCGCTCTGAGGCCTGCGTGGGTGCAGCTCACAGCACAGGCTGGGCATCGACATCCACCGCGACCTGTCAGTTTTGTCCAGTTGTTTGGGGGGAATAAGACAGAGGTGTAGGAAGTCATTACCGAAGCTTTTGAAATGCAGACATTTGCATTTTAAACAGAAGTTCAAAGAAGAAGGTTGAGCAGAAATCAGAACAGGGTAGCTGGTCTTGGCCTGACACCCTCACCTGAAAAGAGAAAACCAGGAAACCATTCAGGTTGATCACTGTTTCTTTCTAAATTTTTTTGTAAACAGTCCCTGACTCGCTTTCTTCCTCTGTGAGCGGATGGCCTGTTTCTGGATGTGTGATGTGCGCATAACAGACATCCATCCCCTCTTCCTTGTTCTGAGCTACCGTACACGCCCCGGCCGGCGACAGTCCGGCTACCCCACGTCACATGGACTGAATTATTCATTCAGGCAGAACTGGTGAAACCCAGAGCTCAGGCGGGCTCCCCGAAACCGGAGAGGCTTCGTCAGGTGTAGGCTTTCGGCCGAGTACCTGGCCCCCACAGTCGTGATCAGTTCGACCAACACCAGGCCGCTTTCCCACCCTGGAATCGGATGTCGTTATCCTGCACGCTGTGAGCTCTAATCCTTACCCTTAAATAAGATGAACTTACTCTTCCCGAACATTAGCTTCATCGCATCCCCTTAAATAAGAACAGACTAAAGATCCCAAAATGCCCCAAAGTTATTCTCCAAAGACAATGTTGCCGATGACTTATCCTAGATCAATCACCATTGAAGGTCGCCTGTCCTATTTGGCAATATTCGCTCCGTAACTAATAAAGATCAGCCCGCAGTCATTTATATTAGGTTATCATCTCTCCAGGGTGAAGCTTAATCCATTTTGCAATGTTTTTCCCAACAAGACAACATGAGTTTCTCCGCCTGAAAATGAATTAAGTGCACGGTTTCTAAATATGGGATCTGACATTGTTCTTGTTACAAAAAGCAATTTATTCCCCAAAAGGCTTACACTTCAAAGGTTATATAAAAAGGTTCAAATATCAATGCTATCCATTTTTCAATTACTGGGCTTCCTAACACCACTGGCTTTTGGACAGATAAGCAGTGGTATCAGTTTTCTTATTCAACATCTTATAGGTTTCCAATTCCACAGCACGGAGAAAGCAAATTTATTGTAATACATTTAGCTGCTTTGGAAACAGGAGTATCCAGTCTGTTTCCTTCAAGACTATGGAAGGTATCAAATAGCATCTTCAAGGGATATTTATGTACTGCCTGATACTAATGATTGTAATTGTAGATACAGCTTCGAGTGTCTACCTACAAACAGTCTCATATGTATATATATAAAAAAAAAAAAAGGTGAGAGGCTGGGGAAAACTATTTTCCACGTATGAAAATTAAGGAGCCATGAAAACACCCAAACATCTCCTGGAAGATAATGTGCAGACACTTGTGATTTCCTAAGAGGGAAGAAAATAACCCTTTTGTCTTCTGTTGTGCCGGCAGATAAAGGCAATAACATCATTCATATTTCCTTCTGACAATTAAAAGGAAATCTTTGGATCAGTGTGAAGGATTATGTGGTCAAAAGAAATCCTGCCCTGGTACTCGGGGTCTGGGTGGGGGGAATTTTTTTTGCTGTCAAACTAAACATGTCACAGAAGATTTTTCATAATTGGGCGATAAGAACAGAACAGTCTTATTCACATGCTCACGTGTTTGGGGTTTTGGTTTTGTTTTTGTTTTGGGGGCAGAGGGAAAGGAGAGAGGGGATCCCACACAGCTTCCAGGCCCAGCAGGGAGCAGACGTGGGGCTCGATCTCACGACCCTGAGATCATGACCTGAGCCCAAACCAAGGGTCAGACGGTTGACCGACTACGCCACCCAGGAGCCCCTGATTGATGTATCTGGGTCGCCCTTTCTCAGGTAGAAAACACAGCTTCCCACTAAAGGGAGGTGACGCCGATGGCACAGAGAGAACAGGATGCGGTGGTGGCCGGTGCGCGGAGGCGAGCCCGCAGGGCCACGTGTCACCAGGCTTGCACCTCCAGGGTCGGGACGGTGGCCAGGGTGAGGGCCGGGTCTCCGCCGACGGGAGGGAAACCGCCTCCCACAGCCCTGCGGGGGGAACCCGCGCCAGCGCCCGGCCACCGTGGACGGCGCCCAGAGCCTCAGCCCCAAGGCGGACCCTGAAGTTCCCCAGCAGGCCCCGGGCATGGGGCCACCGGCGGGATGTTCCCGGGTCCGACGTGAGAGACGTGAGGGTTAGCGGCTACCCGAGGCGAGACTTCAGGGCGCGCGGGCGAGGAGAGGACACGAAGCAACCGCGGGAAGCCGTCCCGGGGAAGGGGCCGCGGCCGGGGGAGCTGGTGGGCTCAGTGGGGCCACGGGGCGGGAGCCACAGCGCAGAGGTGGAGGGGACCCAGGAGGGACGTCACAAGCACCCCCAGGTCGGACACAGAGTGGGGATCCCCGGTTCAACCCTGCGAGGACAGTGAGGATGGCGGACCTGGACCAGGGCCCCGGGCCCTCCTGTGCAGCATCCTCGGAAGGGCTCGCACCCAGCTCTCGTCCCCGCATCCCCTCACGCTCCCCGCATTGTCTCGTCCTAAAGGGAGCATCTTTATATTTTCCAAAATATTCCTCATGGGTCATTCCTGCTTTTCAAACTCTCGCCTGTCCCACATATGCCTCTCCTTATTCTATCTGCTTTCCCGGAAAAGGCCGCACGACTGTATCCCAGAACTTCACCTGCCAAGCCAGGCTCATCAGGCCATGAATTTCCTGCCTAGATCCTTAGCTGGGGCAATGCAGAACAAATATCCGGGGGCTTTGCTCCGCCGAATGCGGGAGCCATTTTTCAAAGCTCATTTCCACTTTTTCCTACTTACAGGGGGTTAAATCGTACCCCCCCCCCAGAGGAAACCCCGAAGTTCTAACCCCCAGCACCTCAGAATGCGGCCTTACTTGGAAGTGAGGTCATCACAGATGTAACTTGTGAAGATGAGGTCATCATGGGGTGGGGGGTCCCGACCCAGTGGGGTCAGTGTCCTTGTAAGAAGACAGAGACACAAAGGGAGCAACATCTGAGGTTGGAGCCAGGCGGCTGCTCCCCAAAGCTCACCAAAACCACCACGACAAGACCCCTACCTGCACCAGAGGGCGCGGCCCTGCTCACACACCGCTTTTAGGCCTCTGTCCTCCAGAACCGAGGGAGGAGACAGGGTCGTAAGCCCCCTGCTTTGCCATGGCAGCTGCAGGAACCCGACACGCCACCATCCTGTCCACCAAGGTCACTCACCACTGAGCTTCGTCTGTCACCTCTGTCTTCCGCACACAGCACCTGAGCATGACCAACACAGGACCGTGCTCTGTGGCCCCGAGGGGGGCCCCTCCACGGAGGGGACGCTACAAACCACCGGACAGAGGGGCCTGGAGGCCTGCGTTGAGTTGGTGGCACGAGGCGAAATCTCTGTGGAGCACGGACGGCCGCAGTGGCGGGGGGTGGGGGGTGCCCGTGGGGGAGATGCCTGGGAGCGGGCCGCTCCGAGCGCCACGGGTGGTGTTCCTAGCCCTTGGCCAGTAAGCTGTCTGAGTGTGCGGACACGTCCTCTCGGTAGGCAGCTCCCTGCTATCGGCTTCCACGCGTCAGGAAACAAAAATTCATAGAGTGAGGACGTGTTATTAGTCCGTTCTTTCCAAGCGCACGACAAGTTTATCAGGTTCTGTGTGCAGTTGAATTCGGGGCACAATGAGGCGAGAATCACGAAATTTCTGAAGGACCTAACGGCTTGGATCTGAAAGTCCGGAGGAGTCTGGAGGAACGTTGAGGTCACGCGCAGGTTCCACGTCGCCCGAGAGCCGCATCTGGCTCCGTCTGCCCTTAGTCTCTGCCCCAAAGTCTTCTCCACAGCAGCAAGCGTCGCCGCTCAAAATCTGACCTTTATTTCTAGTCTTTTGTTCTGGAAGCAAGGTCCCTGACATCCGCAGCGTAAGCCCTTTCTGGCTTCTCAGCTTGGATTCCCTCTCGGACTTGACGGAAAATGTCATTAATGGACATTTTTCTCGTGTACTACTTTGAGTCTCCAGAAGCAACTGGCTTTCTATTAGGCATATATTAGAGTCTCCAAAGAAACTAATGGGGGGAAATGCAATGAACATCAACGGTCATTCTGACGGAGAAAAACGGCAGATTTCCGCAGCTGGCTCGGTTACATCCCGACGAGACGGTTCTGTAGTGAAGAGCAGCATCTGGCTAGCGCCGATGTCAGACGTTCTTCTAGTCTCCCCGGATTCGTCCAGGGATCCCACCGCTCCCCCACGGAGCCTGTGAGACCGGCTGAGTCGTCGTATCAGAGGGACTACATCCTTTGTGCTATTGGAGAGATCTTTAACCGGCACGGGACACGTGGTTTGGTTGGGTGGACATGTGGTCCGAGGAGCCTTGGGAGGGGCTCCTGGAGAGCCTGGGCTGAAGCCAGCAGCCGCATCATGCTCGTGGGCCTTCTCCCACCCCAAGCCCCTAGCTTCAACTCCAGACTCCTGTGGCTTCTGATCGTCAGCACCAAGTGGGATGTAAAGGAAGGCACCGTGTGCATTTCTGCTGAAGCGTCAGTCCATCCCGATGGGCCGTGGGTTCCCTGCGCAGACGGACATCAAGGGACGTGGAAGAAGGCTTTCCACAGTCACGGCTGTGGGGTCTTCTCCACGCGCCTCGTCCTCAAGCCCACCAGGAGGTTTGGGGAATTATTACAGCCAAGCAATAAAAACAAAGACTAAACGGCTCTGTGACGGCCTATGTTCTTTATTCAAAAGCCAAGAGGTAAGAAACGGTTGATGTGTGTCAGCAGGTTTTGCTCAAAGCTGATAAATACATTGACCAATTTCTAAGTGCACATTTGCCTGTTTTCAGGCTGCGGTCGGGAAGCCGCTTCGTATCCCGGGAGAGAGAAGCCATGGGAAGTGTCTTCACCCTCAAGCTGTCAAACAGAACCCTCGGAGCTTTCGTCGTGCTCACATTAGACCCCAAACAGAAACCTCGACTCTCAGCTGGTACTTGCAGCTCTGTCTTCGTTAATATCTCATACCACCTTCTCTATGAAAACAGTTACACTGTAACTGGTGCGATTTAAAATAAAAACATTCAAAAAGAATAGTACTTAATTGCCATTTTAGCTCTAGTGCAAAATTACATCTATAATCCTTATAATTCTGAATATTTAAAAAAAATGTGTACTTGTTCGTTCTCAGTCCGCATGTATGCGGCAGACAGAGCTGAGAACCGTCGACACCTCGTGGAGCGTTTGCCGCGCACGCCTTCGTTCTGCTCATGGACCCCAGAAGACTAAGGCACTAGTCTAAAGTAGCTTTGGCTCCTCCTTTCTCTGCTGGTAATTAGCACTAGAGGGGACGGGTCTGAGTTAACTATTAATAGTTTAGAAGTAAACCTGAATTTTAGAAACAACACATTACCAGACAGTAAAAGCCTGAGTCTCCTGCTTATGTTAAGAACTTATCAGTGAATGGAAGCTTCCAACTGTGTCAGACTGTCGAACAATCGTGTTTCCCAGCTGATGCTCGTTTATGCTGCACACTGCTGTCTACCTGCACTGTTGTCTAACACCGGTAATTCCTTCTAACCCTCGGGGGTGCAGAGAGACCGCTTCCGTGGCATCCCCGAGCCATCAGGCAACAGTCTACGCTCACACACGATCCCTCTCGGCACTCTGCTCATCGAACCGCCGCCTCGACGTGGGGACTGAGTGCGAGGCGGAAACAATTTAGGCAGCTCGTAGAACCCCTGCCTCCAGGCTCTGTCAACCAGGCCAACCGGACGTCTCTTCCTGCGGAGCCCGTGCTTTGAGGAATAGAGGCCACGGTGGGGTCAGGGCAGGCGGCGCGCTCAGCATCTGCATGGCGCCTGGTGCACGGGGGTCTCAGGGCAGCCCCTTCCTCCCCCTTTGCACATTGAGCACTTGCCAAGCATATCGTACACAGAACTGTCCTTGGCCCTCACTCAAACTCAATGTCACGACACCGCACCCCCTTCCCAGATGTGCACACAGAAACTCAGAGACGCTGGGGACTTTGCGAGCTCACACAACTAGTACCTGGCGGATTCAGGGGTGCGTCCAGGCGATGGACCCAAAGGCTGACAACTGTTTCCTGATGGCATGCCCCACGTAACGGCAGCCCTCTGCTCCCTTCCCTAATATCCTCATTCCTCCTTCACTCACTCTTCCTTAAGAGAACACAAATATTTAACATTGAGGAATAAGACATATAATTTCTGAGAGCTTAGTGACAACAAGCTGGAATGTGTGAAAAGCCCAATTCTGCCACCTGCCACGCACCCAGCACCGGCCCCCAGGATTGTACTAATCAGTAAAAGGGAGCAAAAAATCCTTGTCTGGAAATTCTCAGAGAGCAAGTGACAAGAGCTGCGGAAGAGGAAATGAGCTCACAACGCAGGCGGGGTCACCGCCGCTGTCCTGAGACCTGCTGCAGACCAGCTCCCCGTCGGGCACCTGCACGCCCATCGGGATGGGGCTCCAGGCCCAGGTGGCCTGGGCAGCGGGATCCCGTTCCCACAAGGGCCTCAGCCGGCAGACAGCCACACAATAGCCACACAAGAAGTCATTTCAATTTTTTTTATGTTTTTTTAAATTTAATTTCTATTCAGTGTAACAGATTTCATTGTTTATGCACCACACCCAGTGCTCCATGCAATCTGTGCCCTCCCTAATACCCACCACCTGGTTCCCCCAACCTCCCACCCCCGCCCCTTCAAAACCCTCAGGTTGTTTTTCAGAGTCCACAGTCTCTCATGGCTCACCTCCCCTTCCAAGTTCCCTCAACTCCCTTCTCCTCTCCATCTCCCCACGTCCTCCATGTTATTTGTGATGCCCCACAATTTTTTTTACTTAAAACCAATCTTCCTCCTAATTAAAGACCCTTCCATGATAGAATACTTCCGCCAACACGATTAAAATCATCTTACTAGTTAAGACATTAAAAAAATGACCTTGGACCTTATGCTCCCCGTCTTTTCCACACTAGTCTCTTCTGCTGTAAAGCAGCCTCACTGCCCCCAAATCCCTCAGACCAGAGTGGGTGTGAGCAGCGTTACCTTTCCTGGGACTCGGGATGCCCTGGGAAGCACAGGCGCGGAGTGCCGGCGTCCTGCGAGGTATTTAAGACACAGAATTCTGAATAAGGTGACATGCCCACCGGAGACGTGGCCCCTTCTGTACCTCGGGCTGCACCGACGTCTGGCACAGCCTTGTCCTGGTGCCTGGGTTCACGCTGTCCCCGCAGCAGCTGCCGGCTTGCCCCTGTCCAGTGCCGCGTAAAGACAGTTACTGCTCAAATTCTCAGCTGCGTTCGGATGACGAGTTTATGACACTGCACATTGCGGGAAATCGCTAACCTTTAATTACACCACCGCTGTGTGAACAGAAGACCTCTTGCTAAGACATGTGGACAAGGAGGGGCCCAGCCACGTGGACTTCCCAAACTGCAGCCAGGTCTCACCCACCCAGGTGCGTCGCCCAGAACGCTCAAGTAACCCCGCATGTGAGGTCGCACCTGGAGAGCTCTGGGGACGGGGACCTGTCTGAGCCCAGGAAGGAGGGGCGCTGTGGAGAAGCCTGCGCCACCCACGTCCCCTTGAAACTCCCACGTCGACCGGCAGCTCAGCATCACATGCAATCACTTTCAGCGTACATCTCCGTGACCTCTCGTGCCTTTACGGAGGTGTATGACCACGGCCCCGCCCTCATCATCCCCAGAAGAGACCCGGTGCCCGTCCGAAGCCTCACCTGAAGCCAAGGCACTTGGCCACCTTGGAAATGACGGTTGTCCAAACCCCGCTGCAGACCCCCCACACAGGGACGGGTAGGGACGGGCCCCGACACGGCATGGCCTCCTCTCCGGAGGGTTCAAGTTGGACCCCAGCCGGGGAACGGCCCTGACACCGAGAAGCTCTGAGTTTGCTTCCAGGGAGTGCCCAGGCGAGGGGTAAAGGATTCCCAGGGGCACAGTTACGGGAGAGGAAGGTCCGAATCACCCTGAGAACGGGAAGCCTGACTACGGGTCCTGAGAATTAACTCCCTCTCGCATCTGTCCCGCTAATTTGCATAAAAAGGTGTTCTTTAATGTAGAACGAAAGACTATTTCATGAACATGCCAAACCTACCAAGATTCTTCCTCAGCTCAATTTTTTGTCTTAACATGAGAACTTAAGAAAACTCTGTTTTTCATGTAAAGTTCCAAAGTTTATTAATTTAAATCTAAATGACAATAAGTCCCCGTAAACATGGTACCTCCCAAACCAACACATTTCCTGTTCTTAGAAAAGCCAAATGAGTTCATCATAATCAATGCTGTAGAGAAAATCCTGCATAATAATAATTAACCACATATTGTTAAGTGCTATCAAAAATGCGTGGCATTTAATTAGCTAGAAACAACACTGTGTATATTACAAAGTGAGCCGATGTTATTCTGGGGATGATCGTTCTTCCGCAGGAACCACTTTTGTTAACAGTCTTTTAATGTATTTATTAGTACTTCAATAATATTGAAGTAGTGCGCCAGCAATTTGGCTTAAATATTCCATTTCAATTAAACATTTGACCTCTCTGAACTCTCTGGAATTCTCAGATTAGGGATTGGTTTGTCATTATGCCATCCGTGGATACAGTATAATATGATAACCGCAGAGTTCGATCCTTTCAGCTCCTGGTGGGATGTCGGGCCTCGTGGGCGGTTTCCGGCAAGTCTGCACCAGTTCCCTTGAGGGTGGGGACCCGTCACAAGGTCGCTCAAGGTCCCGGGAGGAAAACCAGGCAATGGCAGATCCTCAAGGCGAGATGGAGACTCAGCGACGTCTGTCCCACTCCCACTCCCACGCCGGCCACTGCCTTGTGGTGTTTCCTTAGGCTTGACTCTCCACGTATTTTCTTTTCTATGAAATGGGATAATATTACCAGATTCACGGTAACTTCCCAAGCTCCTACGAGACTACACTAGCCTAAAATTTATATGTAAATGACTTTCTGCTAATTGGTGATAAGAATAATTTAGTAAAATGTGGGATTATGATACAATCTTTTATGGGAAGAATTATCATGAACCTCATTTTTATTCTGAAAAGAAAATGAAACTTCATTAAGATTGTCATGTCGGATTTGCATTTATATTGGCCTTTAAAAGTCCTAGTGGCAACGGTACCTGTCAGTACCGTAGCCGTGCACGGAAGTACAGTGCTTTGAAAGAACAGGCGTGCGACAGAGTCTGGGGAACAACCGTGCCAGCTCGCGCCCACGTGTTGTGTAATCTCTTCCTAAACTGTTGTGCTAGATTTCATAAGTCATCGTCCAAATCGGGTGCGGCTGCGAATCAGAACGATCCATCCCAGGGCAAAGAGCTCATCTCTGGGCCTCTGCAACCATCCGCCCTCGAAATACAGTGATGTGATGAATACTGGGTACCAGTTGTAGACATTTTGGTTCAAAAGGGAGAAAATGGGAAGAGAAGGAGTCACTGGTCCCAGCAATTTCAAAATGAGGAAGCTCTTTGGGTTTCCAGGTGTGAGGTCGGCCCCCATCGCTTGAGGCTCTGTCCCGGAATCACCTTTCTTTTCTCTTGAAAGATAACATTTCTTTTCTGCTGAGTGGTCTTTTTTGGCTGTTTCCTGCCTGTCGAATTTTGGGGATCTGGCAGCCTCCTTTCACTTTGTGACCTCTCCTCGCCTTTCGGACCTCAGCGGCCGCGTTTTGCGGACCTGAAGTCCTGGACAAGCGTGGGGACCCTGGCTGAGCGCTGCAGGCCCCGCCACCCCGGAGAGCGGGCTCGGCCGCAGGTGCGGCAGACGCGGCCCCCATCCCTCTGGCCCTTGCTCAGAGACGCGGGGGCCCGGCCGGCGACGGGGGACGCTCTCTGGTGGGCTGAGGCGTCTCTCCGCCCCACCTTCAGCTCCTCTGGAGGCTTCTGCGTGAGCGATGCCTCCGGCCGTCCGGTCCTTTGGAGCTTGGTGTACGGAGGTCGCCACAGCCACACCCTCAGCTTTTGCTCGGGGGCGCACTGTCCCGGCGGAGCTCGTACTTTCGGAGCGCTTTGCAGTCTGAATGGACTGAGAGTCTCCCGGATCATCCAGGCGTAGTTCCCTTTATGTGACCTGTGCGTGACCTGTACGTGACCTGTATGTAACTCTTCTCCCAACATTCTTTCCTCCTCGCACTGGCTGGTGAGCACCAGTGGAAACCAAGTTACTGCCTCAGCCCTTCCCTGAATGTCCGGTTTCGCGGCTTACGGGTTGTACTCGTCCCATCCCTGCAGACGCTGTCCCCCTTGGGGCGCAGTCCTGTGCAACACCGATCCCCCACTCCGCTTTGCCTGAGTGCCCTCCTGACGCCGTCCTCCCGTCCAGGTTTCTGCAACCAGCCTGCGAGTCTACGGTTCACGTCCCTGCCCGCATCTGCTTCGCACAGCTGGGCAGTTTGTGCGACAGCGTCCGAGCCCCCAGCCTCCTCCAGGGGTTCAGCGCCATGTACACACCCTGTTCGTAGGTGCGTTTTCCAGCAATACCGCACTTGCTGGCAAACGTGTTGAGTCGTCTCGTAAGTAGGCTGGGGCGGGAGAGTCCGCGTGTGTCCGCAACGCTGGTGTGCACACGTATGTGTAGAACCGACTGCCTCTGTCGTACATGCTGAATGGAATATACGCAGACAAGGGGGGACACACATGCAGGCAAGGGGGACACACATGCAGACAAGGGACACACATGCAGGCAAGGGGGACACACATGCAGGCAAGGGACACACATGCAGGCAAGGGGGACACACATGCAGGAAGCTGGCTGAGGCAGAAGTGGGAACCCACAGGTCCAGAATCAGGCCGGCCGGCCGGAAACTCACACAGGAGCTAACAGTGTAGGCCTGAGGACACTCCTCCTCCAGAAAACCCCAGTATCTCACTTAAGGCTTCACCCGATTAGACGAGGCCCACCCCATTCGCAGAAGAAATCTCCTTTGCTTAAGGTCTACTGATCAGTGGTGCCCACCGCATGGCCTGCCTAGCTTCCCCCAGCTCCCGTCCACATCTGTCTGCACAGCTGGGAGCTGTGGCCTGGCCACTTCGGAGTCTGTCCTTTCTCTCCCGGCTGTCTTCTTTCTGATTCTTGACATCGCTCTACCTTTCCGGGGGCTGTCATCCCAAGCTCCCTGCCCCGCCATCAAGCTTCCTGAGGGGAAACTTGGGGAAAGCTCCAAGAGACATATGGCGTGCTGGTGATCAAGCCGGGATCCACAGACCCACTTGGGAATACGAAGCCGAGATGCAGAAAGGAAGGAATGAGAGAAACGGGGACTGGACACGAAAGCAGCAAGTAAGGATATGTGGGAAGAGAACAGAAGAAATATTTTTATTTCATGTCATGAAAGACTATATCATGTGAGTTTTTATCCTGTTATTGTCCCACAGATCAAACACACCTGCTACAGTATGCTGGTATATGACCCAGTGGGCTCGAAATACAGCCATGACGTCATGTGTGACGGACCAGGGTTCTCATCAGGCTCTGGAATGGGCATGAGCTCAGGAGGACGGACAGGACATGTGTGCCCGTCGCGGTGCCTAGGGACACCCCAGCTCTCCAGCAGCAGCGACTGCAGACCCCTCGTAAGAAGGCCACGGGGAGAAGGGTGGCAGTGTGTGGCAGCTGCTCCCAGAAATGCTCAGAGCAGAAGGAAAAGGCCGCGTCGTCCCACGTAATGCTCATTGACCCCCTGGGCACCCGTCCACGCGGTTATCCTGGCACTGGCCCCCGGGGCACTTGTCCGCGAGGTCATCCTGGCTTATCCACAGGTCTGTGCTCTGCTGAACTCACTCCTTGCGTTAGGTATCTTCCTGCTCAACACGCGTTCCGGCCAACCCTGCCCACCTGCGTTACTTCCTCCTCCAAAATTTCTTGGGTGGGTTGAACTCGTGTGTCCTATGAACTCACACGACATCAGGGCCCAGCTGGAGCCTCCACACGGCGGCCTCTTCCCCCAGCAGTCAGTTCGGAGGCGCGGACAGAGGGGAGCTGCCTCGCCCTCCACGTGTCACATCTGGGCCACGCCCGCGGAGGCCAAGTTCGTCACCAGCTCCAGTCAAGACCCGGGTCTCCTCTGGCAGCTACTCTCCCCTCCTCCTCCCTGCACTCCTGCTGCCTCCCACAGCCTCCAGATCTCAGCCTCTGCTGGGGAGGCAGCGAGCACGAACCACGTGGGGTCCCCTGTTCCCCACAACGAGCGCTTCCCCACCAGCGGCCCGAGGCGGCAGCGTCGTCAAGCCCCGCCATCTTTGTCCCCCGCTAGACCGCAAACTCCTGGAGGGGGGTTAGAAATTGACTCACAGTAGGTGCTCAGTAAACACCCCCGAATAAATGACTTCAGGATAGAGACCTGCGTAGACCTGCACACTCCCTCACCGTCTGTCTCGGGAGCAGATTTATGAATTCGGAGGCAGGAGGCAGGCAAGACCTCTGCGTGTTGTTCTCTTCCAGCTGAGTCGGGGCGGCAGGCAGGCGCTCACCTCGGGCACAGCACTTAAGGGACGTCAGAAATCTCAGCAATGAAGCTGAATAACGACTCAGTGCGACGCCTCTTAATAAATAAGCATTAGAGGAAAAGATCCATCACCTGGTTGTCAAAAGACGTGATCACTCGTACTGATTTTACCTTCTGCCGATGTGGCTCTGCAGGGCGTTGCTACCAACCCTACCTTTATTTTTACCATGTTGCTAGTTTCCAAAATTGAATTTTGGGGGCATAAATTTTGATTTTTTTAATTACATTTAAATTTGCATTATTTATTTTCGTGTCTGAACTTTTCAGAATCCCCCTTCAATTTTGCACCCATCTCAGGTGGACAGTCTACTCGCCCGCGTGCCCCCACACTGCAGTCTGGAGACCTTCCTCTGCCACCAGGGAGCTTCTCAGTCCCACCAAGGACTGTCTGCCTGGTGTCTGAGTGGTGCGGGGTCCGTCTGGGGGGCTTCATAGATGTTCACAGATAGGCTTTTCTGTGCACGTTTTCTTGGCTCTGTTCATGGAAAACGAGGGTAAAGACCATGTGAATCTCAGCTTCTGCTGTCACAGCCCCGACTCCTTAACACATTCTTCATGTGTGCTGCATTGTTTGTGTATTTCCTTAACTCACATCGAGCTATTTAGACAAAGAGTCCTACATCACTGAATTGTGCAAACATGAGGACCTATGAGAACATGGCCTTCATGTATGTAGCGATGTCACTAAATCATTTCCCAAGTCCAAGGAATATGATGAAACGAATCCTGGAGGAATAAATGACCTCGTTCCAAAGACGGCAAGCGTCTTTAATGTGCCTGAAGTGTCCAGCCATGGAGAGACACTTCGGGAACCCTGCCAGGCTCAAGAGTTTGCCGAGGCCAGACCACAGTCTGCAACGGGACATCCCGATGTCCAACCGTGGCCAGAAAGTAGACACCACAATTGTGTGCAGAGGGCAGGGCAGTGGGAGTCAGGGAGGGAGGTTGCCGTGATTGTTGTTTCTTTTTTTTTTTAAAAGATTTTATTTATTTATTTGACTGAGATCACAAGTAGGCAGAGAGGCAGGCAGAGAGAGAGGAGGAAGCAGGCTCCCCGTTGAGCAGAGAGCCCGAGGCGGGACTCGATCCCAGGACCCTGAGATCATGACTGAGCTGAAGGCAGAGGCTTTAACCACTGAGCCACCCAGGCGCCCCCGCCATGATTGTTTTAGAGAAAAGTAGTAACTGGCACAAAATTATATACAAAGAAAATCTTCCACAACTATCAAGTAAGGGCCCATCACCTGGATAGTGAGCTGTTCCATCAGAGGTGCGAGACGCTCGGGTGTTTCAGCTGTCGGCATGGGGAGGGAGGCTTCATCACGCTCTCGGGGTGACCTGGGAACGTGATGTGCCCAGAGCGATGGGAGGGCTGGTGTCTCCTGCCCTGGCAGGGTCTTGCTGCCCGCTGGGAAGGTCAACCCACCTAGGAGTTGAGTTGCGCTTGGAGATGTCTGGGCTGCTGGTGGGAGCTCTACGTCTGCCATGTGTGGTGGCCAAGGGGCCGCGTGCTGGGGACGGGCGGTGGTCAGCCGACACACAGGCACTGTGTTTCTCCCTCTGTACCTTCTCTTAGCATTCGTGGGCCTCGCGTGTGGTCGAAGCACCTGCATATCATCCGGGCCTAACAGGGGCCTCCCTTCGGCAACTGGCGGATTCTGGTCGAAGCCCCTCTTTAAATATGTCACCTGTTCTTCGAGTCTCTGGGTGCCCAACGGAGTTCAGTGAGTGTGCAGTGAGTTAGCTTTACCCAAAGAGAGCTCTGGCCATTGCACGGCTCCTGGTAGGTAACTTCTCTATTCTTGACATGTCCTGCGTCGTTGGAAGGGTTTGTTATTCATGGTTGGATCCTGGGATCACGCCAGGCTCAGTGCTACTGAGAGGACCCAACAGGGGCTGGTTCCAGTAGAAAGTACAAACACACGAGGGCTTTCAAGCCAGGGGAGAGCAGCCACACCTCACAGAGGGCCAGGGCTGGAGACCAGTCAGAGCTGGCATCAGTCATGGCCACGTAGCAAAGCCCCAGTAAAAACTCCAGGCGGCGGGCTGGCTTGCTTCCCGGGCAGGTGACTCTGAGGATACAGCCATGCTTGGGGCCGGGGGGGCACCTTGTCCCCGGGGATGATGAAAGCCTCCCAGTCGCAGATCTGCCCCGGGTCCTTTCTTGGTGGCCGGTCCTGTGTGCATCCTCTCGCTGCAGTGAAACTGTCCTTGTATGCGTAGCCCTGTCCTGAGAGATGTGTGTCCTCCTGGAGAAGTGCTGCACCTCGGGAAGCCCATGGGACCCCAGAGTGTTGCCAGCCAGTCTGAGCGAGAGGAATCCTGGGAGTGAGGCTTTGTCTGGAGTGGAGGCAGACCCGGCGTCCAGTGGGCAGTGCCCTAGCCTCCTTGGGCAGAAGCCCGGGGGCAGCTTCGAACAGCATCCATGCACTGTGTGTAGGCAGCTATCCTGGACAGCTCCCCTTCCCTGGGCAGGCCCCCTGGACAGGCCCCTGGGCAGCTCCCCTGAGCAGACCCCATGGACAGGACCCCTAGGCAGGCCCCCCCGGAGAGACCCCTTCGACAGACCCCCTGGGCAGACTCCATAGGTGATACTTTCCTGAGAATCATCATTCCTCACAGGTACGATATTTGGGCAGCCTGAAAAGATGTGCTTCTCCCCAGCACGTGTGATACTCATCCTTCCGGACACGCCAGCGCCGTGCTATAGGACGACAATGCTCGGACTGAGCCCAGTCCGGCAGGAGCAGCAGAGGGTTTCGGCGGGACTGGTGCGGGGTCTCAGCCTTGCCCCAAGCTCTGATTTGCTGTTCCCTGCAGGTGGTGGTATCATCTGCTGAGGATTTAGATCCGTCCTCCTCCCCTAACGACGGTGCCTGCAAACCGGCTGGCCTTCCTCCCTCTGATTTCTGCAACGGCTTTCCTGCCGGCCCACCTACTTCTGCACGGTCTAAATTTAAACCCAAGTCAAGTTGCTCTCGAGTCTTAGGTACTTTCCGGTTTTTCAGATCAACTCATCTTTAATTGAGTTTCATCGAATGTACGAGAGCCAGTTTCGATCTGCCCACTGTCAGGGCTGTGTGGGACGTTCATGACCCTGACGAGCCCTCGGCTCACACACTTGGCTCCCAGCCCTTCTGCCGCACAGCCCGGTCCTCAGCCCGGGGAGGAGAGACTTTCTCCGTCCGCGGGAAAAGGTCGTCCTCTGCGGGGAATCTGCTCATCCTAGCGCAGGACGTGGGGCATCTGTTAGGCACAAGCAGGGAGATTAGAGTACTAATGGGGTAGGGTTATAATTACACAAACACTCCAAACACGTGTGCCCAGAAGCCCTGGAGGAACATACAGTAGAATGTGAGCCACCGGCATGTTTGTGTAGAGGTGTGAGCCACCGGCACGTTCGTGTAGAGGTGTGAGCCACCGGCACGTTCGTGTAGAGGTGTGAGCCACCGGCACGTTCGTGTAGAGGTGAGCCACCAGCACGTTCGTGTAGAGGTGTGAGCCACCGGCACGTTCGTGTAGAGGTGAGCCACCGGCACGTTCGTGTAGAGGTGTGAGCCACCGGCACGTTCGTGTAGAGGTGTGAGCCACCGGCGTGTTCGTGTAGAGGTGTGAGCCACCGGCGTGTTCGTGTAGAGGTGTGAGCCACCGGCGTGTTCGTGTAGAGGTGTGAGCCACCGGCGTGTTCGTGTAGAGGTGTGAGCCACCGGCGTGTTCGTGTAGAGGTGTGAGCCACCGGCGTGTTCGTGTAGAGGTGTGAGCCACCGGCACGTTCGTGTAGAAGTGTGAGCCACCGGCACGTTCGTGTAGAGGTGTGAGCCACCGGCACGTTCGTGTAGAGGTGTGAGCCACCGGCACGTTCATGTAGAGGTGTGAGCCACCGGCACGTTCGTGTAGAGGTGTGAGCCACCGGCACGTTCATGTAGAGGTGTGAGCCACCGGCACGTTCGTGTAGAGGTGTGAGCCACCGGCACGTTCATGTAGAGGTGTGAGCCACCGGCGTGTTCGTGTAGAGGTGTGAGCCACCGGCACGTTCGTGTAGAGGTGTGAGCCACCGGCACGTTCGTGTAGAGGTGTGAGCCACTGGCGTGTTCGTGTAGAGGAACTCACTTTTCCTACCGTACAGACCCTCAAATTCTCCTAATACAGTGTTTGGTCACAGGGACTTTCTGAAGCTACAGACAAGCATGATGCCACAGCCGGGCGTGCAGCATTCTCTCCCACGGGCGGAGCCGTGGTCCCTGAGCGCTCGCCGTCCTGGTGCACCAGAAGGCGGGTCCAGCCACGGTCCCGCCGGGGACGGCTCCCTGCCCTGGCCACAGCCTCTTTCCAACCTTGTGCCTTCAGGGGCCACTCCAGCAACACACACTCTGGTCTTGTTGCAAAGAGGTCGTGACCCACCGAGACGGAGTCTCCCCGGGTGGGCGCCCTTCTCCGGCTCCACCAGTGACGCCCGGCCCGTCAGCCCTCACGCCGGATGCCCTCCCCCAGCGCCCCATGTCGGAGGGCGGCCCGGAGCCGCCGAGCGGCTGTGCAGGGGCCCGAAGAGGCGGGCACCCCCGGCGTCGCGGACATCAGTGTCGTCCGGGAGAAGCCGAGCCGCGGGAGAGATCGGGGAGAGGTCGAGAAGTTGATGCCGGCCACGCGCCGCCTTCTGTGATATTATTTCGAACTTTAAGTAGCCGCTTAAATTGAAACCGGAGTCGTAGCCTCTGAAACGCAGACCTCCAGCCCTTCACGTCAGAGTCATGCTGGTTAAGCAGCAAAATGGCGTAAAATCCAAACCTATGCTGGTGTGAGGAGTCCTTGTCCCAGCCAGAGCTCCGGCAAAGAAAGGCCACCCACAGAGAAACTCCCGTCAGCGTGCCAAGGGCCTCGATGGCGTTGAAGCCCAGAGAGCACAGTGTGTCTGAGGCAGAGAGCCACGTCAAGGCCAGAAGACCGGCGAGTCTCCGGGGGAAAACCCAGTCTCCCGACTCCCATCGCGGCTGGAGCACGGGGTGTCCTCTCAGTTACGTCTGCCTGTGACCCCTCCCCCCCCGCCACGCTGCCCCCCTTCCCCTGGATCCTTCCTCTCTGCCCGGCCAGGGACTTCGGCGACGTTCTTCCCTCTGTCCCTCCTGCCGTCACCTCCCGCCTTGTTCCCAGGGGCTCCTACGACAGTCACACGGTGTGCGGGTTCTGCATCGACTTACCGAAGCTCTCAAGCACGCGTCTCCTGGACATCACTTCCCCACCACTGAGCTTCTAGAATTTGCTTTCCTCCTCCTACTTCTGTAAAACGACCTTCAAAGAAGCCATTTCTGAATGCCGGGTGTACCCGTGCCATGGCTCTGCCGCGGTTCACGCCCCTGAGCTTCTCTGCATCCTTGCCCGAAACCGCCACCCTGCCCTAGGCGTCCCTGTCCGCGCGCAGCCGCTGCGCCTTCCCTGGTCTCTCCTGCACTGTGCGCACCTGGTTCCCTTCTCTCTACACCGAGCCTCAGCGGCCTTGGCAACCTCAGTGTTTCTGTCCTTAACACAACACCCTTCCCTCGTGGTGACTGTCTGCTGGGCCCTGGAAGGATGCAGACACGGGGGAGTCGTTCTAGCTGTTCTAGTCCCATTTTACGGACCAAGAAACTGAGGTTTCCTTAGAGATGAGGTTTCCCAGTCAACACACGGCAGAATAAGTCTCCAAGCCAGATTTTCCTGACCCCGAGCTACGTGAGCCAGGTTCACCGTGTCTGCCGAGGACCCCTGACCACCCGCGCGGGGTCTCTGGACCTTCATCCATCCTGGTCTCTAGCTCTGTGTCTTGATACATCCACGCATTTACCGTCATTTCCCGTCAAAAATTCCTTCCTCCGTTTCTGCTCTTCCCCAGGAATATTCTCCCTCTTTCTCTGCTTCTCAGAACTGTATGTCCTTCAAAATCCAGCTAAACATGGCCTTCATAAGAACTCGCAGAAGCGGGGACCAGAAGACAGCACTGTGTCCCCTGACTCCCTGAGCCGCCCTCTCTGCAGCGGCTTCCAGCACCGTCCCCGGGGGACCCCCTTGGCTTGCGCTCCTCTCTTCCCTAGCAAACCAGAAACTTCTCTGAAGGCGCGATTCTCTGTATGTCTTCCGTTCCCTGCACGGCACAGCCACGCACGGGGACGCACCGTCGTTGAATGAATGACTCGAGACCATGAAAGGCAGAACTCGTTTCTCCTCCCCAAGACCTTCCTTACTCTTGGAGAATCACATATAATTTAGTTTTATTACATTTTAAAGAGCATAAAACAAGCTTACACATAGATATAAAGTAAACTAACCACACACACAGAATAATTATGAAGTCCATAAAACATCCCGCAGTCTTAGGAACACATGTCAGTAACCGGGCAGAGAGAGGCGGGCGCGTGGAGAGGGCACGCGGGAGACGGTTAATATGCTCGGCGGATGGGAGCAGCGTGGTGATGTGATTTCGCTGTCTTAACCGTGTTGAGTGATTACCTCCACAGAGCAAGGAGCAGAATGGTGACATGAAGAAAACGAAATCACTCCTCTCCCATTCGATGCCGTCCGTCTTCGGGGACGACCGTGCGTTTCCGTGGGTGTTTTCTCCCGTTCTCGTGTAGCTGGCGTGACAGGCAGTCTCCATCCGAAGTCCTACCCATCGGCACGCACAGCGCAGTCCTATTTTCTGAGCACATGCCCTGAGTTTGGAAAACCGTGCATTTCAGGACCCCGGGCAATAGCGGTGCTAAGAATAATCACCAGATTGATGCCAGAAATACTCCGTCGCGATGGGGAAGAGAAACTGTGAGGCAGGTTCAACAGCAACCCCCAACCCGGGCACTGGACCCCCCACGCACGGCTTCTCCCCGAGCTAGTTCTCAAGGTCTCGACCGCAGGGCAGGGAGAGTCACACCCACCTTGTCCGCGCCCTGAGGGTGAGCCGGGGAGCGGATGCAGCCCCCGGCAGGTCACCTTCAAGAGACGTCTTCTCCCTTCTCTTTCTCCTGAATTTCTCTCGGTTCTTTGAATCTCTTCGGCAAAGGCAAATCATTTGGACTCCCCGATTTCAGCTTCTAATTTACAAGTACCGGGGGAACAGTACTCTTATTTGTTACCCGCAGGATCGTTGTAGAGAGAACAGGAACCCCGCACGGAAAACCACCGAGGGGATCGGCAGCCGCCCGACCTCTGCCGCGGTCTGTCTCCCGTGATGGGAGCACGAGACAAAACGCCAGCCGGTTCGTGGGTCCTGACTCGTAACAGTGCGTGTGCTTTAAACAAAAGCGGCATGAGCTCTCCCCCGAGAACTTACCCGTAACTAGGACAGGAGAACGTTCTGTCTCCAGGTGAGGTGAAACGCTGAGTTAGTCTGCGTCGCCGGGAGCACGCAGTCACGGGAACAAAGCCCCTCACCGCCGCGTCTTCACGCAGACCCTCGATGTCGGGTCGGGGCCTTGTTGGGATGATTACACAGCAGGACTCGACCACTGAAGAGGTACTGTTTGCTTTTCTTCCATCCCCCAAAGATATTACAAACTAAATAGGTAGGGAATTTCCTTTTCATCCTTCCAAATCATTTCTTTTTCTCAAATCCGTATAAAACCTGACTTTTAAAAATACTTTCACCTGGGTGAGGGAGGGAGGGAGGTACAACTTTTGAGCTCTCTGGAGACGTCACAGAAGACCAGGATCTGGTTTCCGTATCTGCACGGCTGCAGCAGCCACGCCGACTTCTCAGGAGTCAGAGCGTCACTCTCCGTGTTTCTGCCCAGTGTGGGGTCCACGAGGAAAGCCACCCCTTGCCTTCTCCCCACATCGCGCATCGCACGTGCTGAACAAATGGGCGACAACACGTGCTTTAGTCTGGTCCGAGGTGGGCTCGCCGGCCCGAGAGGGTCTTGGTCCCCGCCCTCGGAGGCCATCGTCTTCCCGCCCGCGGACAGGGGCGAGCCGTGGGCAGTGCGCGGAGCCCACCGGCGTTCAGCAGACACGCTCTACTTTACACATCGCTTTTTAAAAGGCAGCAAACGTTCAAATCGAAAACCAAGACAACAGTGCCACGACTCCCTAAGCAGCCGCAAAAGCAGATGTGAGAGACGCCCCGCAGTGAGGCTCCGAAGGAAACTGCCGCAAAACAAAGCCATGGGAGGGAAGAGAGACACGCTCAGGGGAGGGCGTGGGGACACCGTGAGCAGCCACGGCCACGGCTCAGACATCAGCTTGCTTCGTGCTCTGAGGAAGAGACAAGACGAGTTCTCCACGAAGGAGAGCACGTGTTACAGTCGTTCCTAAAGGTGAGTCAGGCACATTCAAGCGTAAGAGAACCGGGGGCCCACCAGAGGGACCTGAGGGGTCGCCGGCGCCCCTGCGCGGGTCTCGCGGTTCTCCCACCAGGGGACGCAGAGGACAGGGTGAGTGACTCGTCTTCTGTGACCCAAGCCTCTCGGAAGCCCGTGTCCCACACTCATTCCTACAGGAGATAGACTGTCCCAGAGCGGATCGTGTCGGCTAAGGTAGAACCTCAGAACCGCGGTGTCCCCCCCCCCCCGCAAAACCTCATGCGCTCCCCCAGAAGGACTCCCTCCTGCTGGAGAGCTGCCCGCTGCACGGGAGCCCTTCCCAGTCACGCGCGCTCGGAGGTCGGGGCTGCTTCCCGGGAGGCAGTCCCTCCTCCTCCCGTCTTCACCGCTGTGCTCCCTGCCTTGGTCGTTCCGGCTGGACCGGAACAATGGGAAAAACCCCACCTCCCAGGGGCGCTCTAGAAAGACATGAGTACATTTGCACGTCGGATGCTCTGACGCTCAGAGCACAGGGTGTGGCAGCGGGGAGTCTTTAAAACCAGGAGAGACTTGTCTGGTTCCTCACGACTTTTCCCACACGGTGGAGCCTGCCTGGAGGTGCTCCTTGCGCCTGAGCTGCCGAAGAGAACCAAGTCATAGTTCGCAAGCGCCTCTGCCCCCGGCAAACCCTCGGAATGAACATATCCGTAGCGACCCCTCAGTGAGAACCGTGCGGGATCCTACTGCTGCCCCGGAGATCCTTCCGTCTCCTCGTCATTAAAATTACGGTGCCATCCACACACATCTTTGGACAAACCTCTGAAGGGGAACCTGGGTCAAATGTCATACACCCGAGCTTTCCAATAGCATCACCATTAGCTACCTGGGGTCATTCAAATCTAAATTAATTAAAATTAGATAATACTGAACTTGAGCACCCCGTCCCACTGGATGCATTTCACGCTCCAGGTTCTTGGCTGTCACTGATGCTCCAGGCTTCGTTAAGGTTTCACTCAAGCTGCCCCGCAGGGAGAATTCTCACAGGGCGATGTCGCCCCCAGGGGACACTGGCGAATGTCTGGAGGTGTGTGACAGTCGCAGCTGAGGTGGGGGTGCTGCCAGCATCCTGCAGAGCCTGGGAGGGCCCCCAAGGACAACAGATCACCCAGCCCACAGGTCAGGGCCAGGGCTGGAAATCCCTGCCCTGTGGAGTGTGGTCTGCACTCCCCCCACCACCATGCAGACACCTGTCAATATTCTACCATGAAGGATAACTTGGGTTTTTTTTTTTTAAATTATTCCTTCTGTCTCTAGGATCCTTCTACTCCTCCCTATCGCCCTATTCGTGAGGTTACCATGAATCTGGGTGTTCGGTTTTATTAATGTACATGCACATGGTCCCGGGGATTTGGGATCCCTAAACGTTTGATGTGAAAATCACATTAATGAAATCCTTCAATATTGAAAAACCCTTGTGTTGCTGAAATAAAAATGGATCTTAGTATATTTCTTACTTAATCTACTACTGGATTCGTGTTTTCTCCTGTTTGTCTTTGCAGTGTCCGTGAAGGAGACTGGTCTACGGATTGCTCTGCATACGTGTTATCAGATTTAGCAGTCTGGATTCTGCCGGCTTTATAAAGAGGATTTAGGGGAAAAAAAACACTCTGATTTTGTCTTCTCTGAAAAAATAGGAAGAGAAAGATGTGTTTCTTGAACGTTTAAAATAATTGCCTGAATCGGTGTCTAATAATGTATTCCAGGATGAAGAATGCTAGCTGGCCAATGCCGGGCCAAGCCAGGCATCGGTGCTGGGAACGGGTCTGCAATGTGCAGGAAGATGATGTGCAGAGTGAGTGCTGGGGCAGGTGTTGGGGTAGGTGCTAGGGCAGGTGCTGGGGCAGGTGCTGGGGGCAGATGCTGGGGGCAGGTGCTGGGGCAGGTGTTGGGGTAGGTGCTAGGGCAGGTGCTGGGGCAGGTGCTGGGGGCAGATGCTGGGGGCAGGTGCTGGGGACAGGTACTGGGGTAGGTGCTGAGGGCAGGTGCTGGAGGCAGGTGCAGGGGCAGGTGTTGTGGGCAGGTGCTGGGGGTAGGTGTTGGAGGCAGGTCCTCATGCAGATGCTGGGGGCAGGTGCTGGGGCAGGGGTTGGGGCAGGTGCTGGGGGCAGGTGATGGGGGCTGGGGGCAGGTGCTGGGGGCAGGTACTGGGGTAGGTGCTGGGGCAGGTGCTGGCACAGGTGCTGGGGGCAGGTGCTGCGGGCAGGTGCTGGGGGCCCAGAAGAGGAGGCACCACCTGCTTCTGCCCAGTGGCGTGCTCTGAGAAGACTCTCCAGTGCAGAGAAAGGTACAACAGCTGGAAATCCTCCTCCTCCTTGCTCTCTGCATCGCCCTCATGCTGGGTTCGGAGTCCCTCGCTGCTCCGGCTGGTGAAGCCCCTCACGCCCAGCCCACTGCTGGCTGCCAACTGCTCTGCGCTCCCGGGTGGCGAGAACACGCGTTCTGGCTGCGGCTGTCATCAGCATTCAAATGGAAAACTGCACAGGGGCCAACCGTCACCATTCTCACCGGAAGATAGCCTGTATTTCAGACTAATTTGGCCCTTCTTTGTGTTCTAATGCATTTCGTTGCTTTCTTTTTCCTATTATCTTCGATGCATTTTGTATTCTCTTTTTCCTCATATTATTCCCGCATTATTGATTTCTTTTTCTTTGAACTCCTGTGCCACTTACAGCCTTTACCACTCAAAGAGTCATTGGAGTGAAAGGAACATATAATCCAAACCCTTCATATTACAAACGAGGAAATTGATGGTTCAGGGTGGTTTTGTTATTTGCTTAAGATCACAAAACGGCTCTAGATTCACTCAGGCTTCTGACAATCCAGCTCGTGGTTACTCCCAAAATGTGTCGTTCTCACGTTGGTACTTAAGCCTGTATTACTTTCATTGTTGTGTGATGTTCAAGGATGACATTAATACTCACATCTATATGCAACGTTGCATTTTAAATATAATGTATGCAGACGCATACGGCTTACACATAACGTGTGCAGTTCTGTGAAATGGGCAGCAGAAGTGTTAGAGATGAGAAACCAGGAGCTCTGAGAGGTTGTACGATGTACCCAGAGTCAAACAGGGCCGTGTGAAGGCGGCATCGCCGCACCCACACCCCCGGACCCCAGGTCCCCCCACATCTGGGCAGGGCAGCAGAGGCCCTGAGCACCAGTGCACACTGGCTTCCACTCGGTCTTCTCACGATCGCCGCAAGATGCGACACGTACCAAGCAATTAACAAAGTACGGGAACACGTGGTCAGTCCGAAGCACGGCACCGGTCCCATTTTAAGGAAATTCCCTATCCTGCCTCCACATCCTCTTCTCCGTCGGCATGCACTCTATTTCTCCTCGTTCATGATTTTAGGATCTCTTATTGGAAATAGGTACAGTGTCCAGATGAATTTTCAGCAGCTCCTTGTGTTCCTGTAAGGAAAGGTCATAGTCAGGAAAAGCACAACCCGTTCAGCTTTCTTAGATGTCAGGTTCTTCCCACCGGCACCCCAAGCCCCAGATCCGCCCTCCTGTTATGTGGGAGAAATGTTCAGGGGACAGCGGGAAAGGAGGCAGGGGCATCAGGCCAGAGAACCATCAGCTCCGTGTGGGCGATGGAGGGCATGTGTGGGGTGTCAGAGTCGACGTGCCCTCCTCCAGCCACGTGCAGGAGGAGTAACTGTGCCCCAGATGATTTAAGTGACTGACGTGGTATAGACATGTATTTCTGTTTCTTGGGACCATTTGCTATCTTGGGGTGAATGGACATTCATTGTTGGTGCATGTAACCCTGAGTAGGATCTTGAAATGCCTCGCCCTTGTGTGAAATTATACAATTGGCCGTGAATGAAAAGTCCACAATTCAGTTCAGAGATGCAAAATAACTATTTCTCATTATTTCTGTCTTATTTTCTTTCTATAACTTGTCAAACACACTCTAGTGCATCTTTCCTGCCTCACTCCTTGATGAAGCAAAGGAACAGAGCAAGAGATCGTAACACTCGGTGCAAACATTTAACTTTCTAGGTCATAGAGGTAGATGCATGGTCTGCCCATGAGTCTCTTTCCAGCCAAATTCTGACCCCTTGTCTTGCACACCCATACTCCATCATACCGACGCCCTTGAAACGCCAAGGGCATTTCACGTGATGGGACTCCCCTATCGTGTGTGGGGCTGGGAAAGGTAAACAGAACTGAGTGGAGGCAAGGCTTCTCCATGTCACTGGATGTCAGGTGGTGTGACGCACCACAGACATATACTGTAGTGGGAGAGCAACCAGTGGGAAAACATAAAGAGATATTACCAAAAACTGTAAACAAATAAAAATGAAATCCTGAAAAAGCATCAAGTGACCCTTCTCAAAAAGAGAAACAAAAAACATGCCAAGTATAAAGTAATAAAACGGTGGGCTGACCCGAACATGCCAGTTATTACCTCAAATGTAAATGCTCTAAATACATTAACTGACATTCAGAGATTAGAAGAGTAGATTAAAATAACATACTGTGGTGTGATGAGTACTGGGTGTCACACGCAACTGATAAATTACTGAACACACATCTGAAACTAACTGACAGTGTACTACATGTTGGCTAATTGCATTTAAATGAAAAATTTAAAAAAATTAATTTGCAACTGCTAAAATAAATAAGTAAATAAAATAGTGTACCCACAGCTATGTGCTGTTGAAAAAAATTCACTTCAAATTCATCGTTACCGCTATGTTAAAAGTGAAAGTGTGGAAAAAGAAAAATCACACAAACATTAACAATAAAAGAATCAAATAATTAATATTAATATCAAAATAAAGTGGGCTCAAGAGCAAAAAAAAAAAAAAAACTACTGGAGACAAATAAAGACAGTACATTATGAAAAATAAATCACCCACCAGGAAGACATAATGATCCCAGATGTATCCAGAGCTGTACCCAGATCAATGCAAAAGACCATCCAAAATGAGCACACTCAAAATCTTCGAAGCAAACACAGTAGACCTGGAATGGGAAAAGGCAAATCCACAGTTGTGTCTGGGGACTTCAGTGCCTCCTCTCTGCACAGGCAACTGACAGAACTATTAGAAGCAAAATCAGCAAAGACACAGAAAAGCCAAACATCATGACCCAGCATCCCAGGATCCAACTCTGTGATAGAACACCCCACAGCAGTGGTAGCAGAATATACCTTTCTCAGGCACTCCTGGAGTAGTCACTGAAATCCACGATACACTGGGCCAAAATCAGACCTCACACAACATGAGAGGAACGGACACCACACTCAGTACGCTCTCACCATAGTGGAGTCAAGTTAAAAACCAATAACAAAAAGACCACAGGAAACTGTCTCAAACACTTTAAAATCAATCATATACTTTTAAGCAATCCATAGAGCTCAGAAGATGCATTGAAATACATTAAGAAACATGTAGAACTTTTAAAGATAAAAACAAAATATACCAAAATAGATGGAGTGCAGCTAAAGTAGCACTGAGAGGGAAATGCATAGCCCTGCCCGTCTCAACTCAGAACCCTCCACCTCAAACACCGAGAACAGATGCTGAATAAAGTAAACCCGAGCAAGCAGAAGTGAGGAAAACAAAAGGCAAGAACAGAAACCAGTAAAATTTAAAACAGGAAAACAATAGAAAAAATCAACCAAAGAAAAAATTGATAATTTCAAAAAGATCAATAAAACTCATAAGACTCTAACAAGATTGATGAGAATGCCAGAGAAAGACACAAGACACCAGTATCAGGAATGAAACAAGGGTTTCAACACAGATCCTGTGCACATTAAGAGAACAATAAAGAAATATTACAAGCACTTCAGATTCATGAAGTCATAGACTTACAAGAAAGTCACTTATTCCTTGACATACGCAAGCTACAAAATTCAAGATAAGACATAGAATCTGAGTCAGCTGGTGAGCATTACAAAACTGAATTCATAATTTAAAACCTCCCAAGTAAATCTCAGGTGTGAATGGCTTTACTGAAGAATACTACCAACATGTTTAAAAAGAATTAACAACGGCGCCTGGGGGGGCTCAGGTGGTGAAGCATCTGCCTTCGGCTCAGGTCATGATCCTGGGGTCTTGGTATTGAGTCCCTCATTGGACTCCCTGCTCAGTGGAGAATCTCCTTCTCCCTCCTCCTCTGCTGTTCTCTCTCTCGCTCTCTCTCACTCTCTCTCTGTCTAATAAATAAATAAAATCTTTTTTAAAAAGGAATTAACAAGCTTACACAATGGCTTTCAGAAATTAGAAGTGAAAAAAATACTTCCCAACACATTGGAGACTTATGATCTGTAAAAATCTGATGCCAAAGCTGGACAAAAAATTCACACAAGAAAGAAAACTACAGACCCATCATCACTCATGACCATAGGCACAAAAGTTGTACTTTTGTACAACAAAATAACCAAAAGTACTTTTGGTACAAAAGACCCAGTGGTACTGGGTCATGATGTGTGGCTTTTCTGTGTCTTTGCTGATTTTGTTTCTAATAGTTCCATCAGTTGCTTGTGCAGAGAGGAGGCACTGAAGTCCCCAGACACAAAAGTTCTCAACACAATGTTAGAACATCAGATCCAAAAATGTATAAAAAGAACTACACACCATGACCACATGAGCTGTAACCTAGGTACTCAGTATTTGAAAATCAATCCATGCAATGCACCACATCGACGGACTAAAGAAAAAAAATTGATATAAATAGATGCAGAAAAAGAATTTGAAAAAATTCAATACTCATTCATGATTTAAAAAAATGTCCAGGAATTTAGGAATATAGGGGAACTAACTAAACTTGAAAAAGATCATCTAAGAAAAAGAAAAAGAAAAAAAAAAAACCCTATAGCTAACAGCACACTTGGTGAACAATTGAATGTTTTCTCAAAACAAAGAGGAAACCCACGGAATGGGAGAAGATATTTGCAAATTACAGTACAGACAAAAGTTGATATCCAGGATGTATAAAGAACTTCTCAAACTCAACACACGCAAAACAGATAATCATGTCAAAAAATGGGCAGAAGACATGAACAGACACTTCTCCAATGAAGACATACAAACGGCTACCAGACACATGAAAAAATGTTCACCATCACTAGCCATCAGGGAGATTCAAATTAAAACCACATTGAGATACCACCTTACACCAGTTAGAATGGCCAAAATTAGCAAGACAGGAAACAACGTGTGCTGGAGAGTATGTGGGGAAAGGGGAACCCTCTCACACTGTTGGTGGGTCTGGGTATAGCGATAGACATAGAGATCAATGAAATAGAATAGGTAACAATGAGACCCACACAAATATGTCCAATTAATTACAGACAAAGGTGAAAAAGAAATCTGGTGGAAGAAGAATAGCCTTTTTATGATATTGTATTGAAGAAATAGAACCAAAAAAAAAATAAACCTTAGCCTTAACCTCTCACTTTGTACAAAAATTAACTCAAAATGGATCATGGGACTCAAATATAAAACTATAAAACATTTAGAAAAAAAAATCAAAGGAAATGTTCAGGATCAGGCACTAAGCAAAGAGTTCATAGACTTGATACCAAAAGTATGACCTGTCGAAGGAAAAAATAGTAAACTGACCTCTTCAAAAATTTTTTAAAGCTTTCTCTGTGAAAGGCCCTATTAAAAGTATAAAAATACAAGCTACAGACTGGGATAAAACATTTTCAAATCTTTTAAATGTCAGAGGACTAGTATCTAGAATATGTAAAGAACTCTGAAACTCTATAAGAAGGAGCCAGCCGACTGGAAAACAGACAGGAGTCGAGCACACGTTTTGCTGAAGAAGATTCACAGATGGAAATAAGCTCGAGGGAAGATTTTTAACATTATTAGGGAAGCACAAACCAAAATCTCCTGAAATATCACTACACACATACCAAAACGTCTAAAATGGGAGCACCTGCTGGCTCAGTGGGTTAAAGCCTCTGCCTTCGGCTCAGATCATGATCCCGGGGTCCTGGGATCGAGCCCCGCATCAGGCTCTCTGGTCAGTGGGGAGCCTGCTTCCTCCTCTCTCTCTGCCTGCCTCTCTGCCTACTTGTGATCTCTCTGTCAAATAAATAAATAAAATCTTAAAAAAAAAAAATCTAAAACGAAACCCAGACAACACCGAGGGCTGCCCAGGGCCAGAGCAAGGGACCTCCCACGAACTGGTGGGAGCGGGAACACGCTCGCTACTCCGGAAAGCAGCTTGGGAGTTTCTCAGACACTAAATGTGAAGCTACTGCACAGCCCGGCAATTATACTCTTGGGCATTTATCCCAAAGCAATGGACACTTAGGTGCATGCAAAAATATCTGTACACAGATGTTTCTAGAAACCTAACAGCTAAACAGGTGAGTGGATAAACAAAGTGTGTAATCTCACGGGACACTGCTTGTGGCAAAACGGGTGCCTAGGGGACCTACAGCCACCCGCAAAGACATCCAGGGGATTCCGCTGAGACAAAAAGGAGAAAGGGACAGGTGGCTAGTATATGACTCAATTCACAGGGCACTCCCGGGTTGACCGAAGGATGGGGAGGGCAGGTTAACGGTCACTGGAGGGTTACAGAGGGTGGAAGGGAGGTGGGCTCCAGGGGCACCGGGGGTAGTGGCAGTTCTGTCTGTGTCCCCCGGACACCCTGGCGGCGAGACTGGGCTTAGGTGTGCAAGATGCTATCGTGGGCAAAGCGGGGAAGGGCACCCGGCATCTCTCTCTTCTTACACCTTCCTGTGGGTCCACAGTGACCTCAAAATAAAAAGTTCAATTTAAAAAATTCTAATGAAAGATTGAACTTTAGGTCAATTTATCAAAGATTAATTTGCCTTAAATCAATATGGGGAAGAGCAACCCACTGATAAAGCAATTCCTAGATCCAAACCATCCCCGAAAGCCAACTGGCAGAACGGCTTTCGCTGATCGACCAGTCGGCAAATGATCTCTTTGCCTAAGTTCGTGGCTATTAAGAACTTACAAAATATATGGCATTTTGACTTTCAGTGAAGCTTCTAAATGATATCTTCCATTTTATGCAAAATTAGAAACTTCTAGTTTGAGTACATTACAAATATACAGGATCTTGTAAAATTTATTTTTGGGACCGGGGAGAGAAAAGCATACTGGGATTTTTGCGTGAGCATCCTGGAGATGTTTGGGGTGTCTGCATATACACCCAGCACAGGGAAGCAGGCACACATTTCTTCCTGCTTCTCTTCCGTCTGCCTGACCTGTGACCCCCCGCCCCGACCTGTGGTCTGCTGTCTCACATGACTGAGGGCAGCGCTAACCTTGTCCCGCCCAAGGCTGGTGGGCCACTTAACGACATAAACTGAGGCAGGGAATGCCCCCATTTGCATACCTGCCCTGAGCGGGAAGAACGCAGGCCTACAGAGGCTCCAGGGGAGGGACCCTTATGGGGCCAAGCGTCCCAGCAGAGCAGGACGATGATCGGTCGGAAGCCCGCGGTCCTTCGGAGATGTCGCTCACAGCCACTATCCACGTCTGCTGTCTCGGAGGCTTTGTCCTGAGTCTTCCGTTCAGCCGATTACTTATGAACTCAAAATGCTGAGTAAACGATCACACACACACCCCCTTGTGCTCTGAGTGTTGGGTCCTCTGCAAAACCCAGGTGCCGAGTGCCTCATGAGTAACAAGAGATGCTCGGGGCCGTACCGTCCGTGCACCGTGGAGCGTGTTTTGAAGTCAGCCAAGAGATGTCCCGGGCTCCCTCGGTGGCCCCTGGGGACCAGTGTCTTTTTTTTTTTTTTTTTAAGATTTACTTAACAGAGAGAGAGATCACAAGCAGGCAGAGCAGCAGGCAGAGAGAGAGGGGGAAGCAGACTCCCCACCGAGCAGAGAGCCTGACGTGGGGCTCGATCCCAGGACCCTGAGACCATGACCCGAGCTGAAGGCAGAGGCTCAACCCACTGAGCCACCCAGGCGCCTGGAGACCAGGGTCTTGTCCCTGCAGGGACGCCTGCGCCGAGGCCTGGAGGTCTGGACTGACCCCACTGGGGCCACATTCTACCACCTCCGCGGGCAGACAGGAATCTGGCATCAGGAATCGCGGGGCTTCTGAGAGGATGTCGGTCGGCGGGCCGGGCCGCCAAAGTGCTTACGCGTCTTTTCCTGCTCCACTTCCCATCGTCTCACCAGCTGCTGCAGGCGGAGGCGTCCCCGTGCGAACTCCCGGAGCATCGGCTCGGCCCCCTCTCCACCGTCTGCTTCGCAAACTCCAGAAATACAGATGCCCGAGACTCAGCAGGCCTTGCGCTCGGGACCCCCCGAACTCAGCTGGAAGAACGAGCGCGCTCATGAAGAAGGACAGGCGGCAGCCGAGGGCCCTCGGAGAAGGCTGCGGGCCGTGTCAGGGAGCATCGGGCACGGGGGTGGCCCGGCGTCAGGACAGCCCCGCCGCTTCATGGGCGAGGTTCCGCCGGACCAGACCGTGCAGGACGAGGAGCTTCCCGCCCACCCGGGGAGCAGGAAGAGCCACCCCAAGGCTAGCCTGCACCCCAGGCTGGCCTGTTAGCAGAGGGGTTCTCAGCAGGTGAACTACCCAAGGAGGGGACTCGGTGGGGAGAGGGACGGAATGTGGATTTGAAGGGGCTGGAGGTCCAGACTGCCCAGCCCTTGAGTATTAACCAGGGGTCTGCCGGGAAGCCGGGAGTCGCCGGGGCCCGGCCTGGAGATGTACCAGCCCAGCCCAGGCCCAAGGGGTTCAGGCTGAAGAGGGCTGGGGAAATGTGGGGGTGTCTGAGCTTCCAAAATCCTCATGCTCTGACCACAATGCGGGCAAAGAGCCACACGGAAGCTCCTCGTCAGGGAGACAAGCGGTGGCCTGCGCTGCCGTGGCATTAGTGGGACGCCTGTCCATAGGATCAGCCAACACCATGTTCGGAAGCAGGGTTTTGCAGGAGCGAGGCCTCGGCCTCCCCAGGGCCCGCCGTCCAGTGTCCACACCCCACGAGGCAGCTCTCCGCTCCATGCAGAGGACACTGGCAGAGCTCTGAGAGGGGGACTGGGCTCCTCATTCAGAACGTCTCTGTGGGACATCGCTGTTGTCTCTTTAAACGTTCCCCCTCGCCCGTCCTCTTGGAGCTGCTTTCCCAGCGAGCGCGCCAAATGGCCCAGAGAGGGACCAGCTTGAGAACCACTCTGCGTTCACGTCTTCCCTCCTCGTAATGCCACATTTCCATCTCATACGGGGAGAAGTCATTTTCCTGATCGAAGGCAGCAAATTGCCTTGGCGGACTGCACGGCCGCCTCTTGGAGGCTCAGCGTGGGACGTGGCATCCAGATCGCAGAGCGCCGGCCAGCCGGGAGGGGGTGCGGCCCGCACCTCACAGCTCGGCCCCAGGGCCTCGGGGCCTCGGGGCCACCCTCGTGCCACAAGCCGTGGCCACAAGTGTCCCTGGCTTCTTCCTCTGGTCTTGGCAAACACGAGCTCGGGTTTGTGTGTTGGGCTGTTACACAGAAGGTTCTGCCGGAAACGAAATGAAAATGCGCCTCTAAATAATGACATTTCCCAACACGGTGGGCTGACTCGGAGGAAGGGGAGGAAACACCCGCTCTACATCCAGTGTCCTCTTGACGTCCCTTTGACACATTCTCCTCCACGTTGTTTATTGTTCTTTCTTCAAAGACAGCTCCGTTTAATAGAAATGTTTTACAATTACTAAATGTATAATATTGTTTATAAGAGGGAATTAGGAAGAATGGATGTATACCAATAAAAATGGCATATTAGGGATTTTTTTAATTCTCAAAGAAGAAATAATAACAAAATAATGTCCTTATTATGGGGGTGGTTGGAGGAAGAGGAGAAAGCACGGATAAAATAAAGAGAATAAAAATCCTATAATAACCAAATGTGCTAGAATGTGTTTTCTCCCCTTAAGAGAGGTGAGGTGACAGGGTTTCTGTCTACGAAACTAACTGTTTACAAATATTCGAGCCCATAAATTTGAAGAGAAACCGAATACAGAAAATTCTTGTTAATGCAGTACATTTTCTGGTAATTTTATAGTCCAATTTTCAGTGATTCCCCACAGAACGGACGCAGTTCAAAGGCAATTTTATAAAGTACTTTGCAGATAACTATTATCTGCTAATTATTAGAAATTGCATGTTGTTGTTAATTGCATAAATAAATTGTTTTATCTGAAAGCCATTAAAAAAAGGTTTGGTGTTTGAAGCATATATGGTTTTGATGTTCCAGTATAAAAACGCTTAACTGTTTAACTCCAAAATAATGACATGCTGCTTTTAAGACAATTTCTTAGACTAATGGATTATGGGGAGGGCGAGGGGGTGGGAATTCCGAGATGCGCCTTTTACTTTGTTTCTATGACATACTTCAACTGATTATAAATCTACGGGGCAAGAAAGATCGCAAACGGCCACCAGTCTGGTCGGGTGGCATCGTATGACGTCGTCTTTCTTTTTGGAGTCCTTACAAGAGATTTTTGTTCACACTTTCATTTTTTCCAAAATTGTCCAATTTTTAAAATATTCCGTTTCATTAATGTATTCCCCTCCCAATGAGCCACAGAGAAACAGATCGGTATGGAACATTGCCTTTGATTTTTTTACGAAATAATTCAGAAAGGGCTGACCGGAACTACAGAGACTGGAAGCGCGACGCGAGGGCGCTCGGTGCGGGTCCGAGAGAGCAGGTGCCCAGAACGCGCAGCCCCCTGCCCCCGCGGAGGCCCCCGCACGCCCCCCGCAGCCCAGAGCGCGCGGAGCGGCGGTGCCCGCAGCGGACGAAGGGCGCCCGCGCACGTGGCGGGAGAGGGGCCGGCAGGAGGGAGGGGAGCGGACGGGGGACGGAGCAGGCCCTGCCGGGAGGGAGCCCCGCGGCACCCAGTGCCTTGCAAACTGCACCCCCGAGGAACGGCGGAGACCTGGACGCGACAGAGAAGGAGACCGCGCGAGGGCAAGTTCCGTGGCCTTCGGCCGGCCGAGCCCCGGGGAAACCGTCGGGGCCTTCCCTCGGGCGCTGCGCGGAGCCCGGGCCCCTTCGCCACACGCAGCCGCGGCCGCACCCCGGGGCAGCCCGCGCTGAAGGCGGCCGTCAGCCCTCCTGAGCGCAGGGCTTAAAGGAATGAATGAGTGAATGAATGAATGAACTGTAATCACTCAAAAACACGCAGCAGGCACACAGGGCAATGTCATCCCACCGGAGGAGGAGCTCCGCAGAACCGGGAAATCCTCTTGCCGCGGTCGCATGAGCCGGTGTCTCCGTGAGCTTGCGGGGCTTGTGACACAGCACCAGACCCCAGACGCGCGAGCAAGACGCCAGGACACTCACAGCTGCCGAGGCTGGACGGCGGGGAGCCGGGCGCGCCTGGGGCTGGCTTCTCCTGACGCTGCTGTCCCGCCCGCCTGCCGCCCGCGTGCTCACGGGGTCATCTGCGTGTGTCTGTGTCTTGGTAGGATCTTGAAGGATGCAGTCTTATTGGATTAGGGCCAAGGCTAATCTCATTTTAACTTAATTACGGCTCTAAAGACCCTCTTCCAAGTACAGCCACGTTCTGAGGTCCTGGAGGGAGGGCTTCATCCTATGACTTGGGGAAGGACACAATTCAGCCCACAGTAGTAAACACAAATATTCTGGATAATTCCCCATTCTCAAAAATGTTTGTTCATCCATCCCACAGATACTTGGTTCCGGTGTGTGTTCAGTTTTGGGGTGTCAGGTGGACTTGGGGTCTGCAGACTTTGGAGTTGGCAAGGCTCCCTTCAGTGGGCACGGACGGTCCTGTTAGAACGGCGTCGTGGCTTACTCTCTCCTGAAGGCGCACACGGGGGTGCCTGACGGGTGTCAGCAGCACGGAGGGAAACGGGCCGAGAAGAAGAGGGGAGAGGAAACGCCTTTACACCAAGCCCAGGGTAGGAGCGCCAGCGTTAGAGGGGCCACGGGAAGGCTGTCTTCATCTGCACACACCAGTACGAGGAACAACATAAGTTTCGTGTTTCCATTGATGCTTTTCATCGATGGCAAAAACTATTGCCACTGTCCTCAAAAACCAAGCTAATCGTAGGTCTTCAGAATTGCGAGGGTTAAAGCGAAAGCAAAGCCGGGGTTGAAAACCAAGACCTTCAGCAAGATGCGCAAGGGGAGAGGGAGGCGCTCCTGCCCCGTCCACTGACTGGTCCTAACAGCCCCTTTCAGGGCACCTCAGCGGCGGCGGAAGCCACACAGGGCCCCTCTTCTTTGGGTTGAATCATCAGGGTTTTGTCTGTGCTGTCGGCAGTGGACAGAACTCTCTCTTTCTAGACCCGCGTGTGTTGTTCCGATCCCGTGTCCGGGCGTCTCCTCCAGCCTCCCAGGCACGGGGACCTCAGCCAGAGCCGCAAACACAGTGGGTGAGGGACGGTGCCCCTTGTGTGGCTGTAGCCATGCCAGACGGAGAACACAGGAGACCCGCTGACTCGCAGGATGTGTGCGGGGGTTGCGGAACCCACCCCGCCGCTCTCCGCCGCGTCGGGCAAGGTCTAGAGGCGTTCCAGAGGCCACACCAAAGGGGCGTGTTTCCAGCAGCTACTAGGTGAGGCCTGGGGTGCTGCTACCCAGCCTGCAATGCATCGGGCAGCCCCCACGATGGTCCACACTGCTGGCAGTGCCCAGGTTGAGAAGCCTGATGCCAGCGTCGGATGGGTGGGCGAACTCACGTCTGAAGGGTGGGGTTTCCCATGGTGGCAAACCAGGTATCCTGACTCCCAGTTCTGCGCTCCAGGACATGAAGCAACCTTCGATGTCTGCTGTTTCGAGAAAAGGTCAGACCATTTTAAAGCACTTGGTGGTTGGGGATTCACTCTCTGACCACGTGTCAGCACTCTTTCCTTCCGGAAATTCTCTCTTCCGTTGGATTCCTCGAATCCACACTCCTCCTGTTCTCTTCCGGCTCTCCTGACTGTCTTCTTCCCTTGCCCTGCTGCCTCTACTTCCCCTTAAAACACCTGTCCCCAGAGTACCCGGCCTCTTTTCACCTCGGTTTGCATTCCCCGTGGAAGAGCACACCTACCCCCGCGGGTACAGTCAACATCCATGGAGGGAAACACGTTCAAACACGAAGCAGTGTTTTCTTCGCACCTTTGCCCTTTTCTGCCTCTGGGAATCTAGTCCAGGTGGCGTTAATTCATTAGCCAACAATGCACAGGAGAAAGGAGGGGGAAATGATTCCAGATTCTGAAAAACCTTTTGGGGAAGATGGTAGTTCGAGGTAGGAAGACCAGATGGCCGTCTGGCGTGGGAGGCAGAGAGCTGCCCCCTCACTCCTCAGGTCTAGGGGGCCCAAGAGCAAACAAGGCGGCCAAGCCGAGGTCAGCAAGTCCCAGCCTCACATCCTCACGTCCCTCCCTGTCCCCGTAAGATGTGCACACGTCTAGACAGCTCGTTTTCAGGAGTGAAGGCAAGAGCGCTACCATGTGCAAACTGATGGCCACAGAGCAGGCGAACGTTGTCTTTGGGAGAGACAGGCGCGTCCTGCTGAGACCCACGGCATCCCTGACCGCCAGACCTCCACTCGACACGCCGTTTTCCTGTGGGGGCTTTCCCTGGAACTCAGGATAACTCTGGTGGAAAGTTATACCGGCTCATGGTTACTACAACTGCGTTCTGGCATTCCAGCAGGATGAAGGTGCTGGACTGAATTTAATGGAATTATAAGTTTTCCTCTGCTGACTACATGCTCTCCCTCTGTCTGCCTGAACCTTTGCATGGATCCTGGACCTTTGCTTGTCCCTTTGCATCAGACATTTTCACTGATAGGGTTCAGACACAGGAAAAGAGTTAGGGCCAGAGGATGTGAGATCCTCAAGTTTGAGGGTTAATTTTTGGACCATGCCCACCACCTAACACCTCAGAGAGGCCATTTTTCTCCTTGTTAGATGCATAGTAATACCTCCCTCATGTAATTGTTTTCAATATGGTATATGTGAAAATCCCAGCTTCATGTCTGCAACATTATAGGTATTCCATATAGTATCGATTATTATAGTGTGAATTATCTAGTTGAGCTACCCTGTGTGAAGTACCCTAGAATGAACAATAATGGTATCGTCTATTATCATGTGAACTGTCCTGGTGTGAACTATCATAGTGGACATGATAGTGCAAACTATCCCAGAGTGAACCATTATAGTCCGTTGTAGTGTGAACCTCCTGGTGTGAACTATCATAGTGTGATCTGTCTTGGCATAATCTATTATGTGAACTATTATAAGGTGATTTATCATGGTATCTCCTATCATGACATAATCTAGGTTTTCTAGGTTATCAGTATGTCCTGTCACAGTGTGAACTATCATGGTGTGAACTTTCATGGTGAGGTTTATCAGAGCGAACTATCACAGTGTGACCTATCATGTTGTGATCTATCAGAACACGATCCATGACAGTATGACTTTCACGGTGATCTATCCATAAATCATGATAGAGTGAGCTGTGATGGTGTAGACTCTCATGGTGAGAACTATCAAAATGCACGGCATCTTACTATAATCGTGGTGTAAATGATCATAGTGTGAACTGTTACAGGGCAAACTCTTAGTTTTACTCAATAACACACAGAACTCCTAAACTCAATGTGTTTAAGACTCTACTGATTGTTCTCCCTCCTGCCTTCCCTTCCCTTTCCTATCTACTTTTCTACCTACGTCTTTCTCCCAGTTAATGACACCAACAGTTTCTACCCAGTCACCAAAGCCCAGGATTTCTCCACCACACCCCTTATCCCACCTTTATGGAATCCCAGGGACTCAGTGCATTCCTTCAGGTTGCGAAATGCAGTCTCTCCCGCCGGACACTATTCTCACTGCCTTCTTATCAGTACTTCTTCGGAGACGCGCTCGACCATTTTACGGCGAGCCCGCTCCTTTCCGCCTGGCTTTTCTGGATTCAGATTCCTGCTGTAAGGCCTGCCTGGCTCCTTCCCACCACAGATGGTCACGCCTTCCTTCACATGTCACAGAAACAGTCCATACACTGAATTCTGTCATCTTGTCTCTTGTCACATCTTTGCTAAGTACTCAACTGGCATGCTTTGGAATTACATCTGCACTTGGGACTTTCTGGATACATCTGAGGCTCTTCCATGCGTCTCTTTTTTGTCCAGACCCCCTCCTCTTCCCTTCCTTCCCATCTCTGTTTCTAGGCCATGCCCACATTTTACCTTGTCTGTGAGCCTCTGTGCCCCACTTTGTCCGACCCAGAGGAAATACTCAATATGTAGTTGTTGAATTAATGAAAAAACAAATAGGTGGGTAATTTAAGTGTTTCCCTTTGTTTTGTAGTATATCTTCTGAGGTGAGAGAACGCTATTCCTTTCAGCATCTTGAGGGGCCTGGTAACATCCTCTAACAAAACCGAAAGACTAGAAGCCACTTCTCGGGGCAGGCATAATCCCAGTAACCTTGACCTTCAAACAAAATAACAATTTCCCCAAATATGAATATTTGCATCACTTGATGAGATTATCAATGTAATCTAATAATGTCAGAGACATGTTACAGACAGTTTTAAGGTTAAAATATGAGGAAAGCTTTGAAAACCCAAGACTGAACTATGAATTATGAAACCGACTCTTGCCACACACCTTCCTCTACACTGTCTGGACTTGTGATTTCATAGATAAAAGATTGTGGGCTACAGAAATCACTAAAAAACAATTTTTAAGATGTGATCTTTATCTGTTGTGATATTGGGAAAATATAATTATTGACTATGTTCACTCTTTATTTGAAGCTCTGTTATTGGGGTTTCGGTTTTTTCTTTAGGATTTGTCTGGAAGCCGTTACAAATTTTATCAAGTGTTGTGACATAATCTTTACTTACTATCTACTTTCTTTTTTCTTTTCTTTTTTACTATCTACTTTCTTTTAATGTAACTGTGATTTTCTGTTTCTGGCGCGAGACTTCTGCGTGCTCCTCTTGCTTTACACTCCGCTTCAGTGACACGTTTCTTATGCAGTGCTTCTCCGTCTCTCCGTCTCTGTCTCTCTTGCTGTCTCTTTGACGTCCACCATTTGACCCTGATGACTCCTGGTTTCCCTCATCTTGTGGCTTCTCTTGTGTCTTCTCGTGTCACTTGTATTCTCTTCCTTCATTGCCTGGGTCCTTTCTTTGTGTTTCATGATCGTACCCCGAAGGCTGGTTCTGATGAGGTTGGCTCTCAGGAGGCACTACAGGGACTTCTACTGGGCAGTCTTTGTCATGGGTTAGCACGGGAACTGAGGTCTTGATTCAGGGTCTGATTGCCATCGTCATCAATTATTAGAGTGACAAATCACCTAGTAAAAAACATGGCAACCAGTGTTGAAGGCAAACACAATAGGCTGATTTTCTCAGCATGGGGCTAGGGGTATGGAAAGCACGCGGCGGGGATGGCACCGTCCGGAAGCCGCCAAATTCTCACGAGGCCGTTATTTTTTATTCAAAAGGGGATTGATCCAGATTGTCTGAGTGAACTAAAACTGAGATATTTACAAGAACAGAAATACGCCCTGGGCATATTGGAGGCATTCCCCTTTACTCAGTAACTGGGCTAGAGGAGAAGTAGAGAGAGGGGTTTCTATTCGCGCTGTTGGCGTACGATTTTCTAGAGCTGCCAGTACAGCACCACAAATTGGGCGGATTGTAAAAACAGAACAGAAATGTGTTTGCTCACAGCTTTGGGGAGCCAAAGTCTGAGAGGGGGGAGTTGACGCGTCTGGTTCTGCCCGAGATCGTGGAGAAGCATCTCCCTGATGGTCCTCTCAGGATGCAGTGATTTCCGACCATCTCCAGTGTTCCTAGGCTCATAGAAGCAGCGCCCTGACCTTTGTTTGCACCTTCGTGATGCTTCCCTGTGTGTGTGTGTCTGTCTCTATGCCCTAATCTCCCCTCTCTGTAAAGACCTTCATTGTCGCGGATCAGTGTCCAGGCCACTCTGGCCGCATCCTAACTGATTACATCTGCTGTGACCCTAATCCCAAACACAGTAATATTTGAAGGCACCGGGTGTTATCACTCAACATGTGAACAGGGGCGGCAATTCAGCCTAAAACAATCCAGTGGGAAGGATTGACACCGGTTGAGACGAACACAACACCCCACGGTAAACACATGTGAGCACACATGTGCTTATTTCCTTGTCGGTCTGTACGGGATGCACACACAGGTCAGCTCACTTGAACTAACAGCATCATCAATCAATGCATTCCTGAAAACAGACTCGTTTCCCTGCTGCGTGAACCCACGTGAGTGGGAACCAACACAACCCCATCCAAGAAAAGTGCTGACAGAGTCCCATCCCCTTTCCGTGTCAGCCCGCGCAGCCCCTTCCACGCCCCGACGTGACATCCGTCCCCAGCCTGCACTGAGGTTGCCCTCTGGGACGTCATTTCCAGGGTCTGTCCCTCCCGTGTCTGAGTATGGCCATTCTCTACTCTTCAGAGAGGTTCCTCCTCGCATGGAATCACCTGGCGTGTGGGGAAGGTTTATTTCTAAACAGAAAGAAGAGCAACTTCTGGCCCCGGAGCCGACAGCCCCACAGTCAACTTCAATATCGTGCGGCCGGTCAGAGGCTCCTGCCTCTGCTCTCTTACCCGCAGAGCGCCCGGCGTCGTGAAGAGTCCCCGAGCCGGGAAGTGAAGTTCCACTCAGCTCAGGGTTACCCCGTTAACTGCAGCATACGTCCCTGACGGTGAAAGAGAACAATAGCCAATGACCTGCACCCCACCCCGGGGACAAACAAAACAATAAAGAGAAACAGAATATTGACAGTGTGAGTTCATACCTGGTAACCACATTCCACTAAGGACCTCCTAGGGTCTTGTAAGTCACGGTTTTCTGGCCTCTGGAGTGTTTTCTCTTTTTTTTAATTTTTATTTATTTGATTGTTTTGTTTTCATTTTTGTTCAGATTGGGTGGGCTTAGGGGTTTCCTCTAGTTACTTAAACACAGAATGTAAAAGCAGTCATCTCTTGGCATGCCCTCGCTGGAGGCAAATTTCATTGGAAAGAAGATTAGTTATTCCCTCTTAAAAAGAAAACGAGAACACCAAGGGAGGAGAAGCTCTTTCCCAACACTGCAGAGAGAGTGAACACTCCCACTGGTGGTGGAGACGGAGCCCAGGGCTTCCTCTGTGCCTCGAAAAAGAGAGCCATGCGAGGCACGGAGGGGCAGCCCGCCCACGGCCAGGACTCAGCTCGGGTCCCACTCCCCAGCTCGCCCACCTACAGCATCCCGCTGTCGGGGTCCGAAAGGGACCTGATTTCCATCACTGCGCTTTCCTAGAGGGTTGGTAATTTCTGTGAGCATTCTCACATTGGAGGCAGTGGCCAAGCCTGAAGTTTCTCGTTTTATGAGATCTGTTGAGATCACATCTCAAGGGGGTATGTGTGAAGGTGTCAGTCAAATTGATGAAAGAAAGGACAAATTCATTAATTAATTCACTCCTGAGCCGAGTTCTCACATGCCAACCTTAAGCTTAGAGTGGATTTTTATGGTTGAGTTATAAATCCCTCACAAGTGGGGTTTGAATAGACAGGCTGTCAGACGTTTAAATGCCACGGTATTCACGGGTGCTGGGGGATGTCGTAAAAAGGGCGTCGACGCGTTGCCTCTTGGGCGAACTTAGGTTCAGACCTCTGGCAGATATTCCAAATGATTGTGGTTTAATCACCAGACCATACAATGCTACCTTCAGCCCCTTATGTCTCTGTACCCACTGGTTTGCTTTAACGTGCCACACTGAGACAGGCGCCAACTCCGGTCCGACGCGCCCTACGGTGTGATTCTCCATACCGCTCCGTCCTTGGTTGAGAGAGTGGGTGCCGCACGACAGCAGGGAGCCCGTCTTTGTTGTGCGGCGCAGCGAGAGCAGGGCCTCAGCTCCCAACCTCTGCTCCGCCCCATCCCCTGTGCGTGGGCCCGTGCGGCTGAGAGGGGGCGGGTGTGGCCGGCTGTGCACGCGCCCCGCCAAGAGGGCAGGCAGGGCTTCCCAGCACCGTCCATCTGAGGGCACATCCCCTTCAGGCTCCAGCCTCAGGGCCACAGCCCGCCTCCCTGCAGGGCTGTGTCTTCAAGGCCTGGCCAGACCACAGGGGTCACCAGGGAGGGCGGCAGGTGTTCCTTACTGTTGGGTCGGCGGCTCCGGGAATGCAGCAGGAACAACAGAAATGACCGCCAGGGCCGCCGTCTCCCCCCCCCCCACTTCCTCAACCCTTGACTCTCCCGCCAAAAGGATGTAGACCCAGGTCGCGTCTCCACAGGTGACCCAATACCTATGCAGGAAACAGGAGTATCAGGGCCCCCCACACCCTCTGATCACCAAACACCCGACCACGTATGGATGTGAGCCCACGCCCTGCCTTGGCCCGATAAAAGACCCGGCCGACTCCCTCCCAGTGTGACTTCCTCGACTCCCCCTTCCCGAGTTGCGGAACCTCGCCCGAGGGTGCCGACCTCCTCCCGGCGTGACGTTCCTGGCTCCCCGTCTCCTGAGCCCTGAAACGTCGCCGGAGATGCCTTTAATAAATCTTGCCTTGCGCCTGCCTCGCCTGGTGTCGTGTTTACCTCGCCTACGAAACTTCACACTTACTGTTATTTGTTTTTGCCTTAATACCAGGGAGCAGTAGGCGATCTCAAAGAAGAGGCCTATGCCATTGCCCAGACGGGTTCTTGATGAAGGTCTGCGCACGTCTACACCCCCAGGGCCTGGCCCCGCTCTGTGAAGTGTGGGGAAGCCCCCTCTTCTCAGGACTCGCATCTCCCCCAGAACACGACACGGGCCCCAGGGCCCGCCCTTTGCCGGTCTGTATGCTCTTCCCCTCCCCGGCCTGCACCCTGAGAAGAGCCCGCCCGCCTTCTCCCCGAGCCTGCACAGGCGTAACGGGTGGGACTTAAAGTTCGCAAAGTAGGACCAGACAAATGCAAGACAGTGTGTGCGCGGACGAGCCGTTCAATGCCGATGCGGCTGCCCTCCCTCGGGTAGGAATTGGGTCAGGATGGAGAGAATGCGTCACTCGGCTGTTAGTGCGGGTGTTGGGGAGGACCTTGGAGACACCGTCCCTTGCTTGTCTCCGTCACAGCCTGTCCTTTTGCCTAAGGGAAATGCCCCGTACCCTGGGCGGACAGGAGATTCCGATACTGCATTTGTCGGGAGCACATAAGGAAGTATTACAAGAATGCTTTTACCCCTAAGAGCCCAAGCTGTTATGTTTCTGGAGAAGAATCTTTGTCATTGTGAGTCTCACTCCGGAGAGCCCTGGGATACTACAGCTGGTGCTCAGCAAACAGTTATGGGGCTCCAGGCACCGTGCTATGGACGGTGTTTCCCTCACCCGGCGAATCCTCATAAGGAAGGCTCTGCAATCAGACCCACTCTGGAGAGGGGAGAGGGGCTGTGTATCTTCTTTGGCACAAGTACGGGCACTGGGGTCGGGTTCGCTGGTGAGAGCACGTGATCACTGGAGGTCTGCAGAGACACACAACATGGTGAATGGCCACCAGAGGCCAGGGAGCTCCCCAAGGAGCAGGAGACAGAGAAGGCACGTGGTCAGCTAAACTTTTCCAGGTCCTAATCCTGGAACTGTAGACACCGCCGTCCGCAGAGAAGCGGTCCCTGCGGATTTGAGTAAGTAAGGAGTCCTCCAAAGGAGACGTTATCTCAGATCGTCTGGTGGGCTCCATGCCAGCCGAGGTGTCCAGGCAGGAGAGGCAGCGGGAGAATAGACGGGGGAGGGGGGACGTGACCACAGAAGTGGAGCCCAGAGTCCCCAGAAGTGAAAACACAGTGAAACCTCTTCCCCCCAGAGCCGCCGAGGCACAGCGGCCCTGCCAGCACCTTGACTTCAGCCAGCAAGCTGACCTGAGACGTGGGGTCTCTTGAGCCTGTAAGACGACGCATTTTGCTTTTTGTGTTTAAGGCTTTATTTATTTATTTATTTGTTAGTTTGTTTATTTGTTAGAGAAAGAGAGACAGAGATCACAAGCAGGCAGAGAGGCAGGCAGAGGCCAAGAGAGAAGCAGGCTCCCTGCTGAGCCAGGAGCCCGATGTGAGACTCGATCCCAGGACCCTGAGATCATGACCTGAGCCGAAGGCAGAGGCTTAACCGACTGAGCCACCCAGGCTCCCCGCATTTTATTCTTTTAAGCCGTGATGTTTGTGCTGGTTTCTAACAGCGGCCGCGGGACTCAAATACGAGGGTCACGGCCCAGCCGGAAGGTTTAAAAGGAAAGCTCCTGTCGAGAGAGGCAGAGGCGTGTCTCCTGATCTCAGCTGAGCGGATGACCACGTGAGGAAATAGCCCCAGATTGGGTGGGGGGCTCCAAAAGACAGCACAGGGAGCCCCGGCACCTCCTCTGTAGGACCTCAGTCCTGATGTTGGATCTCATCACTCACTGGGGACTGCCGTTCTCCAAAGCGACCTCCGTCCCCACTGGAACAACCCCAGGATCGGGGAAGCCCAGCCTCCACGTCCTTCCCGAGTCCTCAGAGACAAGGACCCCCGCCCCCCGGAGTCCAGTGAGGGCATGAGGTCCTGCACGCATCCGCAGAGCTGGGCTGGGCAGCCCGGTCATCCCGGCCGCACCCCTGCATTGTGAGCATCTTCTCGTCTGGGTGTGGGGTGCTGAGGACAAGCCCTCCCCACGTCACCTCTCTTGCTCAGAGCCCACCTGTTGCACCAAGGCGTCTGCGCCCCCTCTACAAAGGAGCAGAATGGGTTAAGTCTTTGTATGGGATACATGCCCATTTACCCAGGGGAGTAACCCCAAAGAGGAAGGACACGCCATCCCGGGAAGTCTTGCCCCTGCTTCGAGGGTTCGGCTGGACATGCTAGGCAGCACGCACGTCCACCACGAAGTCAGCTGTGGTGTGGCAATCAGGAGCAGCTGCGACCACTACTCTAATGCGGCCACAGGCTTGGTCAAAGGAAATGCCGCTGCACACGCAAATATTAGGGAGAGCGACTGGAGATGTGAAATCGAATGGTACCGAGTCATAGCCCCACTGCACAAAATCTTATTTCATTTGGGGTGATGATGATAAACCTAAGGAGAGGCTTTGGGAGTGGCAAGGAAATCCTACAGGTATGGATCGGTAAAATTCTCGGACACTGGCGAGGTGTGGCCTCCGTACCAACCCCCAAGGCACGGGCTGGAAGGCGGAGCCCCACCCTTGACCATTCTGTCCTGACAAAGGTCTAGAGTAGAGGACGCCGGACCCTGAACTCACCCCCAGACAGACAGCGGCATGCACAGCAGTTTCAACAAGGAGTTCCAGAAGCACGGAGCAGAGAGAGATTTCGTGTTCTCATTCCGCCGGCTACACTCCGGAGGCCATGCATTACCAGCCACCGAGCGCACGTGGCGGGAGACGGAGGTGAGTGGGTCCCCCCCCCACCCTATTAACCTCAGCGGTTCTTGGCTTCGGCTCGGCCCAGGGCTGCGTTCTGAGCCTCCCCGTCCGCGGCAGCTTCTGCATTTCCACCGATGCTAACTGTGCCCACACCACCTCTGGGCCCGATTCCCCGCTCAGCTGAAGCTCGAGTTTTCCACGGACTCAGAGCGCCCATTAAAGCCTCTGGCGAGTGGTGTGCGAGGCCCATGTGCTTCGGCTAATAGGGAAGCTGCTCGCTGGAACCCAGCACCGGAGTCGGAGGAGACCTGCTGTGCGGCTCCTCCAGGGGCTGAAACGGGGACGCGTTTACAGTATCTGCGTAAACACTCCTCCGTGTGCACAGGAAGCAGCCGGTCTTACCGAGACCTTACCCACTGGGTCCCGCTCCCCTGCCGGCACAGAGGCTCGGATGGGCACCGGGGGACCATTCGCATCCCCGACGCGCAGCCTGGATCTCCCTGGTGAGCCGTTTCTTCTCTTCTTCTTCCAGAAACGGAAATAGTGCGGCGGTGTCTACCCTCCCGGGTGCCGCCAGCCCCCGCCAGCCCCGTAGGACCCCGGCGCGCTCCCGTCATCATGGACAGGAGATGCCTGGGTGGCCGCGGGAGCTCATAACCCCAGAGCCTGCAAGGAAGCACTTGAGTCTAACTTCAGCTTCTCTTTGACCGGAGGGAGCTGCGGTCTCTTGGAGTTTTCTCTCCATCCACAGAGAAATGCAGTGGCAAGTGCACGGAGTGTCGACCGGAGACGGGGCTCCGAAGTACGCACAGGGCCCACTGGCAGGAGCCCACGGCCTCGGGCCCTGACGCCCCAGCCCCCACCCTCCTGGCCTGCATGGTCGTGTGTCACCTTCCTTCTGGCTCTGGACCCCGGGGTAGAGGCTTCCCTTTCCTGTAATAACACCCTTCCCTGCTGCCGACAGACAGGAAAACTCTTTTTTCATCCTTAAAGGTCCCAAGAAGCATCCTGGCCCAGCCCAAGCTGGGATAGTCCCTCTGTCTCTGCGTTCCCAACAATGCCCCGGGGCCCGCCAACCCCCACGTGCCCGTCTGCCCGTTGCACTCAAATCAGCCGCTAGTAACCCCGTCTCTGTCACGCAGTGAGCGAGGACTAAGGTCTCCCTCCGTGAGAGCAGAACGGAGCGCCGCGTCCGAGGAGCAGGAGCTGGGTCTGTGGTGAGGCCCGCACCCAGCGGCACCCAGTGGGCTGCTCCGTAAGTGAGGAGATCGATGACCCGGTATGAGGGGCTCGTCGAGGCCTGCGGCGGCGTGTTGCATAATGAAAGTTTGATGATGCTGCCCTAGCGGGACACGGTATTGACCGAGGGAAGCCGACTGGGCACATTGCCTTTCCGTCGTCTCTCGGGATAATCTTTACCTCTCATTAAAAAAGGCCAGTAGGGCCCCACCTCACGACGATTATCAATGACGTCTTCTGACAGGCGAAGGAGCCCGCCCCCGGTTCAGGAGATTAAACAGTCAGGGATGTGGGCACCGGCACGGTGGTCTCAAGTTAACCCAGAGTAACAGGTCAGCGGCGAGGACCGCCCGTGGGCGCCTGGGCGGCCTTTCCCTCTGCAGGGCCTGCCGGGCCTGCGAGCACAGCTCGTCACTGTGGGACCGGGTGGACGGGGCCCAGGTGTGTGCAGGCCAGCGGCGTGGGCAGAGGGGGCGGCTGGGGACAAGGGTGTGCACAGCGCAGGGGGAGCTGGGGGGAGGAGGGGGGATGGGAGTGCTCTGTGGTGCAGCGGGACCCTTGGGCCCCATCTCTGTAGAGGCCCTGGGAGTGGAAATGGGGTGGGGGGGTCCTGCCGACCAAGCGGCCCCATCATCTTCAGCCCCTTCAGCCTCTGACACTGTGAGGTCACAACAAGAAAACAGTGCAGTGTGACCATCACAGTGAAATGGCCACGTGGCCGCAGGGTGTGTATGTGGGTGTCTTTGTCCTCCTCCTCCTCCCCGATCCCACTCTGTCCACCCCTCGCCTTCAGACGCCCACGAGGGACACCCTCAACCCTCTGCTGTCCTTTACGCTCCACCGGCAGAACCGTGTTCTTTGTGTTGTTTTCAGTGTCCGTGGGGTTTGTGTGTCTTTTCATTTATTTTCTCGAATGAAATGTAATCCAAACCCTGACAAGCCCCCAGAGTCTGCGGGACGGAGCGTCCCTGGCTCCAGTCTGTGGGTTTCTGGAATGACACCCCTGCAGCTCCCATGGGCACGCAGGGTCGGGTAGCAACCTCTGCCAGGGAGCGCGGAGGCTCCGGATACGGGTGCCCCCTTCTCGCTGCACCCCAGGCCCCTGGGCACTGGTTTGCCCATCCTGGGTGCAGGGTGGGTGCAGGGCGGGTCAGGCACCCAGGAGGCTGGGCCTGGGGCTGGAGCGCCCTGTGTCCTCCTGCTCCCACCGCCCGGCCTTGCCCTGGGGCCTGCTCCCAGCTCCCGCGGGCCAGAGCCCGAGCTGTCACATCCCCACGTTTCTTCTCTCCCTTCCCTGGGACCCCCCGCTCATAGTACCCGACACACTGAGTGTCAGCCCCGCGCAAACAAAGAGCCCTTTCTGCTCGGCAGAAGTCGTGAGCGTCTCCGGCATCAGAATTTACAGCAGCTTCTCTGGAAATGCTTGACATTTCCCCACAATTTCTTAGATATACTTGGTGGGCAAAGTGCGTCATCTCTGTTTGAATTTATCGCACAGAATAAGCCATTTTCTCCTCTTTAATGTCATCCCCTCGGTAACCGGGAGGTCGGGGGCAACAACGCAAAAACAGCAAATTTGTCAATGGAATGTGCAAAGCTGGTATAAATTTATCTTGTCCTAATCCCTCGCCCCCTTTTCATGGCATGATTCCTCGTATGCATATGAGAAGTTTCCGGGGACGGCTTTCTCACACAGCTCGCGGGGCGGGGCGGGCCTGGGACGAGCGGGTCCCTCAGCCCCCACGGAAGAAATTTGGCTCCTTTCTCTCTTTCTTCTTAAAGCGCAATGCAGTCAGCTCTGCCGCTCAAACCACCGCTGGAAACCTCCAGCAAGGCTTCCTATAATTTTTCCCTATAATTTTGTTCATGCAGAAGGAGCAGAACTGTCTGTTCTGAGAAGGGGCTGCATCGTTTCTTAAAATTAGGTCACAAAGTCTCCGCCTCGCATGAACCACCTTACAGGAACCACAAGTGTTTCCTGCAGGCCAAGGCTTCCTCCCGCGGCGGCCCTGGACGTGCAGCCCCAGGCACCGGCATGCCAGGCTCTGGGAAGAGCCGATCGTACCTCGCCTCCTCGTCCAGCACAGCCCTGTCCCCCGCCCTGCGGACTCCTGTGGGGCAGGACCCGGGCTTCCCGTGTGACCCACGGGTCACGGGGACTGAGGTTTGGTGGCTGCTGTCCTCCCTTGGAGTGCCGGGCAGGCCCTTTTCTGGTGGGTTTTGACCGTTTTTCCACCACCGCTCACTGGCTGAGGACACCCTCGCGGGCCCAGAGACCCTGGTTGCTCTTTCCGCACCACGACAACCCCCATCGCCCCGTCTTCGCCGTAACACCTCACAGCAGAAGGCACCACACCGCGCACAAGATCCCCCCTTGCACAGCTGTGTGTGCCAGAGGCCATCAGAGTCGGGCAGAAACAGAGGGAGGCAGACCCAGATCTCAGGGGTCCGAGCACACCCGGGGAGACTCTGAAATACACTTGCTCCCAACAATCACCGGAGTCGGCCACCAGCTGTGCTCCTGCAAGGAGGGCCTCGCTGCCCAGCCCCTCACGGCGCCCGCGCAGAGAATCTCAGTGCCGAGCAGCCCCTGTGTCCGAGCTCCCCCGGACCCGCCTTTGAAGAGGAAACCCACCATCGCTGGGGCAGACAAAAGCGCTCCCCACAGTCGTCGTCTCTGCTTGCAAGTCAGGAGTGGGCGGGAGGACCGCGTCCGCCGTTTGGTTTGACTCTTCTTTGAGGTTCTCAACAAGTGGGCATGTTTCCATTTGTAGTAACACCAACCAATGCTTGAAATCCATCTTCTGTAGCAGGAAATGAGCAAGTAATTTTTTTTTTTTTTTTTAAGAAAAGGACAGTTTGGCTTGTGCAGGCCAGGACCAGGGGTGCAGAACACAGAGGGAGAGTCTGGATGGGATCAGAGCCACCGAGAGCCCCGAGGGCTAGCGCGGGATGGAGACGACTCCTCCAGGGTCCAGCCGCGCGGCTCCCGCCCGCCGCCTCGGAGCACACAGCCCACGGCCTCCGTCTGCTCGGCAGACGCCGCTACCTCGAGCAGCCAGCAGGTGCTGCCGTGCAGATCGCTGGAGGAGACACCGCACGCAGGCGTACAGAGTGATCACCGAAATGGGGCGCTTTCTTCCGAGACAAGTTTCCCCGTGTCCATATGCTCCTTATGAAATCCTCGGAGAAGCCCACAGCGGCCGAACGCATTCAAGGTTGCAGAGTCGAGCCGTGCGCCATGGCCTCACGCGACATGTGTCGTCCAGTGTGACTGGAGCTTCCGTGATAAAGCAAACCGAGGCTTCTCCAGTGAAAGGACACTCGCGCCCTTGGACGCATTTCTCCTCTTTTTGTCATTTGGGTAAGTCGGTCCACAATCTCCGGAGGACGCTGACTTAATCCTGGCTCCCTTGGGACTGAGCATAAGGTTTCAGAAGAAGACCAGTCACCCAAGTTCCAGGTCCAAAGCCTATAGGAATTCATGCCAGTGTGGTACACTTTGAATTGAAAAGGACCTTTTAAAACTATTTTTGTCTCAAGGTCATTGCCTTGACTGTACCAACATCATTTACCTTCACACACAACAGGGCACAAAACCCAGGAAAACCCAGCTTTTGTCAGGCACTGACCTCAGACAAACTCAAGCTCGAAGAGCCTGACTTGGGACGACGCTGGCCTGCGTCCCCTCCTTCAGGCCAGAAGAACGCAGTAGCTCGTGCTGGTCAAGTGTTTCCATAACATAATCGAAGGAAATGGGCTGTGAGGTCACTGGTTTTCTTGAATATCTAGTTCTCACACTTAAAGATAAAATTTATCAGTTTATTTCCTTTGGTCTGAGGCCGTCTCTCAGCAGTGGAATTTCTCCTGTTGGCTCTCATGGCTGGACCGTGAGCCACAGCTCAGGGGCTCCTCGTCCGCTCGGTCAAGGCCTCCCGCGTGACTCTGCCGCCTGCCGGTTGACTTCCCAGTCAGGTCCTGGACTGTGGACTTCCACGTGCACCGCAGAGACGGCCGCACTCGCAGGCAGAGGAGAAGTCCTCAGCTCCCGCCACAAGAGGAAGCGCGACACCCCACACACAAAAACAGAAAGAGCAGAAAGTGCAGACTCGCCGCCCCCAACAACGAGCTATCAGTGGCCGACATTTTACCAAGATCAGAGGGAAAAAAAGATCTCTATCTCATGGCACAGCAGTTAACATTTCCAGACAAATATTTGAAGTTTTCGCAGTCAGGTTTTTACGTGATTTAAAGCAGTTCATGAAACGGTGTCCCCCCGTACAGTAAATTCCAGACGTTGATGCAGGTAATGGACCTGTGACAATCAACACGATCGATCTGGGATCTGCCTTCGGAGGGTGCCGTGCGGGGACGTCGAGGGCACGCACCAAGCAGGCCATCTCCCGAGGACCACGTGAGCAGCGCGAGGCCGGGACCTGCCTAGTCGGAGCGGCGCACGGCGGCCACGTGGGCACTGGTCCCGGCACGCGGGCCCTGCAGCCACACAGCCGGCCAGGACCACCAGCTCCGCCACGTGCCGCCCAACGGGCATCTTAGCAACGGGGACACCAACCTCCGCTTACAAACCCAAAACCGGATACAAGGCAAATATCTGCCTCATGGGGTCATTTTTAGAATCAAAGACTTTATTTTTTTTTAAAGATTTTATTTATTTATTTGACAGAGAGAGATCACAAGTAGGCGGAGAGGCAGGCAGAGAGAGGGGGGGAAGCAGGCTCCCTGCCGAGCACAGAGCCCGATGCGGGGCTCGATCCCAGGACCCTGAGATCATGACCTGAGCCGAAGGCAGCGGCTTAACCCCCTGAGCCACCCAGGTGCCCTAGAATCAAAGGCTTTAACATGTTTCAGGTACTTGGCATAAAGCCAGGGTCGTGTGAAAATTTCGTTATTATCACTGTCATGATAACGGTAGTGCCTACTGCAATGCCTGGGCTATAGTAACTTTCCAGTTCGTGCGTGTCGACTTTAGTGCATTTGTTTACGCTATCGACGTGCGGTTCTCCCTAAGGTCTCTGCCCCCTGAGACCACAGAGTCCCGGAAACCGAGAGGAAGCTGCATCGTCAACGCGGCATTGGGGACGCAGAATTAATTGCTGTTCCGTAGCCTGAAATGCCCACCACCAAGCGGAGCATCCGTGACCCTGAAGGAGGAGGAGAGGAAGTCTAAAAGGGGGAGAATTGGGCTCCGCGTGAGGACGGAGCCCGTGCTGTGCTCTGACCTGTCCGTGGAGCCTTGCAAGCGCCAACAGCAAAAGAGCATCTTGCGTTCTCGGGATAGCAAAACCCTTACTGAGCACTCACGAACGCGCTCAACGCCCTAACCCATGATCTTGGCCCGAAACGTGAGGCCCGGCTGCTCTGCAGACCCCGCTAGGAGGCAAACCGCTGAGGCCCACTAAGCGCGGCAGAACAGCAAGGGTTAGGTGGGAGTTTGTCAGGACTGGACCCAAAATAGCCGGGAGATGTCTGGTACGAAAGAAGATCTGCGGAATAAATGGTCCTTGATACTGAATCAAAGGTAGGCGTGTGGAAAAGGGACGTGTTCCAAAGCTCAGCTCTCTAGGCAGCCAAGGGGAGGGTGAGCCCGAGGCAGCGGGGAGGGCGGTAGGACAGGGGCATTCATCATTTGCGGATGATAAGTTCATACACTTGGGAAAAAACTCAGTCACCTGAAGTGTTACGATTCACCACGTAATTCAGAGAGGTGTCTGGGTGAACAGTGAGACTCCACATCCGTCCGCACGTAATCAACCACCAGGGGAATGGCGGGATGGACAAAAGGTCCAATGGCAGATACAGGGGTGTGTGAAGACCACGTTAGAACTCGGCTGAGGGCTCCAGAAGGAAGATTTTTCTGCATGAAAAGTCGTACTCGACCTTCAGATAGGAAGTCCGCATTAGGAGGGTATCAATTCTACTCAACTTTGAAACCTCAGGCAGTCCTGATAAAACTTCCATAAGGGGAAAAACCATAAAATAATATCCGTGAGATTGCTGTGGTAAGGAGTGAGGCGGAGGAACCCTGCACACCAGGTGTCGGGCAGACCATGACGTCAGCGTCCCCGATGTTGCACCGGATGGACAGATACATCAACGAAACGGAGCAGGGAGTCCAGAAATAGACCCGAATACCTACATGCAGGGTTGGCCGTATGACACAGGCGTCACTCACATCGTTGAGGAAAAGAAGGTCCAATAAGTCCTCCGGGGACGGGAAGGGGCCGTCTGAGAAGAGCGAAGCGGGTGCCTAGCCTCCTCCCGACACCGGGGCAGCATCCGCACCGAGGAAAGCTTGAAACAGTATCCAACCATGAGGGCAAACAGCACAGGACGCGTCACCACTGCATGATCAAAGTGGGAATCCACGTCACCCAAGAGTAGCCTGACACGCTCGCCCACGTAGAGTACAAGCTCTCCAGCTGGAACCTCCACTAACGGGCGACACCGTCACAACATACGTCACGCGGACACGCTGCTCCTCTTCCTGGACAGGCTTCCACACACCAGTAAGGGAAAGGCCAACGGCGTGACAGCAACACGGACGAAACATGCGAACACGCCGAAAACGCCAGAGAAAATGCCCGAACGCCCAAGTGGAAGACGGGCATGAACCGCACATCGGGACGTGACTTCCCATCCACCGCGTGGGCCCTGATCGCTGTCGGAGTGGGCGCAGGGTGCTGCGTCTGTTTCTCCGTGTGCGGTGATCGACACACCCTGGGCAGGGAGGCAGGAACTGCCATCACGCCCGAAATGTGTTTGAATCCTTTTTTTAAAGATTTTATTTATTTGAGAGAGAGCGCGCATACAAGAAGGGAGAGCAGCAGAGGGAGAGGGAGAAGCAGGCTCCCCTCTGAGCAGGGAGCCCGATGCGGGGCTCGATCCCAGGATCCCGGGAGCATGACCTGAGCCGAAGGCAGACCCTCACCGGCTGAGCCACCAGGTGCCCCACAAAGTGCTTGAAGTCGCCGTGTTCCTGGCCTTGCACACAGCAGCTCCAGCTCTAGCAGGCACGCGGCAGACACAGGCTTGCGTGCAGCTCCGTGGGACGTGCGGGGTGTTAACGCAGCTCAGCCCCGTCAGCCAAGCCCCCGGGAGATGGCATCGCGGGTCACGGTGATGTCATCGGAGCCCCCCCGGAACAGATAGTAGACGCCCACCCTGCTCAAGGCCGGAGCCACGGAGGCACAGGGTGTCTCTGAGAGCACCCAGCAACCTTCTACTTTGGGAAGGAGGAGGGACACACGGGGGCCTGAGTGGAAGGGGGCTTACTCTCATTCCCTGTCACGGCTTTACATTTCCACACTTGACCGTGCGTCCCCCCTCACAGAAAAGTGTGTTCAAGAACGGGTAGGAGAGCGGGTCTTGCGCGGAAGAGGACAACCGACTTCTGGAAGGCGGGAGGCACGTGTCGAGTACAACGCAACAAGGCACGGGTCGCGGGCGGGTCCCGGAAGCCCCTTTCACGTCCTGCGCTTGCTGGGACACTGGCAGATGGCGGGGAACCGCGTCCCCTGCCAGCACGTGGGAAGGGAACGGCCGTGAGTACCGGGGATTGTCCTGCGTGTCCAGAGCTGCAGAAGCGATCACGCCGTACTTCTGTCTGTCTTCTCGTCTGTCTGCTCGTAGGTGCATCTGGCTCAGGCTGGGGAGCAGGGGCATGAGGGGCCACCGGGGCTGCTGCCGCCCATGTGCCGGGGCCGGGCTCCAGCTGAGGGCGCCCCGTTCGCAGGCAACCTCTGCCCCACCAGGCCAGACTTCACAAACAGCTGACTCATAGCACAGTCCCTGGTTCTCCCTGATGCCACCCAGAGCGTCTGTTTCTGGTGCTTCCTGGGAACTTGTTAAGTGAGCGACAAACCAGATCCAAGGAGAGAGTGTACCGGGGGACAGAAGCGTTCAGGGCCGCGTCTCGGGAAGCCCAAAGGGCCGGCAGGGACCCGGACCCAAATGCGGGGACCACGCTGCAAACTTCCGGGACCTGCCGGCACAGAGGAGCCTGAGGAGGCCGAGGGACGGCATCCCGGGGGCCGGGACAGGCTTCTGATCAGGAGGGTGCTAGGGACCACCTCAGGGCGCCCGAGCTGGCTCCAGGACGATACTTCCAATTTATTAAATGATTCCTCTTTGGGCCAGGGATGGATAAAGTCACAAAAATTGCCTTAGCAAGTTCTAATTTTCTGTCACAAATTTTAAAGTTTAAGTAACCAGTAAACGTACTTTGATGAACCAGTTGTCACATCTGAAACCTTGTGTGTTGCAGGTAACGTGCGATCCCTTAAGACGTCATAGGAGCTCCCGGCTCAAACGAACTCACTCCCACGTGACGAGTCCTCGGTGTGGGAGGACTTGGCAGTGTTCTGGTGAAGGCCGCTCTGCCCTGGGCGGATGCAGCCCTGTCTCCGAGCTGGAAGGGAGTGTGGACCGCGGCACCCATGCGCCCCCGTGCACCCCTGAGAGAGTAGCGTGTTGCCACTTTGTCCGTCTCTCAGGACACTCATTTCTGGTTTCTTCACCCCAGATTCTGATGGTGGATGCAGAAGGGATTTCCTTCATCTGGAAAAGGTGGCAGAGGCGAAGACCTTGGTCCTCCTGACCAGTTACCAGTGTCGGTTGTGGAAGGGAGGACATGCGCCCAAAACGCACACAGAAAGAGGCAAGAAGCCAGGGAGCCCGGGACTGTCCTCCCAGGACACACCAGAACTATGCTGGTGTTTGAGGCAAATTAAGTCCAAACGGTTACAAAAGAGAGATCCGATGAAGACAGAGCTGCCCACGCCTGGTGCAGCCACAGCCCCATTAAAGATGTTTCCCCACACGGACCAACGAGGGTGCCGCGCACGCCCCAGCGGTAAGAGGCCCAGGCATCGGGTAAATGTCCTGACTCGGACTCTGTAGGGGACATGCAGGTGTCATGCCCCAGCACAGATGTTGTCAACCCCACCCCTGTAGACGTGGTTCTCCACTTGAGGACCCTTCCCCTCTAGGAAGACCTCAGTAAATTACCCGGTTAACAGAGAAAAAGAGGGAAATGTTATCTGGACTGTCATGAGTGTTGTAGCAAAATAGTTTTTCCATTTTGAATGTCCTCACACGTGTGTGTTTTCTCTTTTTGCCTCCGTGGTGAGATGAACCTCCTTTGCGAGGACGTGTGTGTTCTCAGAAGGGGGGGGGGGCTGCATGTGTACCAGCGGGCACTGAATTATTTCCCTCGAGCCTGGGAGAGCGGAACCGGAGGTCTGCCCGGGGGAGAGGACTCTGGCTGCGGACACACACCCTATCTTTCTGTCAACGCCGGTTAAAGTTTGGCCATTTCCATGTGTGGCCTTGACGCCCCACGTGCAGGGACAAGCATAAATCCAGTGAAACTGCGGAGACTGTGTGTGAGCGTGCGGCACAAGATAAGAGAACCCCGTTCGAGACTGGGGTCCAAGCGTTTCATCAACACAGTAAGCCCGGGAGTCTCCTGATGAGATTGTGTGAGGGCCCAGGCTCCCACGAGATCTCCGTCTTCTACGTTCACTTAGGACAACCTCCTGGGGAGCCACGTTCTTTGTATCTTGGCCGGAGAAGAGAGCCCAAGTCACGTGACTTTGAGCCACACTCCCCCGCTCCCTGCCCAGCCCCGGGGCACGATGAGCCATTCTTGGGATGTGGCTTGTCTTCGTGAAGCTCCCGCAAAGTGGAAACGCCTGTCTCCTGAGTTCGACGGGAGAGTCTCCAAGTCTTAGGTCTCATCAAACGGAGACACCATGACCGGAGACACCATGACCACTGACCGCCCATTAGAAAACAAACACATGTTGGTCTTATAGCCCATCCTGGAAGGAACCTCTCTCCCTCAGAACGTCAACCCTCCGGCACTGAATTCCAGGCAGGGGCTGAAGGAGAGAGTCATCGGTAGTAGCCCGGGGGGCCCGGGGGGCAGCAGCTGTCACAGGCTGCAGAGGGAGGGTTTGGAGTCTGTAGGACAGAGATGCAGGAATGCGGGTGCATTTGAGGTGAGTCATCGGGGTGGCTGTTGGGCGGTCCCAGGTCCTCCCTCTGCCCTGGGACTGGTGCTCTGAGCCGCTGGCCAGCTCGGGGTGCCAGCGGCTCCACCAAATTAAAGAGCCCTTGAGAAGACCAGGACAGCACATCTCCAGCCCGCTCACCCCCCCGATGTGTCCTTCTGGACCCCGAGCCTGGGGTGACCCCAGCCCAGGAAGACCCTACTGCCCAGGGCAGCCTTTCCTGTCACCTACAGTCCTCACCCCACCTTCTGGTCAGGAAGGGAAAAGGAGTCCGCGCCCAGGGACACCTGTTCCAGCAGGCGTTTTGGAGATGACGGTCTGTGGCCGATCTGGGTTTCATACTACAGATTCCCAAAGAGATGTGCAAGGTGTCTGACCCGGTTGGGAGAGTGACAACATCCCAGGGTGGGAGGAGGGCGCACTGTGTGGTCAGAGAAGGGGCTGGGGGCAGCAGGCCACGCAGAGCCTCGGGCTAGAGCAGCCAGCAGATCGCATCTTCCAGAATGGCTCCAAGAGACGCTCCCATTCCACTTGTCTTTCACCGTCCCCCCAAAATAAATATCCACATCTTCACCCTTTGGTCCGGTGAATGTGACCTTCCTTGGAAACAGGGTCTTTGCAAATGGAATCAAGTCAAGGTGAGGGCAAGCCAGAGGAGGCTGGGCCCTAAGTCGGATACGACTGGTGCTTTTATCATTAGGGGGAAGATGGACACGGAGCTCCAGGAAGATGGACGGGGGCCGGCGGCTCGGGGGACTGGAGAAAGGCGGCCACCTGCCAAGGACTGCCCCCGACACCAGAGCTGGGAGACACAGGAAGGACCCTGCCCCAGGGCTGGTGGCCGCATTTCCAGCTCTGTAACCAACCGTGGAAGAACGCATCTACAGTTTGCAGGGGTTTGTCAGGGCAGCCCGGGAATCTGATCGCATCTGAAAGGATGAACCCGGGTTCGGTCAGGCGGACGTGAACGAGGCAGACACAGGAGACCCTAACCTTTGGCTCAAGGGAGACCCGCGGCCTCCCGCCTCACACCAGGACGCAGCAAATCCTGCGAGCTGGAGGGCCGCAGAGGTCGGGCTTGAAGAAGCCGGAGAACGAGGGAGAACGAGGAGCAGGAGCTCCCCCGCGGAGGCCAGACCTGCAGGCGGTTCCGCTCCGAGGCCGCGCGGGCAGCGGAAACCGGCCACGCGCTGACCGGCAGGAAGCCCAGGCCTCCTGCGCCGGTCCCGGCCGTCCGGCTGCGCGCGTCCTCACCCCGAGTCCACTCGGGCGAGCGCGCTTCCGGGCCCCCCTGCGAGGAGCGCGCAGATCCTCGGGTCGCCACACCTGCCGTCTGGGACTGGGGCTGTCTCGGAAGGTCGTGCGCGGAGAAACCTCGAAGAGAAAACATTTGTTCGCTCTACAGCCTTCACTGAGCCCGTCCGAGGAGGTGGCGCCGGGGGCCTCCGAACTGCGGGTCCGGGAGTCGCCGGGGGCGGGACGCAGCCCCCAGAGAGCGGGTGGGGGGAGTGCGCGGCGCGCGGGGTGTCACCCCCCCAGGGAGGAGGGGCGGCGCCCAGGTCGCGGGTCAGCAGGTGCTCCGCCGTGGGACCGGGGAGCCCGCCCAGAGAGGCAGGGGTGCGTGCGGAAGGGGCGGCGGGGTGCAGGTCCCTAGACGGAGGTCAGCCAGGGACAGCTCGCTGTCTGTCTCTTAAGGACTTGGGGCTTCCTCCAAGCCCTGGGGCGTGTGTGCCCTCCGGGGTCCCGCGCGGCCGCCCCTCCGACTCGGTGCTCTCCGCGAGGCCGCTAGAGGCTGGGAACCCGGAGGCGGATCCAGCCCAAACTACGTCCAGAGCCTTAAGCGTCCACCACGCCCGCCACCTGGTCCTGAGCTGTGCGCCCCAGAGCCCCTTCCTGGGCGCTCAGACCCACTTCCGCGGAGCCCCCGCCGGGTCGCTGTGCCCGCCCCCGCGGCGAGGCCGCCGCTGACCCCTCCGCGGCTCAAGTCTCCGGTCCCGCCGCGGCGCAAAGAAAACCTGCCTCGCGGGCTCTGCCATCTCGGGATTCAGGACACTGCGTGGTGGCGCCGGGGTGACGGTCCCCGGGATCGCAGGGCACGGCCAGGCAGCCGCTGAGCCTCTGGCTTCCCCCGTGCGCCGCCCCCGTGTACCAGCCGCAGCGGCCCCGGAGTTCTGGGCGAGCAGCGCCTCCCGGGCCAGGAAGGCACCCAGACTCCCGTGGCCACCGCAGAGCCACGCGGACGCAGGTCCCTCGGAAGCCAGCACAGGCCCCAGGAAAGCTCAGTTACCATTCTAAGACAGGCCTTGATAGGTTCCATCAGAAAATCAAGATCGGTGAAAAAACACATGAAGAGTGACCAATTTTGGTCCACCATTTCAGTTCTTACAGAGAAGAAAACAGGTACAAAGGGGCTTCCCACCTCTGCAAGCCCTAGATGGACGTCCAGAGCAGACATCCTGCAGGGCGTCATACAGGTCCCCTAAAGATGGAGGCTGAAAATTGGAATGATTGGCTTCTGTGCTCCTCTTTGGTAAAAACTTAATTTATTAAATTCTTCATTTCTTCCTCCTCTTTAAAAGCAGAAAAATCTCACCCATCATAACCTGGTGTCTGTAATCTAATTTCGCCCTCAACTGACCTGTCTCCGCCCTGAGTGAAGTTCTCCTGTGGTTAACAGGGTTGCAACCCGCGTGTGACACGGGGCACTCAGGGGACAGCTCACTGGGAACCCCGGCTAAGAGGACCGGTCCACGGTGGTGTTACCGATAGCGGTGTGGTAGAGATGGGGGTGGTTGACTAGGAACAGAGGGGTGGTGTAAACAGATGGCGATGTGGGTACTGATACAGACGCAGATCAGATCTCGACACAGCTGTGGCTGGACATGGGTATTGATGATTGAGGTGTCGGTCTAAACGACAGATACACGGACACACTTACGGATGGTGTAGACACAGACGCACGCAGATGTGGGTAGGGGCAGATACGCGCAGACGCACACACGGACGACAGAGAGACAGACGTGAGTGTAGAGGAGGGAATGGGCACGTGGACACGCAGACAGCCGCACCAGGCCTTGGAACAGCACCCATAGTGTCGGGCAAGTCCGCCAAGAGGGTCGGCTGTCCCTAACAGCCATCGCCTTGTCACGCGTGAGCCCGGGCTGATGGCCTTTGCCTCTACTCTGCCTCGCCTCGGACGCCTCTGCATCAGCTACGGAACAGCCCCAGACTCATTCTCCTACAACCCCCAGCGCCGCTGAGCAAGAGGGGAGGGAGGAAGGCGCCCCTTCGAGCTCGCCTGGTGGCTTCCGTCTGTACGGGGAGCCCCAGTCCTCCCAGGATGGCTTCTAGAGCACCAGCAACCTGTGAAGGCAGGGCGGCCGAGGCAGCCAGCCCTGAGGCGTCCGTCCTGAAGAGGAGCTAGAAAAATTCACAGAAACCCCCTTTTTTCTTCGCAAGTTTTCAGAGAGTTCCAGGGAGACAGAGAGAGGGAATGAAAGAGGACAAGGAGCATCAGGACCCCGTTTCGTAGAGCTTCAAGAGTACGGGACCTGCTCCGTGCCCGTGAGTGACGGAGCGTGGGTGTCACTCAGCCAGTCACATGACACCAGCCCCTTGCAACCCACAGCCTGCCATCAGCCCTCGCTCCCTACTGTGTACACGCCTGTCCTGACCTCATGTGTCTGCTGCCGGCAGCACGACCACGCAGTAATGCACTACAGTGTGGGCGTTTACAGTGAACCCACAACCCTCCCCACCCTGCCCTCCCCTCCTTACCTCTGCCATGCACCCTCCAAACCCACAAGCATACACGCAAGCCCCCCCCCCCACATACACACACGTAGCAGCTTTTACAAGCGATGTACAATCTCTGTGAGGTCCCCATTTCCGGAACTGTAGTCCCACTGAATAAAGAAACGCACGTACGTAAGGTCAACGTATTTTTATTTTGCGACGGAAGGAAACTTTCACATAAAATAAGACATTCAGTTTTTGTTTTCTTTATTTTTTCCAGCTTTATGGAAGTCTGATTGACAAATAAAAATTATGTGTATTTAGGTATACATATTCATCACAATCAAGCAATTAACTTGTCCATCACTCACATCGTTACCACTTGTGTGTGTGTGTGTGTGTAAAACATCTAAGATCTACTCTCAGCAAATTTTAAGTATACAAAACATTCCTATTAACTATAGTCACCATGCTGTTCATAAGATATCCAGAACTTATACATCTTATAACTGAACCAAGACCTAATAATTAGTTCAAAATTAAAGAGAATCATGACATCTGCTTTGCTCTTCCCCTACTTCTTATTCCCTCCAAGAATAGAAGGATAAATGGCAAATCAAGTTAATTATTGCACTGAGGAATAGAAAATTCCCTTTTCTATCAAATACTATATATGTTAGTTTGAGTATGTGTATGTGTACACATAGGTTACATAGATGATAGATGGTGGATATGGATAGACACATAGACGATAGATGAATGCATAGATGGAAGGATGGATGGGAGGAAGGAAGGGAGGAAGGGAGGATGGTTGGATGGATAGCGTGGTCGGATGGGTAGGTGGATGGACGGATGGTTGCATGGATGGATGGGTGGATGGATGGACCTTGAGCTAGAAGATGATGATAGAGATAGATAGATAGACTCCTTACTAGCTATAGCAACAAATCTTCTTACACATTAATTTGACTTATAATCTATAAAATGCCAAAGTTCTAGAAACCAGAGGCAAAGAGAAATTTAAATGATAAACCCGTTTATTTTGTGCTACACCTACCTTTTCGAGGCATATTCCAGTAAAAAGTTAATTTGACAGTGGTATGAAACACAGAAGAGAAATTGGCAAACAGCATGAGTAATAGATAACCAGTTGCAAATTAAATACCAAGCAGATAAGCATCATCAAGGAGAGACAGAATATATCAAAATTTGCTGTGCCTCCAGGGATAGGCTAAATTTGCTGTGCCATATAAAACAGTGCTATTAACACGTCATTGCAAGATTTCCTTTTCGAGGAGATGACTTTGGTAAATGTGGATGTTTTCTCAGCACAACTGTTCAAGCGGGAAGAAGCCTCCTAGCAGCGCAGAATGCAATTTAGTAACCAGCCCTAACAAACAATCCGCCCGCCACAACGACTCCCAAGTTTGGGGAATGCACCCGAGCGCTGTGACTTACAGTACCGTGCAGTTTGAAAAGTGGGTAACCTGTTGCTTCTCGACTGCTCCGAAGAAGGAAATGGGATCTATTCCTCTTAATTAAATACAGATCGAACTAGAATCAGCAAGCCATTTTATAGAAAATATGCTCATCTCGATACATAAGAAGTTAGCTATGAAGACCAGACGTGGTTTCAGCTTTTCTTTCTTTTTTCTTTTCCTTTTTTTTTTTTTTTACAATCTTCAAACTTGGTTTCAATGAAAAAAATCAACCAAAATTTGGCTGCTTCCCAAAGCAGCAATTTTCTTGGGGGATAATGCTTAGACTTTCACAAAGTTGAATTCTTTTAAAAGATTTCGGTTACTGAACAGATAGAAATTGGAAAAATTTAGGGACACATATATAAATAAAGCACGCATCTTCTAGAAATGGACAGGAAGACTAAAGGCCAGATTTCCAGTAGATAAGATGAATGATAAGAAATATAATATGAATAGAAACAGATGTCCACTGCAAATTTATTTATAGGAGTAACAGATTAAAAAAAAATACTTAGTCATTCTCAACCAAAACCTCAATACATGAAGTGTACCTAATACCCACCACTCAAGACCATTCTCGGGGTTGAATGAAATAAGTCCTGTAAATCACCAGGGTCGGGACTTGCACACAGCTGGTAACAATAAATGGAAGTTCTAGAACCTCAAATATAAGCTAATGTGGCTTGGACTTAATCATTAAGAACTCTGACAAGTTCTGGGAGATCTAGGAACTCCCTCAAACAGTAAATGGTAAGTTCCGTGGTTTGGTGGAAAACAAGTTTCTTCTCTCAGTATCACACTGTGCTGCTTTCGAGCATCAGAGAAATATTGCAGTGACATTTGAGGACCTTGGAGAAACTGTCCCAGGCAGGTGACTCCTTGAGATGTCACTGGTAGTGCCTTCGCCTTTGCACTAGGTGAAAATCCCAAGACAACCACAACAGTGTTTCCTGAGTCACAATCCATGCGACTGTGTCGCCAACAGCCTGCAGCTCCCGCTTCTCACCAGACAGGAGCCAGGCGGAGAGTCACGTGTGCATGCGTACATTTGTGCCGTGCTCAAAACCGAGGTGAGACGGACCCGGAGGCCCCTGGGGTTATTTCCTCAGGCTTACGTTCCTAACCCCTTCCAAACAGAAGTAAGCTGCAGAGACACCGTCGCTTGGAGAATTCTTGACATAGTTCATAATCTTTGTCATCAGAAACGGATGTGTATTTTTCCAGCTAAAATGGTGCAGACTTTTCCCTGAAAATACTGTGTGTTTGTCTGTGCCCACTGAGGTCACCATTAGCAAACTGTTGGGAGCCTGTCGACGTGGCGCGATCCCAGGTCTAAGTCGGTGCAGGAGCCGCCCTTGTGGCTCTGTCTCGCTCTGTCTCCAGCACTTTAAAGTGAACACAGTGGGGGACGGGCTTTCTTTCCCCTTCACATGCCTCGTCTCGGCCAGGTATGAATCTTTCCTGTGTTGTTCTCTCATCTTTGTTATTTTCTTTGCACACCACACGTTGAAAAGATAGATACATACACACATACACACAAACACACGCATACATGCATACACATATACACACATACACACATGCACACATACACATGTGCATACATACACATGTACACACGTACACACATACACATGTACACACATGCACACATACACATGTACACACGTACATACATACACAGATACACACGCACACACATACACAGATACACACATACACATATACACACGTACACAGGTACACACGCACACACATACACAGATACACACATACACACGTACACATATACACACGTACACACGTATGCATATACACATGTACGCATGTACACACATACACACATGCACACATACACACGTACACAGGTACACACATACACACGTACGCATGTACACACGTACACACGTATGCATATACACACGTATGCATATACACACGTACACATATACACACATACACATATACACACATACACATACATACTTACGTGAAGGTTCTTCCCCGTATGATTTTGGATGCTCCAAGTAGAGACCTATCTGTGGGCACACACTGCCCCTTCATCTGTCTGGAGAGGGGCCTATGACGTGGCCGTGCCCTTAGCTCCTGGACCCCAGGCCCCCCTAGGTGGTCAGCACCTGCCCCGGAAAACAGCACCTGGGTCATGTGATTGACCTTCAGGACCCTGGGCCTAGCCGCAGAAGGCAGGACAGTGAGAATGTCGTGTGCAGCCTCACACTGTCCCCTCTGGGTGTCCTTCCCCCTCACCTCAAGGACACCGCCCTGCACGTCCACAGCCCCCATTTGGGCAGGGGCGAGTGGTAGTTCCATCCGCCCCTCGGGCACGGATGTGCTCGGGCTCAGCTCATAAATCTTTTTAATTGTTAAAAGTCTTTAACTATGTAACGGGATTCATTATCCACTGTGCTTGTCAAAATGCTATTTAATAAGTTGCTTGTTTTATTAACCCTGACAGAAAGAAAACAAGGTTCTTTATCTCCAGCTGTTGGAGACAGAGCCAGAATTTGTCTGGGTCTTTCTCCTAACATGTTGCAAAAAGAAAACATGTGTTTAGCAGGTCTGCCAGCATGAGGTTCACAACAGCTCCCTGGGCCCCTGAAAGTTTTGGGGGACGGGATGATGGCTGCTCCTTGCTATCCCCCGGCCACTGCTGGGATGGTCTTTCACACAAAACGCCAGGAGCGGGTGGTTGTGGCCCGGCAGGAACTGATTCCAAAGGAAAGTTCAGGGCTGTTCGGCCTAAGAGGCTTACTATTTTTAGAACACTGTGGGCCTCACAGTGTGTGGAAGGGACCCTAAGACAGGTGGGGTGAGCATTAGTTTGAGACGGTGTTACCCGTGCAGAGCAGACCTGTGTAGTCCACAGGTTTTCAAGGATTTTATCCCTGACGACAAATAACAAAAGCACCTCAAAAGAAATGGAGGGTTGATAAAATATTGGAGGGAAAAGCATGCTTGTAGAAAAGTCCTAAAGACATGAATAATTGACTGAAAAATGTATTCAGTGTATTTACTTTAACAGAAAAGGGGATATGGATGCCAACCTCGTTGAGCTGACTGGAGCCACGCTTCCCTGTGGGGTCTTGCTTCCAGAAACTGCTCACCAGGACACCCCTTCCAAATAGTACATTCCTGCATCTTGCAGTCCAATAAGATCACGACTGCACGCGTGTCGGGACGCATAGCTGTTCATTCCACTGCGTCGTTTGTCAAAACAGACAATCTCTTTTATTAAAATGGAAAATTCACTGCTTCTCCCCATTCCCTTCCGCTTAACTTTTTTTTTTCCTTTGAAAAGCAGAGATAAATCCCGGTAGCACAATTAAAGCACTAGCTAAATATTACTTTGTTGGGCTTAACGATAGATTACAATGTGTGCATAATGACCCAGTTCTAGTAATATCATCTGATTTAGTAAGGAAATCAGAGCCTGCCATATGTTCCCCAGTAAGGTCTCAGAAATTCTTCTTCTCCTTCGTGATGGATCAGCCAACTGCCAGCAAGACGGTACGGCTGGGTCCTGGAGCCTTATTGTCGAGCACCAAGCACGTCAGAGTCTTCATCACGACACGCGCTTCACCAGGCAGCTTCCAAAGGGGAGCACGAGGTGGATTAACAACATGTCACCTGCCGGCTTCAAGTCCCTTTGCCGTTATGAACTGATTCATGCATCCTCCGTACACTTACTTACTTACTAAACTGTGGGCTGGGCTTGAGAAAGGAAGGGGGGGAAATGCCAGAATTGGACACAGAAGCAAAGGTACTGCAGCTCTACAAACAGTGTAGTCACGCTGTCCTGCTCATAGTGTGAGACACACCTGACAAAACGACCGTTTTCGGTTTTTAAATCAAAATTTAAATGTTGGCTAAAAAATTTCAATTTCGGAGCATATGTAAATGAAGATTTTGTTACTAAGGTGTAATATTGATCTTAGTTAGGATTTAATAAGATAAATTACTGATCCATTTGTCAGTTTTCATATAGGAATAAGAAAAGGTAAATAATTCAATAAATAATTATTGACTTAAATATTTCCAACAACAGTATACCATAATTGTGCAAATTGTTTCACATACTTAGGCAAAATTAAAACTTTGTTCCTACAAAAATGGGAAAAGTTTATATGCTATATTGTCATTTGTCTGAGAAGTGAGGCATGTGATTCACAGAACAAACAAGGAAACAGTAGTGGGTAGACACGTTGAATTATTGGCTTTCCTTTGGAGCCATGTGACCATTTATGATTATAGAACAAAACTGGATCAAAGATGTAAATTCAAAATTCTAAAAGGTAAGACAAAACTAAGACATGAAGCGCTGACCTGAGGTTTGGGCCGCCCTCACAGCTGAGGATCTGACTCAGTAGGGTCGACTGGCCAACAGAGACGTGAACATTGTCCCGGACACTTTAACGGGCCCCAGAGCCCGCACAGGTAGCTTTTATACCATCTAGGATTCAAACCGAAATCACGGACATTCAAAGAACAGGAAGCTGACGGTTATGAAGGGACATCAACCATGCACGCGCACACGCTACACGCACCCAGTACGGACACCGGAACCACCAGGAAGAGACCTGAAAACAACAGGGATGTAGCAGAGCTCCGTGAGAGGAAGGACGATGAACACGTTCTCAGCAGAGATACGGATGAGAAAAAAGAAACCAATGGGAAATTAGAACTGGAATATATAATCCTAAAAGGACTCCCAGAACAGACGGCTAGCAAAATGGACACAACGGAGGAAAGAAACTATCCCCTCAGAATCAAGCCGGTGAAGGGGACCCAGCTGGGGTAGACAGAGCTTTTTTACTGGAACACCAGTGAAAACAGACATTCCTGTCTTTGGAAACCAACAAGGAAAGGAAAGTGAGATTGTGACACAAAATAATGTCTGAGGATATAATGCCTGAAATTGTGCCAAACTCAGTGGAAGACATAAATTTACAGATTCCAGAGGCTCAACAAGCCTAAAAAAGATAAAAGCAGAGAAAACCATTTTGGCCACATCATAATGGAAATGCTGAAAGCCTAAGAAACACAAAGATAACTTGGAAACAGCTGGAGAAAGAAGACTGTGATCCAGGGAAAATGGTTTGAATGACCATGGGTTTTCATCAGAAACCACAGAGACAGTGGAAGAGTGTTTTTAAAGAATTATGAGAAAATGAATATTACACATAGCTTTACATCAGCAGATGAAATAACCGAAATAGAAATTCTCACAGATTTTTGCTATGGGAACTGACCAGCTGATTCCAAAATTCATATGGAAATGTCAGGGACCTGGAATGTCAAAGCAGTGGTAACATAAACACGTGGGTTGGAGGGTTTATTGTACTCAACTTCAAAACTTACAAGGAAGTTTCAATAATCAAGGTAGTTTGTCTTCTTGTCAGTGTTGGTGAAATTACACAGAGAGATCAACAGTGCCAATGGAGGGTCTACAGGTAAGTTCAACCATATACAGTCAACTGACTTCCAATGAAGACACCAAGAAAACTCAACGGGAAGGTGATAATATTTCAGTAAATGGTATTTGAGCAGCTGGATTTCCCTATTAAAAAAAAGAACATTAACTGTTACCTTTCAACATATACAGAATTTAACTCAAAATGAACCAAAAACTATACAACTTCTAGAAGAAGATATTGGTGAAGTTGGGATGATTTTAAATTTCGTACATAGAACATGAAGAGCCTGAATTATGAAAGAAAGAACTGATAAATTAGACCAGATCAAAGTTAAAGACTTTTGCTCTCTGAGTGACACCATAAAGGAAGTAAAAATACAAATCACAGAATAGAAGAAAATGTCCATGACTGGTACATTACATAAAGGGTTTGGGTCTAGAATACATAAAGTACTTACACAACTCAATAATAAGAACTGTAATGACCCAATGAAATTGGATGAAGGATTTGAACAGAGGGGACACCTAGTAGTCTGGCTTCTTTTGTGAACCAAGTGCCTGATCTGATTGGGGGTGGGGGCAGCTGAAGTGGGAAGTACACCCTGGCACCCCGAGCACCCCATCACATCTCTGACCACCTTGAGTGTGGGTCTCCTGGCCAGGGCACAGCAGAGGGAGCTTAGATTTGGGGGTCCCAAGGCAGTACAGGCCCAAATCTAGAATATCCCTGGGAGCCCCTGGGAGCAGGAGGCTTCCTCAGAAATACTCAGAAGGAAACTTTCATGATTCCTTTCATAGGAATTTTCGTGAATCGGAGTCAGAATTCAGGTAATCCAAAGCAAGACTGTCAGGGTTGCCTTCTCATTCCCAGGAAAGGGCAAAGTGATTATGAGTTTCTTGGCTGCAACCCATATGGGACCCAGCTGGGGTGTAGTCAGAACCACAGGGAAGAGGGAAGCATTTGTATTTATCTGTGAGCCACCAGAATAATTAACTTTCAGTGTTGGTGACTACAGAGTCAGAAGGAACAAATAAAGCATAAAAATGATTTTTGATACTTAAAAGGTCTTTTCATTGGTGGACAGGGACCATTTCTGAAACCATTTCTCTGTTCTTCTCACCTGTGACTTCTTAGCATTGGGGTGTCTCCAGGGCACCATGCTTATGTAAAGTGACACAGCAAATCTGCACTCGGGTGCTCCCACTCTGCCTCTTCGCTCTACTGATCTTACTTAGTTTCTTGGGAACTTTCCCAGTGGCCGTTCAAGCCCCTGAGTATCCTAAAAGAAGCTGGCTTGTGCTTATTTTACATTTGGGGGAAGCAAGATGAGCAAAATTTGTGAAGTGTGTTCCTGTTTCTTGCAGTGACTCTTTTGTACAGTCATAACTGGTCTAAAAGAGTAAGACTTCCTGGGGCCTGGTCCAGCTGGACTGGTGTCCTTACAGGAAGGGGATTCTGGACACTCCTAGAGCACCAGGGGTCTGAGCTCACACAAAACCACATTGAGGACACATCAGGAAGGCAGCATCAGTAAGCCAAGAAGAGCAGCCTCAGAAGAAACTAACCCTACAAACTCCCCCAATGAGTTGGACTTCTATCCTCCCACACCTGAGAGGATTGATCTCTGCTGTGTAAGCCACTCAGTCCATGGTGTCTTATTACAGCCGTCCAAGTGGACTAAGACATTTTCCTTGGTTCAAAATGTTCTTCAGTCTGCAAATCAAAAGACATCACTCAGTTCAAAAAAAAATGTAAATGCCTAGACATAGCTTTGTAAAATTTCAGAAATAATAATATAAAAATATAGTCAGGAAAAGGCATTGCCTACAAATGGATCTTACTTGTCATGCAGAAACAGAAACTAGAACAGTCATGACAACAGTGTGCTATCAGCAAAAGAATGGACAAATAGACCAACGAAACAGAACGGAGAGCCCAGAAATAGACCCCCATAAAGATAGTCACTGATCTTTGACAAAAGGGCAAAGGCAATAAAATGGAGCAATGACAGTCTTTTCAACAAATGTGACAGAACAAGTGGACATCCTCATGCAGAAAAAGAGTGAGCCTAGACGCAGACCTTACGCCCCTCACGTAGCTGACTCAAACTGGATCACAGATCTAAAGCTATAACACAAAACTCTAAGACTCCTACAAGATCACATATGAGAAAATGCAGGGGATCTTGGGTCTGGCAATGACTTTTTAGAGACAACACTGAAGACCCAACCCATGAAAGAAGTAATTGATGAGCTGGACTCATTAAAATTAAAACCCCTGCTCTGTGGTAGACAATGTGAGAGAGTGACCAGACGAGCCATGGATTGGGAGAAAATATCTATGAAAGACACATCGATAAAGGACTGTGGTCCAAAATGTATCACATGCAGAGTCATGAAACTCAGCATAAGAAAACAAACTAGTTAGATCGGCCAAAGACCTTAACAGACATCTCACCAAAAAAGAAATACACATGGTGAACAAACATACGAGAAGACTCCAAATGTCATCAGGGAAAAACAAACCAAAACCACACGAGACATCACCATGCACCAATGAGAACGGCTGCATCAGAGCACTGACGTGCCCAGTGCTGATGGGGATGGGGTCCGTGAGAACTCACACTGGCTGCTGCGGGGGGTAGGGGGGAGGGTTTGCAACATGGCACAGCTATAGAAGACAGTTCAGTGGTTTCTCACAAAACTAAACATGCTCTGGGTGTACAATCCAGCAATCACGCTCCTCGGTATTTACCCAAAAGAGTTGAAGACTTGTGTCCACACAGAAACCTGCACAAGGCTGTTGACAGCAACTTCATTAATCATCACCAGGGGTGCCTGGGTGGCTCAGTTGGTTAAGCATCCAACTCTTGATTTTGGCTCAGGTCATGATCTCAGGGTCACGGGATAGAGCCCCACATTGCACTCTATGTTCAGCAGGGGGTCTGCCTGAAATTCTCCCTCCCCCCCCCAAAATAAATAAATAAAATTTTTAAAAACAAATAATAACCATCCAAATTTGGAAGCAACCAAGATGCCCTTCAGGAAGTGAATGGATTAATAAACTGTGGTCCATCCGGACAGTGGAATGTTATTCAGCACTAAAAAGAAATGAACAATCGGGCTGTAAATAGACATGGAGGAACTTAAATGCACATCAGTAACTGACAGAAGCCGACCTGAGAAGGCCACGTACTGTAGGATTCCAACTGTAGAACATTCTGGAAAAGGCAACACTATGGAGACAATAAAATGATGAGTTGTTACCAGGGATTGGGTTGGGGGAGGGATGAATGGGCAGAGCACATGGGATTTTTAGGACAATGAAACTACCGTGTGTGATGTCATCATGGTGAACCCATGACATTACACATTCATCAAATGCACAAGACCAAGAGTGACCCTTATGTAAACTGTGGGCGACTATGACGTGTCAGTGTGGGTTCACCAGTTGTAACCAATGCAGAGCTCTAGTGGGGATGCTGGTAATGGGAGCCGTGTATGGGTGGGTCAGGGGATTTGTGGGAAATATATGCACCTTCCCCTCAATTTTGCTATGAACTTCTCTAAATTAATTTATATATTTAACATGATTCCAATGAAAATGTCGATAGGCCACTTTGAAATATAGTGTGGAGGTTCCTCAAAAAGTTGCAAATAGAGCTACCCTATGACCCTGCAATTACACTACTGAGTATTTACCCCAAAGATACAGATGTAGTGAAAAAAAGGGCCATCTGTACCCCAATGTTTATAGCAGTAATGGCCACGGTCGCCAAACTGTGGAAAGAGCCAAGATGCCCTTCAACGGACGAATGGATAAGGAAGATGTGGTCCATATACACTATGGAGTATGATGCCTCCATCAGAAAGGATGAACACCCAACTTTTGTATCAACATGGATGGGACTGGAGGAGATTATGCTGAGTGAAATAAGTCAAGCAGAGAGTATCAGTTATCACACGGTTTCACTTATTTGTGGAGCATAAGGAATAACATGGAGGACATTAGGAGAAGAAAGAGAAAAGTGAAGAGGGAGAAACCAGAGGGGAGAGATGAACCATGAGAGACTGTGGCCTCTGGGAAACAAACTGAGGGTTTGGGGCGGAGAAGTGGGGTAGGGGGATGAGTGAGCCCAGTGATGGGTACTAAGGAGGGCACGGACTGCATGGAGCACTGGGTGTTACATGCAAACAATGAATCATGGAACACTGCATCAAAAACTAATGAAGTACTGTATGGTGACTAACATAACATAATAAAAAAAAGAAAAAATCTCTAAAATGAGGATATTTTATTAATAATTTTCATGCTCAGGGATCCAAGCAGTAGTTGCCTACATCAAACGAACAGTTTACTACAGATTTTACAGGTTCTGAGTCTTATCAACAAAACAAGAGTGAACAAAGGGTAAACATTATTGAATAGCATAGAGATTAGTTAAAAATCCAGGGGAAATATAAGGCAGATATTGATAAAACAAAAGGAGTTGAATTTCACAGAGATAAAAAAAAGAAAGTATCAATTTTTTTAATGGAGTTTGATGAGTTGATATTAAAGTTATACATAAAATATGCACACAAAGATAGCTGCTCTGTAATGTCCACAACAGCCAAACTACGGAAAGAGTCCAGATGTCCATCAACAGAGGATGGAGAAAGAAGATGTGGTTTATAGATACAAGGGAATACTACGCAGCCGTCAAGAAGAATGAACTCTTGCCATTTATGTCAACGTGGATGGAACTGGATGGTATTATGTAGAGCAAAATAAGTCAATCAGAGAAGGCAGTTATCATATGGTTTCACTCATATGTGGAACATGAGGAATAACGCAGAGGATCATAGGGGCAGGGAGGGAAACTGAATGGGAAGAAATCAGAGAGGGAGACAAACCAGGAGACTCTTAATCATAGGAAAGAAACAGGGTTGCTGCAGGGGCGGGGGTGGGGGTGGGGTAGCCGGGGGTGGGCGTTAAGGAGGGCACTGGGTGTTGTATGCAGCTGATCGATCACTGGAACGTTGCATCAAACACTAATGATGTACTACACCTCGGCAAATTGAATTTAAATAAATCAATACATCCCCGAACTGGAAAAGACCTAGAAGAGCGGCGTTGCTGGTGGAAGGGTAAAGTGGTGCGGCCACCGCGGCGTAGTCCGGCGGTCCCTTTCCAAACCGAAAAGGGGCATCCCGAGGGCTCCGCCGCCGCGCTCCCGGGCGTGGGGCGCGGAGGCGAAGCTGCTCACGCCCCAGGCCGCGCACGTGCACGGACCGCCGGGCCCCCGAGTGCGCTCCACGCGGGCGCGACAGCCTGTGCGTCCCCACGCCACACGGTGGTTGTGCAAGATGCTGCCGGGGCGCGAGGCGCAGGGAAGGGTTGTGAGACCTCCTGGCCGGGCTCGGTGGCGTCTGCGAGTCTGTGGTATTTAAAGGAAACGTCTTCGGTGCGCATTTGGCAGCGGTTCCTCGCGTCTCGGGCGGACCCTGCGAACGGGCCGCAGGGGAGCGGCCTTAAGAGCTGCGGGAGAAACTCAGGCGCCGGCGGGGCGCGAGAGGGAAGGTCCAGCTCTGCTCGCGGGAAGGCAGGCCCGCAGGGTGGAGGCGGCCTTGCTGGTGCAGGAGGGACCGGACCGCCCGCCTGCTGACGCACCTGCGGCCAGAGGAGCAGAGGCCAAGCCGGCCCCGCGTCCTGCCGAAGCCCGGCCGCAGCCCCGGACGGCGGGGCCCCGACCAGCGGGCGGGGGAGGTGCTCTGCCCCCGAGGCTCCACGGGGGCCCCTGGTCTGGTCTCACCCCACTGTGTGCACCCCGGAGGAGCCGTCTCGAGGGTCCCGGGGAGGGTGCTGCTTGTTTCCAGGCTCCGCGGCAAACTCGCGGGGGCTTCTCTCTTGCTCGGACGTACGGAAACCCCGTCTGCCAGGGGCTGCTCCGGGGCCCTGGCTTTCCCCGAGGGCGCCCCTGTGCTCTGCTCTGCCGGTGTCTAACGGAGGTCACTGGGAGACAGAGATTGTCGTGAGCCTGTCGGGAGGGCCAGGACAGCGTCCGCCAGATAACCCTGAGCCCACGCGCTCCTAACGCCGGGGCTCGTTCCGAGCTCCGTGCGGGCTGTGCGAGCTGATGCCGCCCGCGTTTGTTCCGTCTCCTGCGTCCTGCTTGAGCGTGAGCCCCAGAGCTCCGGGCCGCCGCCGCACACGTCCCCCCGAGGCCGCCGCCCCTGCAGATGTCCCACGGCCTGCAGGGCCCCAGCCTCGTGCACGCAAGCAAGGGTCCTCGGGGGGACTCTCTCCAGCCCGTCCGCACCCCCCGCCACCGCGGAGAGTTTAGGTCTTCGGAAAACTCGTAGTTCCCTGGGATTTCTCTCCATCAGAGGCATTTACTCGCTGGGATGACATTCTACGCCTCGTCCCTACCGCCTTTCCCGGAGCGACCGTCCTAGTGGGGACACTTTCTCCATCCGCGGGATGAATGTTCCCCGCTGGCACCTGCATCTCTGCGCAGGCCCGAGGCACCGCACCTGCCCGGAGCGCAGAGGAGTCTCGGGCTCCTGGAAGGCCTCCTGCGCGCAGGTGTGCGGGCTCCCCGGGCCACCGCGGACGCGCCAGGCTCCGCTCGGCAGGTGCCCGCGGCGCGGCCGCTCTCGCCTTTCCGCCGGGGGACGATGAGCCGGATGGCATCCCGAGGCGGAGAACGAGCTCGGTGGGAACGCATCTGAGCAGCCATGTGCCTGCTCTCACTCCACGGACCTCTCCGCAGGGGCTCTCCACGCGAGCCGCGCAGCAGACGGTTTTCGCTTCCTGGGGCTTCGCGATCCGAGCGCCGCGAGCTGGTGGCTTCAAGACGCACAGCGTCCCTCCACGCAGTCCGGAGGCGGGGAGCCTGAGGCCGAGGCGAGCGGAGCCGTCCTCTGAGACTCCGGCGTCCCACGCCTGCGCGCGTCCGGGGTCCAGCCGAGGCCTGACCTGAGGCTGCGTCCCTGCAGTCCCACTTGCTTTCCACGCGGCCGCGCTCCCCGGAGGGTCCGCGCCTCTCCTCGTAGGGACACCAGATTAGGATCCGCCCTCATCGCTTCCTCTTAACGTAGCCCCATACGCAGTTAGGACCACATTCGCCGGGACCGGGGTTAGACTTTTCCACGCATCTCCGGGGCGCGATTCGGCTCAGGACACGGACAGTCTAGCACCTACTCACGCTCACAGCTTCTTGTTCGCTCCACTGACCCCGCGTCCGCCCCACGTGCCCACCTCCACCGTGAGCTGCTTGAAGGCACGAGCTCTGGGAGCTGTCCCGTGACCTCTGCCATGGGGCACTGGCAGGAATGGCCATCTCCATGAGGGAAGCAGCCATGGCCCTGGTCTGCAACGACCTGCACCGGGCACCAGGAAGCATTATCTAACCCACAACACGTCCAACGGGCTGCAGGCGCCGGTGTCCCCCAACAGCATGCGAGCGTCAGAGCCTGGGGGTCCTTCTGAGCTGGCTCGGTGTCCCTAGCCTGGGGTTGCCAGATTTAGCAAATAAAATACAGCACACCCAGTTAAATTTAAATTTTAGAAACGCGATGAATCCTGTTTCAGTGTGACCACTCCCCATGCAGTGTCTGGTGTCCTGCATTCTGTCTGTTCTGTCTGGTGCCCCAGCCTGGCCAGCTCGCTCTCTGGGAAGGGGCATGTGGTGCCAGGACATTCTGATGTCTCTGAAGCTGTGTGCGTCCCCCAGAACTCGTGAAAATGCCGTGGCCTCTCTGACAGCTTCTCACACTGGATTTCTTCATTCTCGGTGGGTCTCGACGCACTCAGACGCGATTCTCTAAGGAAAACACCCTCAGCTGTTCCACGTTCCCTTGACCTTGCCTGCGCTAAAGGTGACTGTGGTCAGCTTTCAAAGCAAGTGAAGGGAAGTTAGAAAAAGTGTAAAACCAAAATGAAAACATAGACTCTGGGGTTTTTCCCTGCAAGTTCAGATACTGGCTCCTTAACTTCCAAGTGGAAACGCCACGTGGCATGAACTCAGAATTGTTTTTGTTTGCTTATTTGACCTTGAGCTCTGAAATAATACTGTTAACTGTTTATCCTAAAAAAGAAAGGAAGGAAGGAAGGAATTGGCTTTTAGCACTAGACAGCCGGAAAATCTAGAAGTTTAGTCCAGACCTGGTGCACAGGCTTCTGGCACAAATGCCAGTGTCCCACCGAAGCTTCTCAGAGAGCCGGGAAGCAGTTATCACAGGAACCGAGACACAGTGGTTTTACTCGGGTTGGTAACTGCACAGAAGTTGTCGCACAGGATGGTTGTTTTGTTTTGTATCATTCAGGGAGTTTATTCCTAGGAACACCAAGAAAGACGTGGTAATCTGGCAGCCCAGCATGCTGGCGGGGTCCAGAGAGTGGAGACCCAGGCGCCGCCCATTCCCAGGGGCCAAGAGAGGAGCGGCGCCCAGAACGGGCGGACAGTGCTGCTCCCAGTTGAGTCTGACTCTACAACAAGTTGGTTCCTGGGGAAGGCTTTTCCGGGTTTGATAGCTGCACGGCGTGCTCGTGATTGGGCATTGGAGGGACTGCTAATCTCAAGGACTTGTTTTAAGAAGATAAAAAGCAAGTGCAAGAAGGTAGGTGAACCGACGGGTGAGCCAGTCTCGCGACACGCAGCTTCTCCATCTGTCCTCCGCGGGGTCACTCGAAGAATGCTTCTGCGGGGGAGCTCTGCCAAATCGAGTGAGAGGGAGAGGAGGGGTACGTAACAGCAAAGGAATCAGCCCAACTTCGGGGAGATGTTGGAAGCCTGGACACAAACCGTTTTCAACATCCTTCCCTTTCCTGTCCTTGGCACTAAACCTTCTCGTTTCTAAATACGGGACCAGACAGAGAAAACTAATTGAAATTTCAGAGTGTTGAAAAGCAAACATCCTGTTTCAGCAAGTGTGGTCTCTTGGTTTTAGGACACTGCATACTCGTGTGAGTAATTTCCTATCCTGTTAGCTCCTTGGGATTCTGACTTCCCTTCAGATGGAGCACCTGTGAGGCTTAGGGAGAGCTGATATGTGGGGAAGGGGAAGGGGAAGCTGAGTGCGTTAGGGTCAGGCCCTCTGCGTTCTCACGCAGAGACTGGAAGGGCGTCGAGGGTCCGGGCAAGGGTCCCGTGTGGCTATTCGCACTGGAAACGTCTCTGCTGGGGCCGTTGCTCACAAAGATCCACATGCCTCGTTGTTCTCCGAATATGAGCATATGGTTGTATGTGCTCATCACAATATGTTATAATATTTATTATGCCACCATGCTGCGCCGAGTTAAAACTAAGTGGCATAAATTCTGTGAAGCACAAGCATTTTTACACATGGGCCCCTCACGCAACTTCCGCACCTTCATTCTCTCTTTGGTTCTTGCTGGGAAATCTGACAGTTCAGCTTTGGTGACTGGTGTTTCTCTGGTTCCGCCCCGTGGTGCTAACGAGCCAGCGTGCGGCATAGGGCGAGGTCGACAGTAAGCACGGGCACTTTGGGACCAGCGCCCCAGGCCGGATCTGCTGAGCTCAGGCTCCCGGCGCCCGGGCTTTGCACCCTGTGCTGTGAAGGGCACCGGAATGAATCCCGAGGCAGAAACAGGTGACCCAAACAAAAACCACCATCATGCATCTGGGCAAAAAGGAAAGCATTTTAAAGAAAAATGACTTTGTTGCTACATTTACGAATGAACAGGGTGAAAACTGAAAACATACAGAAGTTATTTCAAAATTATTTTGTGCCCAGAGAGACACACTGTTAACGTATGGATCATCCTGTGCTGTGTCTTTCCAGAGTCTCTTCTCTTTGCACGTACTTTGTAGGAGAAAGACAGATGGTGGATGGACGGATGGACGGATAGGTAGGTGGCGAGACGACAGACGAGAGACGAATGGATGATGGAGAGATGACGGGCAGCCAGATGACACATACGAGACAACTCGATAGGTAGAGGTAGACACAACACACACGTGCGGACTGGGCATTGTCTCTGCACCTGCTGTTCAGTAACTGTGTCCTTCAACAACACATTTAGCACACGTAACACACGTCAGCCTTAACTTTAATCGTTACATTGTACTTGTGTCACGGTACACCGTAATTTCTTGACATAACTCCCCTGTTTTCGGCCATGTAGGATTTTTTTTTTTTAAGATTTTTTATTTATTTATTTAACAGATAGAGATCACAAGTAGGCAGAGGCAGGCAGAGAGAGAGAAGGGGAAGCAGGCTCCCTGCTGAGCAGAGAGCCCGATGGGGGGCTCGATCCCAGGACCCCGGGATCATGACCTGAGCCGGAGGCAGAGGCTTTAACCCACTGAGCCACCCAGGCGCCCCGGCTATGCAGGATTTTTAAAATTGCCACTCACTCTAAACATCACTGCGTGCTTACGGGAAGCATGTAAGCTGCATATTAGAACACAAACCTTCATGGCTCTGTCCAGTTACTGCATAAGATGCCTTCGGGGAAAGCCGCAGCCGGGTGGACACTTTGCTCACGTGATGGCTCCACGTTCAAGGTCCCAAAAGTCTCCGCTGCTTCACCGGCAGCCGCGTGGGAGGAGAGGCAAGCCCTGTGTGCGTTAAGACTTACCCACACGAGGGTCCTGCCTGTGGAGCGAATTCTGACTTGTCCCAAAGATGGGCACCTATGTGGGTCTCAGAAGGGGTTTGGAGAAAAGGGGGAGCAAGAGTTTTGCCGTGGAAACAACAAAGTTAGGAAACTAAATGCTGTGAGCTGAAAGTGTTTGTGTGGGTGCCTGAGCCGTGGGGGCGCCCCGCAGGGCCGGGTCAGCGCAGACGGCTGGTAAGTAACCAGTAATGACACAGGTCCTCTTGGGCGGGGAATATTCTAGAAGGACGATAGTGGGACTCACCAACGCCTGTCCGTCGGTTCTTATCCAGTACCGAGTGGACGGAATTCAAGGGTCGTACCAGGTAGACGTTCCAGTGCTGCTGATGAGAAAGGGCGTTAACAGTTTACACGAACAGAAGGGTTCTCGGGGTTTATTTGGCTCTGGGGTGTCCCTGGCTGATGTCCTCACCTCCTTACGAAGCCACCGTCACCGAGTGAGGCACAAAGCTCTGTTGCGGCAGCCGGGCTCCCGGGCCCTGCACGCGAGGTCTCCACCCAGAGCGCGGACCCAGGACCGCCCACGGCGGTGCTTTCCAGCCGGACTGTTTCATGACTTCCAGAAACTACAGGCAGCGACTTTTTCCCTCAGAAAGACAAGATCTTTTTCCCTCTGCTTTGCGTCATTTGTCTTCTTGAGGTAGATCCTTAAAGAAATAGCAATCAGAAAGTTGCTAATTGCTTTTTTATTTTATAGTGGCAGCTCCGATGTTATTTTCCTCTGGCAGTAAAGTATTATTAAAAGTTGTTTGATTTGAATTTTTTGCACGTCTAAATGTTTCAACAAATGCTCGTTTAAGATCTCGGTTTACTGTGTTGTTTTCTTCTCCTAAAAAGTTCAAATTGCAAAAATAAAACAGACTACTGAGAAAGATTTCTGTGTTTTCACATTTTTTTTGCACTAAGACTATAATTTCCATATTTCAGAGTTGGAGAAGTAACATGGACTTCTGCTTCTCTGTCCGTCGGTCCCCACGGCGATCACCTCGCCACGCTCTCACTCGGGCCATCCCATGGTCACTGCCACAGAGACACGTGCACCGCAAGTCTTGGAAGGTGACGTAGCTCCCAGAGGTCACCTACGTGCTTTCTCACCCACACCGGGCCTGCAGCCCCTCGAGGGAGGGGACCACGTGCAGACTTGCAGTACTGAGAGAAGGCACATAAGCCCCTGGTGACTAGCATGGGGAGTGTAAGAGGGAACGTTACGTCCAGGAGACGTGAGTAATTTTCTTAAGAAGCCATTAAAACATCCGTAAAAGCTTCTGCCTTTGGTCCCCCTGCTAATTTCAGTAATTCCAGTGTCTCCCTTCTTCCTCTCCAACTTTTCACATCTGCTTCTGGGAGTCTCCCATCAGATTTGCTTTTCCTTTCCTCTCCAGCATGCACAGACATCCGTGTCCCCTGGACAAGGTTGTGCCGACACCGAAAGCCAGTCTGGGCGTCCCAGAGCCCCATGCATGCGGCTGTCCGGGCTCCGCGGACAGAAGTCAGGTGCTTCCTCATGCTGCTTCTGCACACCAGTGAGCACTTTCAACAGGACACATGCCTCCGCCGTCCATGGCCCCAGAACAGTGGAGCCAGTGGTCAGGCCGGCCGTGGGCTGAGGGGCGTCCCCGCTGTCCTTCCCTACTTCAGATGCCCGCAGAATGGGAGAACCAAAACGGTCCTGCCAAACCTCAGGACAGAAATTAGGTGAAATCTGCAGGAGTTGAGGGAGGAGAGGGAAAGGGAGGGAGGGAGAGAGGAGTTGAGGGGAGGAGAGGGAAAGGGAGGGAGGGAGAGAGGAGGAGGGCGGGAGGGAGAAAGGAAACAGGAAAAAGCATTTGATAATCAATACTACCTCTACTTTTCACACTTGCTTGGGAAATACTTGTTTTATTTAGTCGTACAGATGAATGTTCATTCTCTCATTCTCGGATAGCCAAGAGCAGCGACGTGAGTCTGTGCTAGTAGGCGAGCTGAGGGATCCTGGGGAAACAGCAGCAAAGTCTGCAGCGTCGGAAGGTTGACAAAGCTACAGTCTCTATTTCAACTCTTACAGACTTTTTACAGAAAAGCTAGTAAGTTATGAAAAGGATGAAATCTCTACTCTAAATGGTGTAAGCCTCCCGGCAGCCCAGAGTTTCCCCTTTGAGATGGTAAATTTTAATGAACATTTTCGTTTTCATTTCAATTTTTATTAAATTTTAAAATTTTAATTTTAATGAAAATTGATCAAAGTTGGCTTTATTTTTAGAGCAAAGCCTCCTCCATTCAGGGATTATCCTCTAATCCTATCAATTTCATAGAGCCTTCATTGAGGAAGGAAGTTGAGCGAGATGGAGAAGTGTAGTCGGATGATATTTTCTACCTTCTTAGGGAGCTCGGGCCACAGTCCCCGTGCACCTCCGCTGGGTGGGGCTGAGCTCCCCGTCTCCAGGCATGATCGGAGTTTTGGTTGGGCTCCAGCACAGGCAGGGAGGAGCGAACGAGCGTCAGGGCAGCCTGCCGGTCAACATCAGTCAGGTGGGAACCCAGCCTTCGCTTGCGGTTTCCAGGCATTAGACGGGGGGAGACCAGACCTCTGTGATCGTTTACTGCTCTCCAAGAGATTAAGTATAACGAAGAAATAAGGACGAGAAGAAAATCTTCCTTGTGCATATAATCAGTGTGAGGTTGGGGCGACAGGGTAACGCCGTGGGCCCGCCAGACACTGCAGGAGAGAAACCTGGAGCCCAACCCCGGATCAGCCAACGCCGGCTCGGTGCGCGAACACCCCCTCCCCGCCCCCGGGGACCTGGGGTGGATGCTGACCTTCCCGCACCTGCGCCGCTGCACGGGTGTCTTCACCCCTCACGAGCAGCTTCCTCCCGTGCTGGTCACACTCTGCCCCGGACTCTGCCCTGCTGAACGGTCGTCTTTGCTTTCTGTGCTTCACCCACGCCTTCCTTCCTGGTCCCTGAGCTCAGCCTGAGCCCCAGCTAGAAATCCGGCATCGTTGTCCCCCCAGCCCACCCCGGCCTCGGCTACGAGCCGGCGAGACCCACGCCGTCTCTGGCTCTGGAAGGCCCCGCCCAGACTCAAGGGCTGCTGTCCTTGGCCAAGACGACAATGTGCTCCGAGGGTGACGATCAGGACGGTGACCCTCGCACCACCGCACTCCTCTCCGGAACGGTGAGGTCGCGGAGATGGGGGCTTGTGCTACGTCCGTTACATGACGTGTGTCTGCGTATGTGCGTATCGTGACTTTCCACATCACAGGGAGTCCCCCGGGCTTGTGGGGAACGATTCTCTCTCAAGTCAATGGCTCTTCTTTTCCATCCTGTTGAGAGGAAATAAAATGTCCTTCTCTCTCCATTTCCAGAGGGAGAGTGACTCATTGCCTCAAACAAATCCTCTTAAAGTCCTTATGACAGCATTGGCTGGGTGCGGGAGAGTGTAGACGGCATTACGCCCAGGGAGTTTAGAGTCCGATAGGGATGCCCAGATGGGAGCAGACATTCCAGGTGTGATAGGGAGAGCAGAAAGCATCCCTGGTGTGCCTGGGAAATCACGTCCTGAATGTGGAGCAATTGCATGACGTTTGAAGAGCGAGAGTTGCCTGAAGGAACGCGAGGAAACACACGGGCGAAGGAAGGCGGAACGGAGGGCTGAGGCTATGAACCCACAGGCACGACTACAGCACTGGAGCCGACATCCGGGAACACGATGGGCTGGGACCTGGGGCTCTAGCTAAGGACGTTCTGACTCTGTCCTCCAAACCACAGGAATGCGGGAGATGGAAAATGACTCGGGAACGACCCTGAACCTTGGGATAATCTCGCATGGGGTCCCGAGCTGGATGGACTGAAACAGCGAGACCAGTTGGTTAGGAAGGTGCTTCCTTGGTCTGTGAAATTCTCCTCAAGAAGCTTTCCCCATCTCTGCTGAAGCACACACGCTAATTCCCCCCTTAGCTCCCCGATGAAAGCTTCTCATAAAATTTATCTACAGACATATTCTTTCTAACCATTTCTTCCCTAAACTCTCAGAATTCGATTCAGATTCAAACATGGGAACTGTAGTTCCTATTGAAGCCCTAACACTGCTTTCAGATGCTCGCTCTACTTGATAGAGCCCATCTGTCTGGCCATTCTCTAATCCCAGGGAGCCTGCTGCACTTAGGACCCCACTGCAGGGCACAGACCGCCCGAGGCTCCACCAGGAGCGTGGTGTGTGGAGGCCTGAGGCCACACAACATCAGCGTGTCACTAAGCTTCCCAGAAACTTGGTTTCCTCTCTCGTCAAATGACAAGTCTAGGAGGGTCACATGAGAACACAGGCACACGCACGTGCAGACACGTGTGTGCGCACAAACACCACAGAGCAGCCACTCAGCACACAGCTGCGCTCTCTTTACAGTTACGGAGACTAATGCACGGTTTGACGTGTAGACCCTGAGATGCGGCAGCTGGTCTGTGACCGAGTTTTCTCTGATCTATAGAGAATTAAGAAATGGGAGACAAAATGTTTTAAATTTTGTTTGTTTTTCAAAAAGTTGACGATAATTGAACCCATTTTGTGTTTTGAGTGTATGTTTAATGCTTCTAATTGAAAATATTTAAAAGGTTATGGAATCCATCAGTCATTTTTTTTTATTTTTTTATTTTTCATTTTACTTTGTGCTAAAATCCAGACACTTGGGAATGCAGACGAGAATCCTCAGGCACCTTCAGGAGCTGATTTTCTTCTTTCAAGAAGCTTAAATGGTGCTAGAAAGATTGGAGGTCACTTAATCAAAAATTAGAAAGTGTCTATATGTTTATATGCATTCATCGTCAATACCAACCTCCCAATAGTATATGAAAACGGTAAATATGCCCTTGGAAATTGCATAGATATTGGCGGACATGTGTTCCTGAAACTTTACTTTCGAAGAGGCAGAGGATGAGTCGCCTGTCGATAAGCAATACTTACCAGCCACAGTGAGGCTGAGGCCCTGCAACAGGGATGGCAGGGAGACGGACGGGAGAGTCACAAGGGCTGGACATCTGCTCTGTGGGTCCTGATGTCACTACTGCCGACACATGCGTCCACTCCTTACAGGCCTGCCCCATGCCTTCAACACCAGGGGGACTTCTAAAAGATTTCTCTGCTAGAAACTATTCCAAATATTTTCTATTATAATGTTCTCAGGAATTAAAAAGAAAATCAAACAAACATGTGGCTGACGCCAATCCATCCGTATTTGAGGAAACAATCGGATAACGGTTGGAATTCCCTAAAAACCAAAGGTCTGTGAGGACTAAGGAGGCTCGTTCCCTTCCGCGTGTCAGATGTAGCCCTGGGAGCTAGTCTTGTAGGAAACCTGTAAGTCACTTCTGGGCCCTTGCCTCTACCACCTACCTTGCCAAAAGAATTATTTACTAGATGTAAATAGTGCCTAAAGCTGCCATTTGACTACTGTACTGTCAAGCTGAATTATTCATTTCTATTTGTGAGAAACACCAAAAATTAGTGAACGGATGTTGTTTGCAAGGGACGAAAGAAGGCCAGAGAAATAAATAACACCTGACAAACTGACAAAGTTGCTGTATTTTTTCTTTCTTTGTTATTTGTGGGAAATAAATTTTACTTGATTAATCAAAAAATCAGAAATTATGGTGAGTTATACATAAAGAAATGGATGACAATTTTTCAAAATAATGTAACATCACAGATGTGAAGTCGTAGAGGTAAAGCTGTGCCTCACCAGGGCTGTAACACCCAGCCGTAAATTACTGAATGTGATTTAATCATCTGGTGTTCCCAGTATAAGCACGTCAGAAAAGTAACTGAGGCAAAATTTTCATTGGGGTGTGTTTTGGAAAATGCCAACTAGTAGAGTTCCAGCTGGCACAACTCCAGCTGCTAACAGAACGAGAGCTTGAGTGTAGATCCAGCCTAAACAGACCCCAAGCATCCAAATTAAATTATATTTGGTGCCAAGCCTTTTTAGAAAAGTCTACTTGGTTATAGACCAGTAAGTGAAATCAAAGCTGTCACCATTGCATGTCAAGTAACCGCTGAGGGTTTATGTTAGAAAATGAAGTTAGCTCACACGATCCTATCAGTTGATGCAGAAAAAACATGTGACAAAATCAAACACATATTAAGATAAAAACTCTTAATAAACTGGAAATAGAGGAGAATTTCCTCAGCTTAATAGAAAACATCCACAAAAACCTACAGTTAAGACAATTCTTAGTGGTCGAAGCCTAGATGCTTTCCCTATAAGACTGGGATGAGGCACTGATGTCCCCTCTCCCAGCTGCTCTTCAGCATCCAAGTAGAACTCCTCGGTCGTGCAATAAGACAAGAAAAAGAAATAAAAAGCACAGATTTGAAAGAAAGAAATGAAACTGCCTTTGCAAATGGCTTGCATGATTACGTAGAAAATCCCAAAGAACACAAAAACAAAACCAAACATGCAGAGCAAAACAGCGAGAACAGCGAGTCACGAGATGCAAGATCCTGCCAACCTGCGAAGAACAACCGGAAATGAAAACCACAAGAACCACTTACAGTAGGACCCAAAAAAGTGCGAGGTACAAACCAAGGTCAACACCAACGGGAATAAGTCATTTTGATATGATATGATGAGAATGGCCTTTACTTTGGTGTCTTCCTCTCAAAACCGAAAACCAGTCTAATCATGAGGAAGACACCACACAAACTCAAATTGAGTGCAGCCTACAAAACGCCTGGCCACTCCTCTGAAACTTTTCAGGTCAACAAAAGTAAGGAAATTCTGAGAAAAATGTCAAAGCCTAGAGGAGCCTGACAAAACACGATAACTAATTAATACAATGTCCTGGACAGGATCCTAGAACAGAAAAGGGAAATCAGGTAAAAACTAAGGAAAACTGAATAAAGTGTGGACTTCAGTTAACAACTGTGTATCAGTATTGCTTTATTAGTTTTGACAAATGTGTCTTGCTAACGTATGGGGCTAACAATAGGGTAATGTGTGGCAAAGTGAGAGTCCTCTGGACCATCCTCACACCCAATTTTTTTCTGTGAATCTTAAATTATTCTAAAACCAAAAATTTATTTGAAAAATTTATTGGACGGTCATTCTTTGTTGAAGCACCAAAATGCATACAGTAGTAGAAAAATATGAAAACAGAGGAAAAGGGGTGCCTGGGTGGCTCAGTGGGTTAAGCCTCTGCCTTTGGCTCAGGTCATGATCCCAGGGTCCTGGGATCAAGCCCCACATCGGGCTCTCTGCTCAGCACAGAGCCTGCTTCTCTCTCTCCCTCTGCCTGCCTCTCTGCCTACTTGTGATCTCTCCCTAACTCTCTGTCAAATAAATAAATAAATAAATAGAACCTTTTTAAAAAAACGAAGAAAAAGGAAAAAAAAGAAAGTAGAGGAAGAGTTGAGATTCTTCCACTGACCTACTTTTTTATTTAAAAAGTAAAAGTGAAAGCAATTTTGATGATGAAGCTTCATACTCTTTTTTTATTTAAGTAAATATCATTTTTAATATATTTTAGATAAAGGGCAATAACTATACTTTGAACCTGGCAATTTCTCATTAGCCTAATAATTTAAGTATTACAAATTCCTAAGGAGACATAAATTTATCTCAAAATAAAGTTTGGTTTAGACTAACATGAAAACCCAGGACATATATGAATTGACTTTAATATTTGTTCAATAAAAATAAATACTAGAATGTATTACAGTTGAACTGTAGAACTTCTCTGGCAGAATTTTTGACATCAGCTATTGAGTTCGGTGCACAGTCTCGCTTATGTACTTGGTCTTTGCCTGATGAGAAGTTCTCTCTGACAGAAGGTAGCAATTCCTTTCCAATTAACAATCCTTCAAGTTCACAATGTAGTGAAAGGTTTAGAAAATACAATTTGAAAGCAGGTTGTAGTTTTTCTCCCAAAATGTCATTCTTCTGTATTCTTTTGAGTAAACAAAATTCATCTTCAACAAGCTATTCCACCTTATCTATGAAACATAATTAAAATCTATAACTGTTTTAGTATAAACTGTTCCTTCCGAAATTGACTGTACTTAAGTGGAGCTGTGTTCTGTATTGTTCCTATTACCATGAAGAAAAGCATATTCAGGTAAGTTCCTGCTATGAAGAAGGCAATTGACATAACTATGTTATTAAAAAAAAAAAAAAGGCAAATGGACGATTTCGCAGAAGAAATCAAAGACTTTTTCATTCATTGTGCTGAACCTTCAACATCTCACTCTTCCACGGAACACAAATGGAGCACTGGGGCTCGGAGTTAACTGGGTTTCCAGTCTCTCGGTGACGGCTCCAGAAGGCCAGATGCGAGATTCCCAGGAGCAGACACCCGAGGAACTGAATAGGTGGGGGTACAGGGAAGCAACCATTCACTCCGACGCTACAGACTTCCCTTCCTGCGACTTCCGTCTTAAACACCAGGAGGACGCTGGGAGAAACGCTCTACTTACGTCTGCCAGAGGTTTTTTAGTTCATGCCTGTGATGGTTTCGAAAGGGTGTATTCTCACGTCACTGAGCAGGAGATCCGCAGCCTCTCAGAGAGCCTTTGCTTCAAGGAGAGAATGGCACCATTCAAATGGTTTCAGATGTTCACGCTGCTCTCTTGCTTCTTGACGCCCATAGATGAGAATTTGGTAGAATTATCCTGGGCAGTAGGGTGTCCCCATCCTCAGTATGGCTAGCACTCCATCCAATAAAAGGAAACTCAGTCTTTAAGTCGAAAGTCCAAATTAATAACACAGAGGAATCCAGAAATGCACCAGCTGATGGGCTGATTAGACCTCTTTCTCCTCCCTTCCTATTGGCTTTGCTCTCTTCTGCTTTTGTGGACACAGTAGGGTGGAACCCTGGACTGGGACAGACCAGAAAGGCCTCCTAGAAGCCAGGAGCTTTGCACAATAGCAGCCTGTTCCTTGAGCAGTGGTGTGGGCATCTGGCCGACAGGCAAGCCATACGTGGGTATGGGGCAGCTGCTCTCCAGTTGGCCCCAAGCCCAGCTGGCGGAGACCCTGCCCCACAGACTGTGGAGCTATTACCCAGACAGCCACAGTGGGGCATTTCTACACAGTGGGTCAAGATACTTACCATGACCCCTGTGTCAATACCCAAAACACATTTCTTCCTACGTCCTGAACAAGGCACCACCCTGCTCCTACTGGCCGAGGAGGTGACCAACTGGCACGTGCAATGACCTGGACACCTGGCACCATAAGTGCCCGAGGAGAGAGTTCTTAACTCTCAGGACAGGCCTCACCAGACAGAAAGGACATGTTGAGTGGACGCTTGTCTTCGATCAGAGTAAAGGTCAAGTACAGACGATACAATATCAGTACCAACGTCTTGATCTTCTTTCCCTGCTGTATTTCCTCCTGTTTTCCAGACTGTGGGATCTACGTTGCTGCACCCACTGTCGCCTGTGTTGCCAACAATCCTGAAAAAGAATTACTCACCATTGTTCATTTCAATTTAGTTTGTCTTCTCCACGTCACTGCTGGCACCTGTGTGAGAATACCAAGGTCACCGACATGTTTGTATAATTCAGGGCTCTCCAGAGAAACAGAACCAAGATGGACAGGTAGGTAGATAGATAGATTGATTAGTGGATAGATGATGATAGATAGATAGAGGATAGATAAATGATAGAGAGACAGATGATAGATCAAGTTAGAGAGATAGATACAAAGAGATTTATTTCAAGGAATTGTGATTGTGGGGGCTGGCAAGTTCAAAATCCATAGAGCAGGCCCACAGACCGGAAATTCGAGCTGGACATGATGGTGCCGTCTTGAGGCAGGATTTCTTCCTCTCTGAGAAACCTGTCTTTGCTCTAAGGGCTTCAACTGATTGGATGAAGCCTTCCCACATCATCAAGGGTGATCTCCTTTACTTAAAGTCAACCAGTTACAGATGATAAGCACACCCGCAACTGGTTGTTACCTTTGCAGAAACACCCAGATCAGTGGGTAAGCAACTGGGTATGGCAGCCTTTGCCAAGCTGACACAGGAAGTCCAACCACTCAGCGTACTAGAGAGGAAACGTCACGTGTCCTCAGGGAAGAAGACGGGCCGCATGGAGGGAGGCTCTGGGGAGCTTTTCACTACCTGAAACCCACTTTGGAAAGGCAGCTTGCTCTCATGTGCATCTAACGGGTGCCTGGGCTGAGAGTGGAGTCCAGCCTTCAAGGCCTTCCTCCATCATCACCAGTTATTACCATCATCACCAGGGTTAGTCGGCTGCAGAGCATGACGAGCTCCTGTGAACGAAGGCACAGACGCAGCCACATAAAGTGAGTCATGGGACCCTGGCTGTGCTCTGCACTGAGAGGACACAATGCGGTGATGTTTCCAGTCCCATCTGCAGAGATAGGTATCATCTTGGGAGGAATCCAGAGGGAAATAATCATTTCACCGGGAAAAAGTAAGTCTTGAGCATCGGGGCCTGTGAGAATGTAAGCTATTTTAACCTAACCTGACTCACCTCGCACAGCACAACGATGGCAGTGGGCGAGTCCCTCCCTCTAGCCACCGCACATGATGGATGCAGCATGGGCCCTGCCATCAGCATTGACAGTGAAACTCATGAAATGCGAAAGCAGACCTCACCATGGGTCAGCACAGGGGGCCATGTCCTCTAGAGGGAACCCTTCTCTGCAGTCCTGAGCCAGCAGGAGAGGAAACAAAGAACCTGTGGGAGGACACACCTGGATTCCTGGACCGGCTCACACGGGAGCTGTCTGCCGCCTGGAAGTGACACCAAAGGTACGGACACACACATGTCATCTGCACCGCGGGGAGCCTCTGTCTGCTTCTCCGTGTGGTTTAGGTGCGTGTTCTCTTGCTAACTGAACAGTCATGAGACAGTGACCTAACCTCGATCCAATGTAGGCATGAGGGAATCAGCCCTCAGATGTAAATGTGGGGTTGGCTGGGGACCCTCACCTGTGTGGTGTCTGGAACAGGACCCGGTCTGTTTAGGGTGGTCCAGTTCCCGTGCCACAGGATTGACGAGCTTACAACGGCATCCCTAAGATGAGAAACCACAATGCCTGTGATCGTGGGGCAGAAGAAGTATGTTTCTGGTCTTGTCCCCAGCTCCTGGCTCGAGAGCGTGTGTGTATGTGTGTGCGTGTGTGTAGAACAGTGCATGAGAGGAAAATGCTATCACATACACATTATATAAGTATATACATTATATATATATATATACACATTATATATATATATAATATATATATATATATATAAAATCTTTGATTTGCACATCCCCCCACGCCTCCCTGGCCACACCAGTCATCAGCTAGAAGAGAAATCACCCTTTCAGTGACCCTAGTTTGTTTATTGCCCCCACAAGGACATACCTCAAGGGGCTCCCGAATGTGTTTCGTGGCTCCCAAAGGATCACCCGTTGCTCCCATCAGTGTGCTGCACCCTAATGACTGTCCTGGCCTCCCAGGATTGCATGAAAACACTCCTTTCTGCCTTCACCTCTCTCTAGGACTCGGCTGCTCCCCACTTGTGACGCGTGGGTCCCCCCACCAGCCGTGCCTGAGTCTGACCCCTGTGCCCACACAGTTTCTCCCAAAAGGAAGGAGACCCTGCCCGCTGTCAGGAGAGCCACTGGCCTCAGAATTACCCACTGCAGGGACATGAAAGTGTTGTTACGGCACCAAGGTCAGCTTCATGTCAACTGACGCAGAGCAACACCAGAAAGAATAAAAATAATGTTTAAAAAAGCAGAGATCACCCAGTTTGGGTGAGGGGCTCTGTCTCTCCAGACGTCACACTGGAGATCCCTGCACTACTTCGGCACCTCCCATGCTTTTGTGTGGCTAAGTCCGGCGTGTATTTAGGAATGAACTATAAGTCTGCCTGTTCCGTGAACCCCAGAAACCTGTATTCTCCTCACATACCCTTCACACGTGGGGGGACTTGGGTTTGTCTTTTACATAATCCCCAAGTTCCTTGCAATCAGAAGCTCGCCTCAGGCAGCTTCGTGTCTCTGAGACCTCGTACGCTGCCTGGAAAAGCAGGATTCCGTGCCTGTTTCTTTTAAAGGATGGTTTCACTCACTCGTGGAGCATAAGGAACAACATGGAGGACACTGGGAGATGGAGAGGAGAAGGGAATTGGGGGAAATCGGAGGGGGAGACTGTGGACTCTGAGAAACAAACTGAGGGTTTTGGAGGGGAGGGGGGTGGGGGGATGCGTGAGCCTGGTGGTGGGTATTAAGGAGGACACGGATTGCGTGGAGCACTGGGTGTGGTGCATAAACAATGAATCTTGGAACACTGGAAAAATAAAATAAAGTTAAATAAATAAATAAAGGATGGGTTTTGATGGACCGTGTATGCTAGACACCACCAGAATTGAACACTTTCTTGTGTGGTGTAGTAAGCAAGATTGTAGGCATTTTCTGTCTTTTTTCAAAGATTTATGTATTTATTTTAGAAAAAGAGTGAGCAGGAGAGACTCCCAAGGAGAGTCCTGCTGAGTGTGGAGCCCAAGGCAGGGCTCAATCTCACAACCCTGAGATCATGACTTGAACCGAATCAAGAGTTGGACACTTATCCAACAGAGCCCCCAGCGCCCGGTCAGCATTTCCTAACAGGCAAACCATCCGACTTGCTAAGTCAGATTTGGTAACGAAGAAGTTGTTGGGAGTGTGTCCTCTCCAGAGGAGGTTTTCTGGTCCCAGGAAGTGCTCACTGTATGTTGTCATGAAGCCCCAGGTGTGGGGTGTGAGTACCCCACGCGGTCCCAGCGAGCAGGCCATGTGGCGCTGGCCCCATCCCATTCCCACCTTGGTCAGGAGCAAGGCACGTTCCCCTCATGACCATATGATTTAGGACCCCATCATGGCGTTTGTGAGACGGAATGGGGCTCTCGTAATTTCACCAGAAGCTCAAGCGTGAAGCAGGATGGCGAGGGTCAGCACAACGTAAGACCACCCTCTCTCCATACTTCTCGCCCTGGGGCAGGAGCTTACAAGGGTCCCAAGCCACTGAACAAGGGTGTCAGAGGCAGGAGGGAAAGCCTCCCCCAGTGTGCCGGACTGACCCTGGGGCAGAACTGGGGCTACGAGTCGTGGTCCCTAGTGACTGAGGGCTCTCGACTCAAGGCTGGTGGTGGGGCCCATCTTGTCCCTTCTGGAAAAAAACAGCATCATTGATTCGGTACACAGGAGGGAAACACAGCCTGCGGATATTGTCCACACGTGTCCATCTCTCACTGGGACCGTGGCCATTGCCCTGAAGAGCCAAGGACCCGGACGTTCTCCCTGTTTCGGCACTGAGTGGCCCATGTCTCACGATCTGGGTGGGAGGAGGGAGTAAAAGAGTTCAAAAGCCCACAGTTTCATTCCCAAAACATTATTCCACCATGTATCCAAAGATACACGTTTGTACAATTATGTAATAATGACAAACTTCATATATTTGAATGATTCTGTTTAGAATTGGACAAACACTATCCTAAGGATGAAAGTAAATGTACAAATCACATGAGGCACAAATGAATAACAGATGAGAACTGCCTGGTTTTAGGAATAATTTTAGGCAAATAGGAGCGTACAAGTTACCAGAACACTCTGGTCCTCCGCATCATGTTGATGTCCAAACACGATCGGCAGGTGCCCCTGTCTGACCCACTGTGGAGAGTCTGCGTGTGGCTCTTTCAACTTCTGGGTGGCTCAGCCCACAGATCTGGAATCCATTCTTCCTGCTCTCTTTGCCCCCAAGTGCATGCGACGTGCCTTCTCCAGAACTCCCCCATCTGTGCCTCTCTGCTGTGACCACCAGGGTCCACACCCGCGATCTCCCTCTGAGTGTGCTGACGGAGACTACCGGAATCTTCTGACATCCCTCACCGTGACCACGCTCCTCCCCAGCCTGGGACCCGCCACTCCTCGCCCCCAGCTCCTTCCAGCTGAGGACGTCCGCACCTGCTTCCCGAGCCCAGACCACCCATCCCTGCTGTTCCTTCCCGTTCCGGTCTCTGAGGTCACTCGCCTGAAGCACAGGCACTCCTCAGGTTGGATCACAAGTGAGGGCTGCGCGTTCGTGTGCTTGGTGTGACCCGCCTCCCCCACCAAACGACACACTCCTGTCTTGTCGCTCGACGGCTGACAGGGCCCTGCACGGCATCCAGAGCTCCTACGGGGAGGCCGTCGTGGATTTACACGGAGCGGTGCGGACTCGGACAGAGAGACTCTGTGCACGCCTGTCCAGCTTCCCCCAGTAACCTTTCGCACGACCATAAGCAGTGTCACGGCCAGGGTCCTGGCTCGGTCTAGACACAGGGCACCCACCACCAGCGGGGTCCCTCCCGAGTCCTTCCATTACCCACCCCTACCCGACCTGCTGTGCATCCCTGTTTCTGCCATCTCAGGAACGTAAGTGGGACAGTTTTTATGTGTGCAAGCTTCCGGTGGTCTCCTCTGGGCAGCACCATTCACTGGACACCTCCCAGGCCGTTGCCGGGTCAGGAGCGTGTCTCTCTCCCACAGAGTGAGTGGTGTTCCGTGGAGTGGACACATTGTGGCTTGCTCACCTGTGGCTGAAGACAACCTAACATCGCTCTAGCCGGGGCTGTTCGTAGAACGCCGGGTACGACCGCTGACTCCCACTGAAGCTGGGCGGACTCGCAGTGTGCTCTGAGATGCTGACCCCTCCCAGGCCGCGGTTCCAGCCAGCTCTCCCCGGCACCCACCAGCAGGGGGTGGAGGCCTCACTCAGCCCGCAGAGGGGTCCTCGTGGCTGCTGGTGGTGGTGACTTCTCCCCACCACCTGCCTGCCCGATCCCCACCAGCACCATGTGGGAGGACGCTGTCCCATCGTCACTGGCGGGGGGGGCCCTTCCTGCTCCCTGCATGGTCCCCACCGCCCTGTGAGGCTGAGGGTCTCCCCCTGAGGCCACGCTGGTGGGGCAGGGAGGCCTTGCTAAGACTTCAAGGTGGGACCAAGGGTGCCCTGCACCCCACCAGCCCCCCACGAGACTGGAGCAGAGCAGCTACTGTCTAAACGCCTTCTGTCCCAACAGGCTGCCCCTTCCTCGTCCCTTGCCCGAGAGAGCAACTTCTGCCGGCGTGCGGGTTTTGTCTGCACCCACTGGTGTGTCTGGGTAGCCAGCTCTGTCTCCAACTCAGGGATGCAGGAAGCAGAAGAGAAACCCACCGTGCTCCTCCTCGGGCCCCCCGTCCCCGTCCCCGGTCCCCCGTCCCCGTCCCCGGTCCCCGTCCCCGCCCCCGGCCGGCTCCTCCGCCTCTCTGCTTCCAGGGCTTCCTTACAGTCATCTGCTGGGTGACGTCGGGGCGTCCGCTCTCCTCTGGGGGGTTGGGTGCCAACAGGGAAGGGGATCCTACTCTGCCTTCGGAAGTGCAAGGTTCGGCGATCGGCAGGAAGGGGGCCTCCTGGAGGCAGGAGATCTTGCGCGAGCCACTCGTGGCCACAGCCCAGTCTGCAGAGCCCACCTGCACTGGACACACTGTTATGTCAGGCCACAACCCAAGCCGAGAATGTACTTCTTGCTCATTCTCTTCTCTTTTCCATTGGCCTCCCTGTTTTTAAAATAAGAATGTTGGGATTTAAAGGTAAACGGAGTATCTTTCACCAAATAGAGGGCCATTTTCACTTGTTTCCTAATCAGGAAATTCAAAAGTCTTCCCAGAATGTAATGCTCACTCTTATAAGCCAAAAATTAATTTCTTTACCTTGTCCTCTAATCTCTGGAGATAAATATATCTATATAAATTAATCAAACTGTCTTTGTTAAGTACCTCTCCACATGTGGCTCCTTCACGTGATTAATAAAAGCAAGAGCGGTGTCCCCAGGCCCAGTGGTGGCTGGTGTGGGGCAGCACAGTCACCGCTCAAATAAACCTGCCTCAGCTTCTCATTTCAGACCCCAGGCTCATGCTTCAAATCAGGACATGCATCTGTAGCCACGCCCCATGTTTGTGATTTCCCGGGTCCTGGCACACTTGGCGCCCCACGGAAGCGATCTGTCTTCCCCGATGAGCAGTGGAGCCCACCTGGTCCACAGCGCTGTGACCATCCGTGGCTTCCTTCATTCCCAGCGAGGAGGAGCTCTCACATTATCACAGGAGAGAATTTCAGAGCTAGAAGGAATCACGGGATCTTCTCCAACAACCTGTTCTCAGAAAACTGACAATGGGGATGAGGGAGATGGCTTGGACGGCCACGGATCTGTGTGCGCCCTCATCAGCGGGGCAGACAGTGGTCCACAGGCCCGCTGAGTCCACCAGGGTGGCCCTTGTTTGCAGCAGGGTTAGTTTTAGCTGCGTGTTGATATGCGCACTTGTCTGCATTCGAGGGACGGCTGGAAGAGGCTCAGCTGGGAGTCAGCTCTCCCATAAATATGCTTCAGTAACAAAAGAGCACATACAAGGGTAATCTGTGTCATTACAACATGTGAATCATTAGGTCCTGTTCAAATCCATTATGGGATAGATCACATCAGCCTCAGATTCTAGGATGTTATTATCACTGTTGTGAAAATTCAAACCATATGGAGCAAAACACTTCTGCCTATTTTCAAATTGGCTTCAGACACTCAAAACGGCTTTTCCTGTAAAACCCAAACTCCAACAGGATGTGGACCTTATTGAAACCTTGCAAGGAAGTATTCCGTTTTGACTCTTTGTACAAACCATTGTCCAGTAGGATGCGGGCACTGTTCTCCTTCTCTGACAGAGCAGCAACCGGACCGTTCGCGAAGCCTCCATCCTTTCTGGGTAGGGGTCACCTCAGGGGCACTTGGCTCCCTATCACTGAAGAGGCACTGAAATCCCCATGTCTGCTTGTTCCCTTGTTTGTTGCATCGTGTTCTGCTGAGATGCGCAGAAGGAGAAACACAAAAGGCTCGAACCAGAGACTTGGGAGGGATGTCCTGAGGATGGTTCCCATTAGTGTCAATGATTTCGACGTTCTTCCTAGTTAGACACAGGGACATGAGACAGACGAACAGACGGGTGAGTTCTAGAACCCCTCCTCCCTTCTCTCTCCTCCGCGGAACTAGGGGCTCCATCCCTGCGGCCTGTGCGCATGCGTGATGGGGCTGTGAAGTTTTGGCTGCCCTTCCGCGGCCTCTGTTGTTTTCTCGGGGGCTCAGTGGGGTGGACAGTCTGTGCCGGGGCAGGACATGCCAACAAATTGCATCACTTCTGCCTGGGTGACCGAGGACAATGACATGCCATATGCCAGCGGCAGGAAATGAATGGGGCTCATTACGCCGGCACTGGGCGCTGCAGCCGTCAGTCCTCAGAGACTGCAGGAGGAGGGCTGCAGAGGAGGGCTGCTGGCAGGGGAGGGGCGCCGGACAGGGCTGCGGGAGGACTGCAGACAGGCTGCAGCAGGGCTGTGGGAGGAGGGCTTCGAGAGGGGAGGGGTGCCAGCAGCGCTGAGGGAGGACTGCAGACAGGCCTGTAGGCAGGGCTGCAGGAGGAGGGCTGCCGGAGGAGGGGCGCAGGAGGAGGGCGGTGGGAGGAGGCCGAGGGAGGAGGCCGAGGGAGGAGGCCGAGGAGGAGGAGGCCGAGGGAGGAGGCCGAGGAGGAGGAGGCCGAGGAGGAGGAGGCAGAGGCCTAGGAGGAGGAGGCCGCGGGAGGAGGCCGAGGGAGGAGGCCGCGGGCACCCTGCCCCTGCACTCCAGGAAGGTCAGACTTGCAGCTCCAGGGAAGCCGCAGGGAAGTCCGCACCCTGCGCCACCCCCCGCACCGAGGAAGCAGAGAACCAACACATTGCAGGGCCGCGCCCCCGGCCCCCACAGCCGGGCTGCACAAACGGAGCCCACCCAGGCCCGCGGCTGCCCCCCAGACACCACGCGGCGCGGCTGAGCCCGGGCTGTGCCGCGGCGCACCACGACTCCATGCGGAGAACCCGGCGCGCCGTCAGGGCGGAGGGACCGTGTCCTGCGCACCGGAGAGGAACCAGCGCCGTCGGGCCAGGGGCCGCCCCGTGCCCGGGTCCCCACATCGGTCTTCAGGCAGCCCCGGGGGAGAGGCGGCGCTCAGGGCTCCGGTCCTTGCGGTCACTGTAACTCGCGTCCCCACGGAGCCGGCGCGCCGGGGACCCCGCCGGGGACACGCTCCCTCTTCAGGCGACACTCGTAGTAACGGCCGCGCGGGCCAGGCGGGAGGGAGCCCGGGGGTCCGCGAAGGCCGCCTCGCAGCCCGGGGACGGGCTCCGCGCGGGGCTTCGTCGCGTGAAGCCGCCGCAGTCCCGGCGGGGGTGACCGTCCGCGGCGCGCCGGGCTCGGACCCCCGGGGTCCCGCCCGCAGCAACCGGACGCCGTCCGCGGAGACCCCAGGCAGGACACGCGCGGCTCCGGACGCCGAGGCCAGGACGCGAGGTGCCCCTCACGGGCCGGCGCCCCCGCGCAGCCGGCCCCACCCCTCCGCGGCCCGGGCCCCGCACGGACAGAAGCTTCCAGACGCCGCAGCCCCGGCCCCGCGCCCCGGCGCCTCGTCCTCACTCCCGGCCCGTTTTGCCGGAACCGCAGACACGGGTTTGCCTCTAACACCTGCGCTTCGATAAAACCGCCCCGTGTCCCTCCGACGTCGGCCTCGGCGCGCTTCGGCGGCGGGACGACCCCGGCACGGCCGCGGCCCGGAAGACGTCGGCCCGGGCCCGCGCCGGCTGCGAAGCGGCTGCCACTGCTTGCGCGACTTCCGGCCCCCGCTCCGGCTTCCGGCTTCCGGCTCCCGTTCCGGCTTCCGGCTCCGACTTCCTGTTCCGACTTCCTGCTCCCAGCTTGGTCTCCGAGCTCCCAACTTCCGGCTCCCGCTCCTGCTTCCGGCTTCCGGCTTCCTGCTCCCGCTCCGGCTTCCGGCTCCCAACTTCCAGCTCCCGCTCCTGCTTCCGGCTTCCGGCCCCCGGCCTCCGGCTCCCACTCCAGCTTCAGGCTCCCGGCTTCCGGTTTCCTGCTCCCATTCCGGCTTCCGACTCCGACTTCCTGTTCCGACTTCCTGCTCCCAGCTTGGTCTCTTAGCTCCCAACTTCCGGCTCCCACTCCAGCTTCCGGTTTCCGGCTTCCGGCTTCCGGCTTCCTGCTCCCGCTCCGGCTTCCGGCTCCCAACTTCCAGCTCCCGCTCCTGCTTCCGGCTTCCGGCCCCCGGCCTCCGGCTCCCACTCCAGCTTCAGGCTCCCGGCTTCCGGCTTCCTGCTCCCGCCCCGGCTTCCTGTTCCGACTTCCTGCTCCCGGCTTGGTATACGAGCTCCGACTTCCGGCTCCCACTCCAGCTTCCTGCTCCGACTTCCGGCTCCCCCTCGACTTCCGGCCCCCGGCTTCCGGCTGCGGCTGCCTGCGCCGTTGAGCTCTGGGGACCCTTCGGCCTCCGGCGGCGGCTTCCGCACCGGCCCGCACTCAGAGCCCGCTCGGGGCCCGCGACTGGCAGCACATCCGTTTGGGACAGAAACTCTCGGAAACTTAAACTTGGTCCTCGAGGCTCTTTTCCCCCGAAGGCGCCTCGCGGAAGCGTCTCCAAAGCCGGGTCCGCGCCTCCTGGCCGGGCGTTGCCGGACACGGTGGGTCCGTGCGGCTGGCCCGGGCGTCCGCAGTTCCGGCTGCGGGTTCTCTTCGCGGGGGCCGCAGGCCAGCCCCGGCCTCGCGCCCTGCCGCACCGGTCACTGCGTCTCGGGCGCCCGCAGGCTCGTCGGGCGGGGGCTGAGCCTGCCGCACGCACGCGCAGTGAGAGTCCATGGGCCCTGGGGCTCCGCGCTGGCCACCGGCAATGCATCCCCCTGCGTGTGGGCTGACCCCCGGGTTCCTGCCGCGGCGACCTGCGTAGCGTCCCTAGTAAGCGCGCTGCGGCCTCCTGTCGTGGGGCAACGGAGGGCGTCCTTGGCTGGCACTGGTCCGTGGTGACCACGGCCCTCCCATGGCCTCTGCTGCGAGAGCCCTGTGTCCCCGCTACGTCCGCCCCAGATCACTGGGCCCCGCGGCACTGGAGGGGGAAACAGATGCTCGACGTCGCTCTGGGACGTGCAGGACCTGGGGGCCCGCCACGGGGCACCTGCAGCTGGGATGAGCTGCTTCCCTCGGCGGCTGTCTCCTGGGGTTCGCCCTGGGAAGCGCAGCGCTGGTGCCGGTGCTTGGAAGTTTCCAGAAACCCATGGGCTCCCCAGAGTGTGTCCGGCCGAAGCACACGCACAGACAGCCTCTTCTCCTCCCCGTCCTCCCGCAGCCTCTCTGCTCCGCCCCCCTTCCTCCCGCCTGCTCCCAAGTGTGCCCTCAAGGCTTGCAAACGGGCTGCTCTGAGTCTTGACAAAACTCATCTTTATCTCCTAAAAGCCCAACTTCCAAATCTTTGACCTTGTCACAGACTTTTTCTACTCTGAAATCCAAAGCCATTTTTTTAGTATTGCGTTATGTTAGTCACCGCTGGGGACTTCATGGGTTTCTGATGTCCTGTTCCTTGATTCACTGTTTGCGTAGAACACCCAGTGCTCCATGCAGTCCGTGTCCTCCTCAGTGCCCATCACCGGGCTCGCCTCTCCCACCCCCGCTCCCCTCTGAAACACTGTTTGCTTCCTGGAGTCCATAGTCTCTCATGGTTCCTTTCCCTCTTCCGATTCCCACCCCCCTTCATTTTCCCTTGTTTCTCCTAATGTCCTCTGTGCTATTCCTTATGCTCCACAAGTAAGTGAAACCATATGATAATTGACTCTCTCTGCTTGACTTATTTCACTCAGCATAATCTCCCCCAGTCCCACCCATGTTGATGCAAAAGTTGGATGTTCATCCTTTCTGAGGGCTGCGTAGTACTGCCTTGTACATATGGACCACATCTTCTCCGTTCATTCATCTGTTGGAGGGTATCTCGGCTCTCTCCACAGTTTGGCTTTTGTAGATAAATGAACATTCGGGGTACAGCTGGCCCTTCTTTTCACTACATCTGGGTCTTTGGGGTAAATACCCAGTAGTGCAATGGCAGGGTCATAGGGAAGCTCTATTTTTAATTTCCTGAGGAATCTCCACACTGTTCTCCAAAGTGGCTGCACCAACTTGCATTCCCACCAACAGTGTAAGAGGGTTCCCCTTTCTCTACATCCTCTCCAACACTTGTTTTTTTATTTTTTTGTTTTGTTTTGGTTTTTGCCTTGTTAATTTTTGCCATTCTTACTGGTGGAAGGTGGTATCTCAAAGTGGTTTTGATTTGAATCTCCCTGATGGCTAAGGATGATGAACATTTTCTCATGTGTCTCTTAGTCTTCTTTTGTAAGTCTTCTTTGGAAAAGTGTCTGTTCATGTCTTCTGCCCATTTTTTAATGTGGTTATCTGTTTTTTGAGTGTTGAGTTTGAGGAGTTCTTCATAGATATTAGATATCAGCCTTTTGTCTGTACTGTCATTTGCAAATATCATCTCCAATTTGTAGGTTGTTTCTTCGTTTTGTTGACTGTTTCCTTTTCTGTGCAGAAGTTTTTATCTTGATGAAGTCCCAAAATTTCATTTTCGCTTTTGTTTCCTTTGCCTTTGAAGAAGTGTCTTGAAAAAAATTGCTGTGGCTGATATCGAAGAGGTTACTGCCTATGTTTTCCTTGAGGATTTTGATGGATTCCTGCCTCACGTTGAGGTCTTTCATCCATTTAGAGTTTATCTTTGTGTATGGTGTCAGGAAGCGGTCAAGCTTCATTCTTCTATATGTAGCTGTCCAGTTTTCCCAACACCATTTATTGAATAGACTATCTTTTTTCCATTGCATATTTTTTCCTGTTTTGTCATAGATTATTTCACTATAGAGTTGAGGGTTCATATCTGGACTCTCTGTTCTTTTCTACTGGTCTATGTGTCTGTTTTTATGCCAGTACCATGCTGTCTTGTTGATCACAGCTTTATAATATAGCTTGAAATCAGGCAATGTGATGCCTCCAACTTTGTTTTTCTTTTTCAACATTTCCTTAGTGATTCAGGGTCTTTTGTGGTTCCATACAAATTATGCAGTGATTTCGTGACTTACACCACCTTCCCCACCAGAATAACCAATGTCTGCCCCTTTGCTCAGTCTCAATGCTGCAGGGCTGTATAGAAGGAAGAAAAAGTATTTCCACAAAAGATAGATGGTTTGGTTCTTCAAATGACCATGCCCTGCTACTGACATCAAAAAAAAAAAAAAAAATCACTATAGAATCAGATTGATGTGGATTTGGATCCAGTTGTGTCACTTACAAACCTATTCTTGCATTAACAAGGTATCTTGGCTTTTAAAGCCTCAGTTTATGCAGCTGGACATAATGATAGTGTCCATCGATTGGAACTGTTGTATGGACTTGGTAACATGATGTACACAGAGGTGTTCCTTGTGTTAGTGTCAATGCAGTGAGCACCACTGTCAGCCCGAGCACTGGGGTTGTGTCTGAGCTTCCCAAGGTACACACTCTTACTTCAGGATTCCAGAGTCAGGTGCCTCTAGACTGCCCTGAGACACATAATTGGCCCATTTTAGATATTTTATAGATGTGATAAATGCATGTCTCCATTATAAATACAAACATTTATGGAGTAAATTGCATGCTGCTGTTGGGTTTTATATTCAAATTTTTTAAGAATCTGGCTTCACGTTTGTTCAAGTCCAGTCCTTTTGGACTTTTCCTTTTGATGTGATCATCCTTTTCCTTCCAGCAATCTGAAGGCCACAGGCATTGTTTGGTCCAGAATTCAGTAGTGAAACCATTCTGTTCTCACTGCGGAGGGGCTCACAGCTTGCAGTGGAGACACCAATTTAAATCAATGAGTGATGTCATGCGATAGATACCTTATCTGGAGTGGAGTGATACCACATAGGCTGAAAGGAAGGAGTGGTCGACTGATCCCGACACATGGAAGTTTGGGTGAAGTGACAGTTACTCACCTGGAAATAAAGAGCATACTAAATAATAAGGACAAAAGAATAGGGACATGAGAAAAGACGTAGTTTGAAGAATTGTCAAAATTTCTGTAGAATGTAGTATCCTGAAGACCAAGATGGAGAGATAACTAGCTCTGAAAGGAAGAAAAGTCTGTGGTACAACATATGTATAATTATCAATACTGCAGTTGATTTAAAGGTTGGAGGGAAAAAAATTGTGAGATTGACTTTTTCGAAATATGAGCCTTTTAGCCACATACAAGAGAATTAAAGCCAGAGAAATAAGTTGTAAATAATCTTATAATGGCTTAGTAAAAAAGTAAAAAATAACAATGATGAGGAAAAGGGAATGAGGAGGAATGGAAAGACTGGAAGAGAGTTAGTAGCAGAACACACACATCAGTCACAAGTGGGGAGTAGCAGAAGGAAGTGAGTCAAGGACCACTGGCTCCTGGCTTTGATCCCAGAGTGAATGGAGGTGACATTCATCCAGATAGAAAAACCAGAGGAGAAGCAGGTTGGTGAGTATGTGCATGTGTGCTTGTGTTCATGTGTGTACATGTGTATGCATATAATTATGACTGTGTGCACGTGTGTGAGAGCAGGCAAGTTGCATGTGTGAGCTCATGGCAGTTTGAGAGGGAGAGTATAAACTCTGGCTAAAGGTGTCCAGTTAAGCAAGTTCAGAGTTGAGAATAAAGATGTACTTCTGGGGGCGCCTGGGTGGCTCAGCGGGTTAAAGCCTCTGCCTTCCGCTCAGGTCGTGATCCCGGGGTCTTGGGATCGAGCCCCATGTCGGGCTCTCTGCTCAGCAGGGAGCCTGCTTCCTCCTCTCTCTCTCTGCCTGCTTCTCTGCCTACTTGTGATTTCTGACTGTCAAGTAAATAAATAAAATCTTTAAAAAAAAAAAAAAAAAAAGATGTACTTCTGACTAGAACTCCAGAGCTGGATAAGATTACTGCATAAAGTAAGAAAAGGAAAGGAAAAAGAGGCTGGAAAACATTTTAGTGTGTCCTGAAAAGAAATCAATGTTCCCAGATCCTAACTGGAGAACTCCACAGAAACACCAGGATATGAGCAATACAAGACCACAAGGCAGAAATTTTCAAAGGAAACTTTTGGGACTTGGTTATATGACTCACGTCTCTTACCCAGATGGAGGTTATAAAAGGGACTAGACACTGAGATTTGGAAAGGATTTTGTGAGGACATTTTAACAACCATGTTTGTAGGGAAAGGAGCGGGAACTGCTTGCCTGTTCATCTCAGAGTGGATGGAAAGGGTCTTCATCAAGACCACTAAAAAAAAAAAAAAAAATACTGTTTCATTTTGTCTTTTAAGAAAAAATTGTGATGTTGGTTAAGGAAGGGATGGTGAAGTTTTCAAAACTTATTAGTGAAAAAAAACGAATGACCAACTAGAAAATGAGCAAAACCCAGTAGAAGACATTTCACTGAAGAGGACGTACAGGTAGCAAGCGAGCATGTGAAAAGATGCGCGGCATCACCAGCCAGCAGGGAGATCCCACCGCACACGCTAGAAAGACTCATACACAAAACCAGTGACCACCTCAGTGCAAGCAAGCGTGTGAAGAAACTGGATCACTCAGGTACTGCTGGTGGGGAGGCAAATTTGGCAGGTTCTCAGACGTCTAAACTAGACTTCCCCTATGACCCAACCATGGCCCTCATGGGAATTTACCCCCAGAGAAGTGACGACTTACAAACATCTGTACCCAAGTGTTCATAGAAGCTTCATTTCTAAGCCAAAAACTGGAAACACCCAAAATGTCCCTCAGAGGGTGAATGGTCGAGTAGATGGTGGCCCGTTCAGACCACAGAATCTTACCTCACAGAAACCGCGAGTGCTCTGGATTCGCACAGCATGGGTGGCTCTCCAGAGAGTCGTGCTACAAGAAAAAAGCTAGTCCCATGGTATGATTTCCCATATACGCCCTCTTGAAATGAGGAGGTTGTAAATTGCATAAAAGATTAGAGGCGGACCATGTGCAAGCAGCTCTGGAGGGCAGGGGCAGAGCTGCGGTGGGAAGGGTCCCCTGGATGGGTCCATTCTGCTCTCCGTTGTAGGTGACACACACCTACAGATCTGGTAAAATTGTGTGGGACTGAACACGCACAAGTGTGCGACATGCACGTGCACACATGCATACCCAGCTGTGTGTGTGCATGCAGAACAGGTGGGATCTGGCAAGAACTGATCGCATCAGTGACCGCTCCAGGTGGCAGGGATGCTCTGTAATTGCACGAGAGGTGTCTTTGGGGGTAACTGAGCACAGGGTACATGGAATGTCTCTGTAGAATTTCTTACAACTGCACAGTTATCTCAGAATTAAAAGTTTGCAAAATAGAGCATTTTTTGTAGTTTTCAAATTAAAACCACAATCATTAAGCTGTAATTGATTAAATAACTATGTGTTATAGACTTTTATTATAAAATTCCATTTGGTGGATGAGTCATAAAGATTTTAACGTAATGAAACCTAACAACTGTGTATTTCTATAAAACACAAAGCAGAGATTTGACTAGAATTTGCAGTGAGTTTAAGAAAGAAACGTCAAATTAAAGTTGATAAGGGTTGAAATACATGATTAAGTCTTTTTTGTAAGATAGAACCAAATTTTACATAGATACTTTTTAATATTTGACTATTAAGAACTGTCTACCTTCTGCTTGATGTTTGATACCATTGTGATTTGCATACAGTTTTTTTTTAAAGATTTTATTTATTTATTTGACAGAGATCACAAGTAGGCAGAGAGGTAGGCAGAGAGGAGGAAGCAGGCTCCCCTCCGAGCAGAGAGCCCGATGCGGGGCCTGAGATCATGACCTGAGATCATGACCTGAGCCGAAGGCAGAGAGGCTTAACCCACTGAGCCACCCAGGTGCCCTTCATACAGTTTTTATTTTGTGCTGAATATAAAAGCTAGATAAGTTCATAGTTTCAGCAGTTCCCAGCACAGCCCTGCCTTGCTTGTGGTTGGGTCTTAGAGATGACGCCCACCAGCCTCGCAGTCATGCCCTAAGATAGGGGAGCATAGAGAGGTCTGAAGGCAAGAAGGTAACTCTAAAAAAACCAAAGGTAAGTGACTAAGTTCTGAAATACAATTATTAAGTGATTATAAAAGTTCTGAGTATAATGAAAAACTATTAAAATATTATTATAAAGCGATGTCAAATTTCAAAAGTATATTTTGCTGTGGCTTGGGTGATGTTTCACGTCAGAAAAATCAAGCACTAGAACATAACCAAACAGGTTCTGCCCAACGTCCTTGGCACTTGGCATTCACCTCTCGGGTAGTGGCGAACCCGCTGGGCTCCCTCCCGGTGAGGTACTTGTGGTATCGCAGTGTTGCTTTTATCGTGCTACATAGTTTCAAAGTCTCCAATAGCTTCAGTTCCTTGAAGAGCTGCGGCTGTTAACTCCAGCCCAGGAACACTCCGGGAGCTCCAAGCTCGGTACTGGGTGAGGAAGGCTCAGACTTTCCAAACCCCGTCTCTGGACCAGCTAGGGTGTCTGAGGACCAGCAAGGCAGCCCCGCCGTCTGGAGGGGCGCGCCTCATCGGTGCCGTGGTAATCAGGAAGACACACAGCAGGCCAAGAAGAGTCCCTGCAGGTCACTGAGCTGGGGGCCGGGGTCTGGGAGCTCCAGCGCCCCCACTTGGGTGACGCGTCTGGAGGGCAACGGTCTGATCACCCTGCAGGAAGTCCCCTACTAAGGAAAGGACAGGCTGACAACAGGCTCTCCCCAAAACAGTGTTTGCTCTATTTTGCTTTGTGTCCCTCACTGTCATGGGAGCTGTGCTTTTATTAACAACCATGTGTATGCCTTATGCAAATCCCTCAGGGATCATTTTTCTCCACTTATGGCTTCTCATGGTGGTGATAGTCCCTTGCTGAACCCACTGCTGACTCCAAGATCGTCTGCGCTGATAGCCTCTCCCGCCCGTCTTCTTCGCCCTTGGACATGCGCGCACCTGCTTCTCCCACCATAAGATGGAGTGTGGGGGCCTTGAACATGAGTATCCCTGCACGTCGTGGATGGCTGTCAATAAGCAGATCGTACGCTGGAAGTCGGAGGACGCCTGTTGCACACAACGCATCACGGGAAAAATGAAAGCCTCACTTGGAGTAGCAGGAGCCGCTGAGTGTCAGAAGCCCGGAAGTAATTAGTCGTCCTCTTCCTTGTGTGCCATAAATCAACCCAGTCCTCAAAAACCACGCTCCGCAAATTACCGCATTCACACCTCCCGTCTGAGGAGCAGCAAGGCCTGTAGCTGGGAGAGCCTGACAACCACATCGAAGATTAAAGAGAGGTTGCACTTAAAACGATTTAAAACAACAACTAGTTTCTGTTCAGAATGAACAGATTTCCCTGAAATGCTTCTGCCCCTCAGTGGGGACTTTTTTCCCAATAAATAGCCAGTTAGTGCGTGAAGTCAGCTTGCAGGCTGTCTGCGTTCCAGGGGGACGATGACAGGGAGACAGGTTTACCGTGGGCCAGGCCGCTCCCTACACCCGTGCCAGCCATCCCGACCGGGGGCCAGCGTGCGGGCACGATGTCAGTGGCTTACATCACTCATGGGTGGCCTCCCAGAACGTAGCTTGTGGCGGATCTTTAATGTAAAACAAATTCAACCAACCAGTAGTTTTTGCAATTAACACAAATTGTGAATTTGAAATTAATGCCTCTGCTCATTTTTTCTCTAGTTTGCACATGGAAAATCAGGACCTCCAGCTTGCCCTGTGCTGAGAAAAACTGTGCCGTCATTAAAAACAATGACTAGAAGATCTATTTACTATTTGAAAAGCCGATATTAACTTAAAATGCTATTTTTGCGTCAGAATGGTCGAGCATTTTGTGAACAGTAATACATGTCATGACAATAATGTGAGAATACTATTAATATTAATTATATGTAATTATAATAATAATTAAGATTAGTACATCAAACTAAATCAGTTATTTGGAGCCACACATATCATGTGTTAACTACCTAACCCCTCACCTCTCTCTGCCATCCTCTCTCCTACCGTCCCCTTTCTGCAGCCCACTTTGGCCACGCCTGTCAACAGCGCTCTGTGTGAGGACGGACAGAAATGCAGAACGGAGAAGCCCCTCAACTGGCTGGCCATGCCGGGGGCGACTGCTGAAGGAAAAGATTGTACTTGTGGCAGAAGCGATGTTTGGGTACTCTTGACATGTTCACTGTCCCGTTTCCAAAGCCTAGGTAACTAACCTGTCTAGGTTACTAACCAGTGGTGTTTACCTACCAGAGACGGGATTTCTAGCGTTGTTTTCACGAGGCGTTCTCCAAAAGGAGCTACAGCGGCAACTGGAAATCATGAACTTTTGGGAACAAATGGTGCTAGCTTGTGTTAGGGAGAGATCGCGTGCATATGCTGCAGCTCCCCTGGTGAGCAGCCCAGTGATGGGCGCACACCTGCTTGGGGGGGGGTGCTATGCTGGCCAGGAAAACCCCCCCACAGGTGAACTGGCAGAGGCGTCACTGATGGGAGCCTGGCTCTGGGGACGTTGATTCTGCTCTGTCACTGACCGGCTTGGGCAAGTCACTCACCCCCTTCAGCCAGTCTCCTCATCGGCAAAGAGGGTCTGCTGCCTCACCTCGTGCATCTGCAGCAAACAACGAATGAGCTCTTGCTCGTGGGGCACCAAGAAAGCTCCTGGAGCTCAGTTATGTTAGCTAGTAACCCCCTTAAAATAATCTCCAACTAGACTTTAAAACACGGTTTCTAGGGAATTGGAAAGGAAGGCTCGGTGAGAGCTGAATGGTGGGTCCTCTGTGTTCCACTCAACCCAAAGACAAGGTGGCAGCCAGCCGGGCAAGGCAGGGGAGAGCCGGTCCCTGTGGGAGGTCACCGCCAGCGTGCCACCTTCGCAGCCTGGTCCTCTGCAGCGTCTCCGTGTCAGTCCCTGGTCAGGGGCATGTGTCCGTTCATGGAGCCGTGCGGACCACGGGTTGGAGTCAGAAGCAGCTCGAGCAGACCCAGATTCTTGCCACCGCGACTTGGGAGAACTGCAGACCCTTAATCTCGTGACCCCAATCTTCTTGTAGCAAAATTTATAGAATGTTCTTGTGGAGTGTGACTCTTATCAAAAAATGTGCATAAAGTGTCAAGATTCAAACGCTAATTGGGTACTCTACAAACGCCCCATTCCTCTACTTCCTGCTCACCACACCCAGAAGGGGAGCTTCGGGGAAGAGGAAATCCTGTCTGTCACATCACAGAAAGCCCGTCTGCTTTGAGCAAACTTGCAGAATGTTGGTCCCAGTGATGTCCACATCGTAATCCCCGAACCTGCGGACGGCAAGGGGGATTAGGGCTGCAGCTGGAATTAAGCATGCCAATCAGATGACCTTAAAATAGGGAGATTATCGTGGATTATCAGGGTGGGCGGCCAACACGGTGCGAGGGTCCCTCGGTGAGGACAGGAAGGAAGGAGGGACTCTGTCAGAGAGATGCCACGTAAGAGAGGACCCGCCCTTGCTGGCTGTGAGGACGGAGGGACCAAGGTGAGGACGGCGGCGCCCACGGAGCCGGGAGCGGAGCAGCGGATCTGCCCCGAGCATCCCGAAGGAGCCAGCCCAGCGGCCACTCTCGCTGTGACCTGGGGCTCCCCGCAGACCTCTGAACTGTGGACGTGTAGAGCAATGAGCCGCATGACGGTAGCCACGGACGCCACGTGACCTGCCGCAGCAGCCACGGAAGGCCCCGCGGGAAGGACCCCCTGCAGACGCACTGCTGCCCTGGGTGAAGCCCTGGCCGCCCCTTCGTGATCTTCAAGGACCCCCCAGCAGGCACCTGCAGAGCACCTGGGTTCCTGCGAGGATGGTCAGGAAGTGGCTTGGTCTGGAGAAGACGTGAGGACTCGAGGGCTCTGAGGTCAACAGCTAGCCGGGAGCAGGGCCGGGAGCAGAACGGAGAGGCGGGAGGAGGAGCAGGCGCCTTCGCACGACACGAGGCCCAGAGCTCAGAGCCCAGCGACAAGCACGCCTGTGTCACGGCCGTGGAGCTGCTGGGAAGGCACATCTGTGTCTGATGGAGGCGTCACCCCTGCCCCCTGGCCCAGAGCTCCCCGCCCTGCACTGCGGACTGTCCTGACTGAGCAGAAGAGGCTTCACGGGCTCTCCCTCCGCCAGGGTGCCCGTGGGTCATGCAGCCATATGTCCCAGTGGACACGTGCTTGCGGTCCGTGTGCTCTGGAGAGACGGCCAGAGAGCCCGCGGCACGGGTGCCTGGGTAATGTGCTGGACACGTGGAATTCACGATCAGCCAGCTGCTAGAAGTGTGACTTCATCGGGAAGAGGCACAGACCGTTCGGGAAAAAACACCGTGCTGACCGCCCAGCATGGAGGCTCGTCAGCCTCTTGTGACGGTGGCCCCGGCAGCAGGCGGACCCCAGACAGCAGGCATAGGGGGCCTGGGGAGCGGAGGGGAGGAGGTGGGGAGGGAGGCTTGATTGAGAGGAGGAGGAACAGGGGCTGTGGGAGCAGGCAAGGCCACTGTGAGGCCCAGAAGAACCAAGACAAGACAAGGAGGGGACTCTGGGAGGGGGGAGGGGACCGTAAAACTTGTCAACTGCCACAGAACTCTCTATTTGCATAATATTTTAGACAGAAATTACATGTTTCAAAAGCACAAAATTGCATGAAATTCTACCATATTCGTGGAAAATTAAAGACTGGAAATGCAGAAACGCCCACGCCTTCTCTTCCCACTCTCCGTGTGACAAGCCACTTGTCTCTGTCCAGCCCCAACCCAGGCCTGTTCCCCACTGTGGCCAGAACCCCTTGGGAAAATTGTTTTATTTTCTGCCTTTAGGTCACTCGGTGACAAACCTAGTGGCAGGAGGAGACGGAGGCTGTGCGAGCAGGACGTGGCCCAAGTCCACGACGGCTGAAGGGACAGCAGGCTGCCAGGAGTCAGTTCCGGGGCTGGAGGTGGGCTCTGGGCTGGCCGCGCGGGCTCTGTGCGCTGGGCTCCCAGCCAGGGGCTGGTCCTCAGAGCTCTGTGGCCACCCACGCTCGGCACACGTCACAGATGGGCCTCTGAGGGAGAGAGTGGGAATGGCACTGAGAACAGAGCCCACGGCAGAGCAGAGCTCCGTGGAACTCAAACCACTCTTTCTAGCTCTGCACAAAGGACACCCGAGACATTTCTGGGGACACTGGGCTCTTCTAGCAACGAGGCAGCTGTGTCCACGCAGGCTGAGCGATTCACTCCAACCAGCAGACTCACTGTAAGGGCCTGCCCAGAATGGTGCCCGCAGAGCCACAGCCCACAGGCTGGAGGGAAAGGCAGAGGGAAAACCCTGTAACCATCCCACCTCCCGCCCCAAGGAGAAAGCGGAAGGCAGGGTTTGCTGTCATTTGTTTCCCAGATAATTACTGTCTAGGGGAGTGGAAGTTCCCCACAAACGCAGGTGTGTGCGTGGCACGTGGCCAGTTCTCGGCACCCCCGAGTGCGGGGGCCCAGGTCGGGGCGCAGCAGCCCCACCACTGGTGCTTCCCAGATGCCTGAAGTTCCTGCGCCTCCCACTCCAGAGCCTGGCTAGGACATGGGGACCTTCTGTTGCTGGAAGGTTCTCTGGCTGCTGCGCCAGCCGGCAGGTTAAGTGAGGCCAAGGGTCAGCAGCACCACAGCCTTGTCCACACCATCCCCAGCCCGTAGCCCAGGAGTCAGCCTCACTCCCCAGGAAGCCAGCTCTGTGGGGACACTTGGGCGCAGGCTTAACCCCAGCTCCAGGGCCCGCGGTGGGGTGTGGGTTGCCCTTGGCTGTGGCAGACGGACACGCAGCCGCTGAGACTCTAACACTCCTAACATGTGCGGAGCGCATGTTAGAGCCCTTGGAATCAATTCCCAGGGGCCCAGGTGAGTCAGAGCCGGGGCTGTGGTTGGCTGAGGTCGGGCTCGCCGGCTGGCTGGGGTCGATGGGCTTGCAATGAGGTCTCTGGGAGCAGCCAGCATTTACAGAGCTTTCTCCGAAGAGGCGAGCCCGTCATTCCTGAGAGCACACGGCAGAAAGGTGTGCTCCCTGCACCTGTCTCTTGCCTCACGGGCCCCCTGGCTGCCTGTGGACCCACGAAACACACATGAGGGGTTCCATGTCGGAAAACTGGCCACATGCACTTTCTGCTTATTTGTAAAGTTCTAGAGAGAAGAGCTTCTTGCATTCGGAAGCTTGCGTTCAGAAACAGTAGTGTCCGGTGGTCTTTGGAGTGAGAAATCAGCGCTCAAGGCCAAGTACCTCCGCCCAGCAAGCTCTGGCGGCGAGGCTGACCGCCCGGTGCCCGGTGGGAGAACCCGCTCTGCACTCTGCCGGGCTCCGTCATGGCTGGCAAGTATTGGAGAATGCTTGGAAAACCGAAGTTCCCTTTCCCTATGTTGAAATTGGAGGCTTGCACCCAACACAGAGTGTGTCCAGGTGATACCCACAGGCAGCACCGCCCCAGGCCCGCGGCCACTCAACACACCCTCCTGGCCTCAGTCAAATCAGACTTTTCCTCAGTCGGGGGACACATTACCCGATGTCAGGAATATCATCTCTCTTCGCCTCTGCCAGATTCCTGGTGACCATTTCTATGTCGTTTGCTACAAGATCTCCGTTTTGGAATCTAAATAGTATATTGGCTGCTATTCAAAATTAATCTGATTAATTGATTTCATGATAACAATAATAAAAACATTACCAAGCATGTTACCTTCAACGTAGGGGGTAAACTCAGCTCGCGACGCTCTTTCGTCTCATTTCACAATAGACCTGTCCCTCCACAAGTCACAGGCGGGCTCTGCCTCGCTCGGCCGTGAGAACCAACTTCGGGGAAGAGCCCGGCTCCGGCCATTGGACACTGTGAAGTTCAATAACAGAGGGACATCCCAGCAGAGAACTTTATGAGGCCTTTTCCTCCCTGAACAGGGATCATAATCCCCAAACTGAAGTAATCCAGGAGAACGTGCTTTCTAGACGTAAGGAACAGCCACGGAAGCCGTTGTGTCCACAGATGACGCTCGGCAAATGTGTCTCGTTGACTTGCCGTCCCAGACGCAGCTTTACTGCCCATGACAGGTAACTCCTATTTTGTATCTGAGTGAGGATGTTTTCTGTTTGTGGCTCTGAGTCCCGACCTGTAACTCAGAGAGGGCGCAAGCAGGAGGTTCTTATCACTTGACATCCATGGCTGATTTCTCTTGAGCTGAAAGGGCCCTTTGTTTCACGGGAATTGCCCGAGACCTGAAAGTCCCTAACAAGAGATGAGGGTCGGGCTCCGTCCCACAGCGACCGGGAGCAACCAGCTCGGTGAGGCGAGACGCCTTCTTGGCCGCCCAAGTGGCTTCCGGCTCATGTTCCAACCACTCTGCGGAGTGTCCTCCTTCTCCCGCCTGCTTCCGCTCGGCTCGGCATGCGCGTCCCCTGTCTTTCCTCTCCTCTTGCCGAGATCCTGTCTCCCAAGACCCGGTTCCTGTCCCAGTCCCCCCGGTCCACCCTTTCCCCCGGGGCCACGGTCCCGAGCACACGCAGCGATGCCTCCGCCCCGAGGGCCCCCGCAGACGCTCCTGAGCTTCCCCGGCGCAGGCTGACCCCGGTGCCTCCAGCACCCCCGGGAGCTTTGTGCCCTGTCTGAAGGCCGCCCCGGCGGAGGCGCCGAGAGAGAGCCCAGAGCTGGGTAGAAGAAAGGCTTTGCTGCCCTTTCTTGATGGGCTCCACGGAAGCGGGAGCGTTTGGGCATGAATGGGAGGAGGAGGCCTCGCCGTGAACCGCAGACGGCAGCTCCGGGCTTGAGCTCCACCGCGGAACACCAACGGTGAGAGCGGCTCAAACAGGACCCAGGGCTCGCCGAAGAAGAGGGCCGAGTGGGGGTGAGGACAAAGTGGGGGCATGGAGGTCATTTTAGCAAACAGATAGCATGCCTGGTTGGTTGATCAGAAGGATGAGTCGTCTGACAAAGTCCCATCACGGGTGAGGGAAACCGCCAGGTGCGCGGAGAGTCAGCCGTGGAAAAAGTCGACTCGGCAGGGGGCCGGTCCCGCGGGGCTGGAGCCAGCGGGGACCCCCAGGCCGCAGGCACGCCGTGGAGGAAGACAGAAGGCCTCGCCCCCACGGAGCCGCTTCTTCCTCCCTCGTTTCCGAAGCTGACCAGCCCCCGCCTTCATTAGACAGTCCTAAGCTAAGCGAGTGCCTTCAATGGGCTTACAGCTCAGTCCGTTCACTGGGGAGCCGTCCCGGGTCTCTAAGCTGTCTTGGCAAATCATGGATCTGATGATCAATTATGAATCAACGTGTGCATTTAAATTCAAAAACCAACGCCATTCTCCTGATTGTCAAAATCTTAGGAGACACGTCATCATCGTGACGGAGGACCAGGGATGAAGCACAAATCCTCCGTTTCCCAGACCCCGGCAGGTATGGGAACTTTCTAAACGGAGGAGACACACAGCCGAGGGATAGGACCGGAGAAGCCCAGAGAGAAGGCAGCCAGCACCCCTCTGAGGTCACATGGTGCTACCAGGCCACACATGAGACGCTGGAAGAGGAAGTTCTTACAAAACGGCGGAACTCCCCGTGCTCAGGTGTTGTAGGTAAAGACACAAGAAGGGTTGAAATGACCTCTCCATGCCCTTCCTGCTGAGACAGTCACTGGGCCACTCAGCAACAGTCTGTCGAATGCCCTGGTCCTTGCTGGGCTGGTAGCGTCCTAGGGGAAGCAGGCGTGAAAGGAAATCCCGCAAACCCAGCCGATGACAGGTGCGAGGAGTGGCCGGGAGGGAAGCACATCCAAGAGGCCTCCCGGAGCGGCTGGGCCAGCTCCAGCCGGAAAAGCCACAGAGGCCAATGTCGCCGGCACGCCCTCACCTGGTTATTTTATCGTGGTGTATGCCTGGGCCCTGTATAGACTTGCAGGTTCGGAGACCCTGGAGGCTGAACGTTGATGATTAGCAAGTGCTTCAGGAGACTCGACTGTCAGGGGCTGGGAGGAGACAGTGGTGGCTCCTGCTAGTCTGGGGAGAGGGGAAGGTGTATGCCGGTGTGTGCGTGTCAGTGTGTGAGACAGTTGTGAGTGTGTGAGTCCACATGTGTCTACCAAACTCCATAGAGCTCCAACAAGCCTCACCAAATCCACCAAAACCCTATCAACCCCACCAATCCCCATCAAACTACCAAACCGTACCAAACTCTACCAGACTTCATCAAACCCCATTAAATTCCACCAAAACTCACCAAGCCACACCAAACTCTATCAGCCCCCATCGAATCTCACTAAACCTCAATAAATCCCACCAAACCCCACCAAATCCCACCAAACCCTACCAAACGGTGCCAAACCTCACCAAACTCCACCAAATCCCACCAAACCCCACCAAACCCCACCAAACCCCATCAGATGCCCCCAAATCCCAGCACCAGACCAAGTGCCCCTTTGTCAGCCTTTCTTTTGGGCAGTAAAATCCCTTTTGAATACATGAATTAAAAGATACTTGTATTTGTCTTACAAATGAGACCACTCTGCTAAAAGTCCTTTCTCTCCTGCGATCGGGTAGGGTTTCAAGCTGTCTGTGACACAGTAGCCATTTGGAGACACCAAGAGCAAGAGGAAAAAGGTAAGAAGAGCGCGGGCGGGACGCACCGCGGCTGCCACCGGGTGAGCGCTCTCACGGGGACGTACTTTAGGTCTCCTGAAACAAAGCCATAACCTAAGGCAGACTCTGTTCTGACAACATGTATGGGAAAATGTGTGCGGGAATGAGGATAAAACAGTAATTTCAAACATTAAGTTTTCCTAAACTTGAGTGGATTTTAAAATACATCAAAATGAAACAGAGCATTTGAAAGGGAGCTTCTGTGTGGCTGTGAGTCTTCGGGAAGTACCTGCAGCCGAGGGGGCGGTGGGCGCACCTGCCGGTGAGCAGCTCTGCTCCCCAATTTGCCCCTGCGGGCCCAGGCCGCTCACACGGAGGGAAATTTCATGTTACAGAGACGGATGGAAATGAAGAGCCAGGTAATTATTAGCTCTGTTACGAGCAGATCAATCATGTGCGAGCGAGGTCCCCCCATCAGGTGTAGCCTTTCCTGCCCTGGGTGGGTGGGTGGGCCGAGGCTTGTGCGGGCGCCTGGCCCCAGTGGGGCTGTTGGCAGTGTTCACAGGCGCCCGGCCTCCTGTCATCGGGACGCATGTCATTGTGACAAAGGACTCCACGTGGTGTCTTCCCCAAAGCAGCAGCAGAGTCTGGTGGTGGGGAGTCCACATCTGCCTCCCCGGGCCCTCGAGGCCTCATGCGGGGCCCCTGCAAGGACAAGGGCAGGTGGTGGTGGTGGCCTGAGCGGAGTTCTGGGAGCAGCAGCACCCGTGCTCCCGGGAGGGCAGACCCCTGGCCCCGGTCGTAGCCTTGGGCAAGGGGGACCCTCGGAGGGCAAGGGGGGCTGCTCGGAGACACGGTGCACTGGGCTCCCGCGGCCTCAGCTTCCCATCTCGCAGCACAAAGGGAGAACTTGGGCATCTGGGAGGGGTCGCTGCTGTCCCAGATGGTCCCACTGTCTTCACGCACTTCAGGGCAAATGCAAGCTTTGCCCCCAACCCCAGCACCGAGGAGCCTTCCTTCGCACACCCCGCCTTCGCTCCCTGGTCCTTTCTCCAACAGGGGACCCAGGCCCCCACGCGGATGCCACGTGTGCCCGGCTCCATCCAGCAGCATCGCCCTCAGCTCCTGGAAAGCAGCCACCTCGCTGCAGATCCTGTCCCAACGCCACGCTTCCTGCCGGGGCCCCCACCTTGCAGGAGCCAGAGCTGCTCCCAGAGGATAGAGGAGGACATTCGAGGCACAGGGTGGCTTCCATGAGGGCCATCCCTGCGACCCTTGCCACCACCCCACATACTGCCATCGGCGGGGAGCCTCATGGGGCAGGAGTCGTCCCTGCTCCTGGACCGTTGTCCCTGAACCGGGCCTGACCCACGATGGGCTTCGAGATGAGGGTCCCGGCCATGAGCCCCCAGGCCATGCGGTGCATGAAGCCATCCCATCCACCTGCAGACGTGACTCCCGCTGTGAGACGGTGGTGATCGGCTCAGAGGAAATCACCCCTGGCTGCCTCCAGAAAGGGGTAAACCCGCGAGTTTGCGCTGGCCCAGTGACGAGAGGCTGGTCGAGGGGACCGAGGACCAGAGGGGTTCTTCCATGCGACACCTCCCAGGACCCAAATGGTTCAAGGGAAAGTACAAGCTAAGGCGACCCTGAAGGCCGCGGGGACCCATGGGCGTCTTCCTCTCTCCGCCCCTCAGAAGCGGCTTCTACACATGAGCTGGGGTGTGACGTCGATCGTTCCTTTATGATTGCCTGAGTCAGTCCCCCAAAGGCTATTTTCACTGAACTCAGAGAGTTTTCAAATAACTGCTTGAAATTTATCGTGTTGTATAAAGCCCCACGTGTAGCCACAGAATCCCTAGTGAAGATAATATAAATCTTACTAACCCGTAGTTTAAAGATTCACAAAGAGCTAAAGTTCTGCCCAAATGCCACGGACCCAGCAGCATGTTTTATGGAAACATCCGGACACTCATGGTCCCGCGTCCATGCGGCCTCAGAGCTGTTTTGACAAATCGCATACATGGTCGGGATGTTGGCGATCGTGCAGACGAGCCGCGCACGGGGCTTTATGTGAGCAGACCCGACGCTCTGGGGACAGGCTCACACGCAGGACGCGCGATTACGAACCGCACAGACGCCTGTGACCGGGTTCAAAATGTCTGCCCTGTGCGCCCATCATCATAATTTTGTGAAAACAGTTTGCTTTGAGAATAAAAACCCAAGTGTATCTACACTTCAGAAAGAAAGATCCCAGGAACAAGTTGAGATTAATTTTTTCCCCGTTAAAAAAGACGGCCGTCCTTAGATATTTCTGTCTGGGTCGCCGCTACAGGGCAAGAGTAAGCCCACGTTACCCAAACGACGTCGCGAGTTCCATCACCGACAGAGTTTTGAGGTGTTTGTCAACGCTCCTGCCAGAGTTTACAGCTGTCGCGAACAGTCTGATGCAGCTCTGATTTCTAATTATGACCTAGCGGGAACGGAGGAGGTTGTCAGTTTTACTCGTCCCGCAGTGAGAAACAAAATGATTCCACTTTCTGCTGCCAACGGACTCGTCCTACTCTCCAGCGAGGCTGAGAATAATCATCTGAATAACAAAATCAACAGGAGTGAGGAACATTTTAGGAATGGCCACAGTCTTTTCTAGAAGATGCGCTCATGGAGCTGGAAGGAAGCTCTGGGGTTTTCAGAAAAGCGTTCTGAACTCCTCCTGGGGTGGCCCTTCCTGCCTGCTCGGGGCTGTGTCGGGCGCAGACGTGAAGCGGGCTACCAGGTGTGCGCGCTCTGATCTGACAGCTCACACGTGCTGAGAGGCTTCTCGTCCCCTCTGCCAGTGGACGGCTGTGCAGATGGACACATCAGAGCCTCACTCCGGGACCACCACGCCTGGCCACGGGGCAGAAGGGCTTTGTAGAGAAGAGCGGAACTAGGACAGGCTGCTGGGGCTGGTGACGGGCTCACATTTCCTTTATACAGAAGAGAAGGGCCCCTGATGGCTCAGTCACTCAGGTGTCTGACTTGGGCTCAGGTCATGATCTCAGGGTCCTGGGATCCAGCCCCCCACTCGACAAAGAGTCTGCTTCCCACCCCCCGCTCCTCCCCCTGCTCATGCTCTCTTTCTCTCTCAAATAAATAAATAAAATCTTAAGGAATAAAATAAGACAGAAGAAAACCAGTCGGTGACTTAGAAAGCAGCTCCCATCGTGCAGCGGGTCCAGCCTGGACCTCCTGGACCTCCTTCCTCAGCTGTCCCATGCTTAGTGTTTGACGGGTGAGCCAGGTGCACAGAGCCCACCTGTGAGGCCCCAGCCCCCGACCGGCTGGGCAGTGAGCATCAGCCCCAGAGACCGGGGATCAAGTGTCAGAGTGAGAGACGTTCCAATAATGCAGTTGTTCCCTGAATGGAAAGGAGCGGCACCCTGGGGTGGGTGAAGCCCATTAGACACTATGCTGAGAACATCTCCGAGGGCCTCGGTGGCGCAAACACCAGACGCTTGGTGACGGGTCTCATCCTAAGCACCTGTCTCCTCGCCTCAACAGCAATAAGGGTGTGTCTTCTCCTCAGGAAGAACAGAGGGGAGGTGGTGGGCAGCCGTGGAGGGACTGTTGAAGCGGGCAGTCTCACCAGAGAGCAGGCTGTTCTTCCAGGAACGGGCTTGGCTCGCGGGTACCTGGTCCCACCGTCCCCAGGCCTCCACTCACCAGATCCAGGACACAGACATGCCCCAGGGAACGATCTATGAAATTCTCATGCTGTCATCAGACACACAAGCCAACACACTCGTGTCTCTTTAAAATGGAAAAAAAAGTTCAACAGTTATGAATTTTCTCAAATTAGTAATTTATATAAGAAAAATTAGAAAAGGGCATGTCCGAATGTCATGAGAGGCTTCCAAAGACTCATGATGGTGGCTGTAACTGCGTTCTGCAGGTGGAGATGGTGCCTGGCTGTCCCGTCACAGACTCACCGTACCTGTAAGACACCGGCCTTGTGCCTTATTGGCATGGTCATAAGTGTTCATGACGATTAGCGGTAAATTTGCAGTGAGACCTAGAACACGGGCTTCCTACTCATGAGTGACTTGCATCCACCCTCTCCGTGCCCAACAAACCACCTGAAAACGTATTCCTTGTGTAGCTTTCCGGAATCATTTAATCTGGGCCTTTAACATAAGGGTATCTGGTTGTGCTGAAGCAGGACTTTATCCGCATAAAGGCCACGAAGAAGAGCTCCGATCACAACAACATTGCTGTTGTGGTCAGCCTGGATCATCAGAGTCTACTTGAAAGTAAGTGAACACAGAGTCCATTCTCTTAGCCATTTATTCTAAAATTAGACTCTTTCGACTGCTTTCTACAAGAGGCCACCCAGCATGGCCAGGCAGTAAAGTAACAGCCCAACAAGAGATACATAAACAGAGACAGCATCGGGGAGGAAAGATTCATAGGATAATCTAAAGCATTCTGTGGTGTGGCACATTATGAGGAATGACTTAGGTCATGATTTCCTCCCCCCCCCCCCCCGGCTCCGTCTTGCCGCAGTGAAGAGTCTCCGTACAGTTAGAGCGCAGGGCATTCTCGCCATAAGGTTCACGTAGAATGTGCACTCGGGCTCAACCCCAGGCGCGTGGACATCGAACGTTAAGGAAAGCATTTGTCTTACACATGATCAGTGCCCAGACTTCCAAACCGTAGGAAGATTAGTAAATGAAAATGCTAATGTTTTTGTCACTCGTGACAAAGGTGACAAGTAACAGTTGGAGATGTTGAGATGTCACCATTCTCACCAATTCTGCTTTAGCAGAAACCTGGCAGCACAGGAGGTTAGCGTGAGAAATGCACCCACTCGGGCTGAACTCACCGGGGTGAACCTGAACCTGACCGGCTCCATAGGCCTGTGTGGGAGCCTGACCGATTCTCCTCTGTGGGTTGGGTCTCAGCAAAGCAAACGGCTCAAGGAATCAAGTCATAGACCAAGTGGTACCCGCCCTCTGCCTCTCACCAGTGAGGAACAGCCCTCCAGAGGAGCAGAAGCCCCCGGACAGCTGGACCCAGGGCTCCAGGTCCTCGAGACGGGGTCTCTCTGCAGGTCTGACTCCGGCTCACCATTGTGGCTGCTCCTGCGGGGGCAGTGCCCTCCCATTCCAGGGAGGCTCGCGTGTCATCAGCTTAGCCAGGAAATCAGAAAGTGCCTGTTGCCCAAAGGTTTTGAGGAAGTCCGGCTGGCAGGCCTAGGCCAAGCCACGTGGCCCACTTTGGAACCAACCCCTCAACATTCACAGCCCAAGCTGGGTCTTCTGTTCCCTCCTGGAGCTGGGGCAGGGAGGTCAGCCACCCCAAAAACCACACAGACCTCCGACATCCGTGAAAAGGCAGCATAAGCCCATCCAAAATTGCTCTCACCCATAAAAGCGATGAGAAAACTGGCAAAAATTGTCAGAATCAGCTCCCAGGGATCTCTGCGAATTAAGCAAAGGCTTGCAGCAGCAGGAGGCCTTTACTCGGGGAGACCACTGTGTTCAGTAGGAACAGAGCCTGCGGCATTTCATGGGCCCCACCCCCACCTTCCCCTTCCAGCTCTGCAGGCAGCAGTCCTGCTGGGAAACAGCATGGGAGGGGCTCCCTCAAAGCCTCCTTCCTGGAGAACCACTGTTGTCTGACCTGTTTGGGAGTTACCCCACTTGGGAGGCTGTCTTTATGTGACTTGACTCTTCGCTGGCCTATTGTGAACACCTCCTCCCCTGGGGTGTTTGTGTGGCTTCTGTTTGTAGCGTTTTCCTCCCCTGATTTAAAAGATAACTGCATAAAGCAGGGACCAGAAATGTGTTGGTGGGCACGCTGCATAAAGACATACTTTGTATGAGAAAGGACGGGTAAAGGAGGGGAGGAAATGGTATTATCTAAGAGCGAAGTTTCTGTATACCACTGAAGCTAAATCAAGTATTATAAGGTTTTTTATTTTTGTGCCTATATCCCTATTTTGCTGCCTGCTTTGGGGCCAAATATTTTCTTGGGTATCATTTTACTTCCTTCCTTTTAAAAAAAATTTAGTTATTTTCTTATTGGCTGCCCTAAGGATTATAATTCACATCTTAACTGATAAAAAAAATCTAGTTCAAGTTAATAAACAACTTAATTTTAATTATAAATAAATTAAGTTGGTATTAACTTAAACTAGACAAGACACACAGAAAATGAATAGTGAAATAGTATGCATAAATCCAACCTTATCAGTAACTGAATTAAATGTAAATGGAAAAAGAACTCCAATTAAAAGGCAGAGATTGGCAGGAAGGACTTAAAAAAAAAAACAGGATCCTGTTGTATACTCTCTATTAGAGACACCGTTTAGATCAAAGATACAGATACACTGAAATTAAACAGGACAAGAAGAAAGACATGCCATGCAGATGTTGAACAAACACAGAAGCTGGCATAACTCCACAAATGTCAGACAAGATAGACTCCAGGATGAGTATTGTTACTAGAGACAAAGAAAGAGATCCTACCTCCAATGATAAAAATGGCAATCCATAAAGAAGACATAAAGATTACAAACATACATGTGCCTAACAACAGGACCCCAAAATATGTGAAGCAACTGGATGATGGAGCTGAAGGGAGAAAGAGACTGGTACACAGTAGGAGTTGGAGGTTTCACTGTCTTCGGTGGAATGTGTAACAACCAACAGAGACTGACGAGGAAATGGGAGACGTGAACAACACGGTGAGCTGACCGGACCCCACACATGCTCAGAACATGCCACCCAGAAGCAGCCGAGTCCACATCCTCCCACAAGCACTTGGAACATCTTCCCAGACAGACCAAATGTCAGGCCATGACACGGGTGTCAATTAATCTAAAAGTATCAAAACCATACAAAACCTGTTCCCTGAGCGCAATGGAATAAAACCAGAAATCAAAAACAGGAGAATTTGGGAAATTTTCAATACAGGGAAGTGTAATGACACATTCCAAAATAACCAATGGATCAAAGAAGAAATCACAATGGAAACCAGAAACCCTGAAAGATGAACGAAAATGGAAACACGACCAATGAAACCAAGAGAGGTACTAAGAGCCATGGTCAGAAATGTGCAGAAATGTGCAGTGCAACATAAAGCATCTCAAATCAACAACTTAGCTGTTCATGTTGAGAAACTATAAAAGAAAAATAAAGTAAACCCGAAGCAAACAGAGGGAAGGAAATAATAAAGATAAGAAGGGAAATGAGTGAAACAGAGACTAGAATGACAATAGAAAAAACAAAGCCAATTTTTTAAAAATCTAATTCTTTGAAAAGGTCAACAAAATTGACAAATCTTCAGAGGGGCTGAGAAAATAGAGAAGATTTAAATTACCAAATTCGGGAATCAAAGAGGAAACAGCACTCCCTGCCTTACAGAAACACATAGGATTGAAGGAATCCTATAAGCAATAGTATGCCAAAAATTAGATCACCTATGTGATATGGATCAATTCCTAGAGAGATACAAATGATACCAGTAGTTGAAAATCTCAACAGAGTGCTAATACATATAGAGATTCAACTAGTAATAATAATAAACTCTCCACAGAAAAAAGTCCTGGTTCAGACAGCTTCACTGGTGGAGTCTAACGAACGTCTAAAGAATTAACACCACTCATTTACCAACGGCGCAGAGGAGGTAATGTTAAACTCACTCTAAGAGGCCAGCATCACCCCGATCCCAAAACCAAAGACATCACGAGAAAGAAGTCCACAGACCAGCCAACATCCATTATGAATATAGGTAGATCACCCAAAGAAGATTAGTGCCAAACCAAATCCTACAACATAGAAACAACATTAAACCCCAATCAGGATTTATCCCAGGAGTGCAAGGCTGGTTCAATATATGAAAATCAATCAAAGTAATTCCCCATATTACAAACTAAAGGATAAAACTGAATGGTCATCTTAAGAGACGCAGAAATAGCATTTGACCAATTTAAGACATTTTCATGATAAAAACTTTGAAAAACTAGGAATAAAAGGGATCTTCCTCAACCTGATAAAGATCCCCTATGAAAAACCCACAGCTGGGGCACCTGGATGGCTCAGTGGGTTAAAGCCTCTGCCTTCGGCTCAGGTCATGATCTCAGGGTCCTGGGATCGAGCCCCGCATCGGGTTCTCTGCTCAGCAGGGACCCTGCTTCCCTCACCCACCGCCTGCCTCTCTGCCTACTTGTGATCTCTCTCTGTCAAATAAATAAATAAAATCTTAAAAAAAAAAAAAAACCCACAGCTAACAACCTACTTCATGGTAAAAACCTGCAGCTTTCCCCACAAGGTCAGAAACAAGGCAAGGACATGCACCCACATCACTTACGTCGGGCGCTGCACTGGGGGTTCTAACCAGAGAAATGAGGGAGACGAAATAAAAGGCTTTGAGGTTGGAAAGGAAGGAGTGAAACGGTCCCCATTTGCAGATGATCTGATCTTGTATATTAAGAACCCTAGGGAGCCCCTCCACCCAAAACACACACACGCTCTTAGAGCTAATGAACAATCTCATCGAGGTTTCAGGAAGGCGTCAGGGGAACCAGACGAGGTTCAGCATAAATAATAAAGTGTCATGGAGGACCAGACGCCAAAAGCAGGGAACTGTGGGGGAGGGGTGAGCCCCACCTGGGTGTGCAGGGCCCCTACCCACGCTGGGATGGTTCGTTGTTTTCTCACCCATAGACGAGAACGCCAACTGCTCGACGTGAGGCTCCTGTTAAATGCAACAGCATGCCGTGCCGCACATGGCATCAGGCTTCTGGTAAATTCTTAAGTCAATATTAGTTCTGCCATAACTTCTGAGATAGAATAAAAGCTTCCTCCCTCAGGAAGTTCTGGTAAATGGCAGGTATGTCTGCTCCTGGGGTGGGTCTCCTGGAGCCCGTGCATCAGAGGGAGTGTGGGCGTGGGTGGAGTGGGGAGTCATGGGTGCAAACCCTTGCAAACGCTCGTTTCATGTCTGGCCTGCATATAACCCTGTATGGTCTCTGTACCTTGATCTTCTTTGTTCCATAACAACCGTGGAGGATAGATTCTATTAATAAGTCCAATTTTCACATGACAACAGGAATGTTCAAAAATCTCCATTCCTTAGGTGAAAACCCGGTCTTTGTATCAGGGGACTGTCCACCCACATGCTAACTGGCTCTCACTGATCCCAGAGCACGGCACCTTGCTCAGGCTCGGTCAGCAGACGAGGTAGTGACATCCGAACACTGCGTATACGCACTATGTCCTTGAGAATCTGGCAGGACATAAACTGAGGCTCCTGCTCTCAAACCGGAAGGGCTTTAGAAAACATCGGCTGAGCCCTGCTCTCTAATAAACACTCGCTTGGAAACTCTCACCTGTACCAAGGCATGATCGCCAAGGTATAATTTTCTATTAATCGACACGTCATGGGCTTCCTTTTCTAATTGGCTTCTGAGTGTGACGATGCGGGTCCTTCGGATACCCGGAAGCTTTGCCGCCCTTTCTTTCGATGTAAGGGTTTAAGGCATTACCTCTACTGGAATCCCCACGCTTCTCAGTGTCCCTGATGACCGGGGCTGGAACCTAGAGCAGTGTGGGTGTCTGGCGCTCCTGACCACGGCCACAGCCTGAGGGCTCCTCAGATGAGCTTCATCTGAAACACACTGCTCCGCAGCTCCAGAAACACCGTATTGGGGCAGAGTTGCAGGACGGAGCGAGACGCACCATTGCTACGCACCAGGGACAGGAGCATGGCTCGGTCTGCTCTTCCGACATCTCTGACCAGAGAGGGTGGAGCCTGAGCGCATCACATCAGCAGGGGTTTCCTGCAGAGCTGACGCGAACAAGAAAAGAACGGCGGTGCAGAATGTCACCGCCGGCATTCACCGGCGCTCTCTCTTTAGACAAAGACAGAAGGTCTTTGCATCCTCTCTAATGCAGGCAATGCCCTCTCCCACCAAGCAGAATGGAGGCAGAGCAGCACGAGGGACAAGCACCTGCTTCTGATTCCCCAAACCTGGATTCACATCCCTGATGCCTTTACTAGATGCTGGCAGCTAGTTAAGTGACTTAACCTCTCGCAACCTGCATCCTCATCTGTAAAATGGGCGTGGTACGCCTCCCACTCATCATGGTCATGGGAGCTGAATTTCAGGGCTCTATTCCACGTCTTAATCTTTAGAAGGAGCTCATTCCCTAATACTACACTGTGTCATTAAACCACATGGTCGGTTTTCCAATTTAGGAAAGTGGAGATAAGCTCTCCCCATATTGGTTGCAGAATTTGAGACTTTGCACAGGGGGAAAAATACGAAAGAAGCACCATAAAATCTCACAAGATAAGATCAATTCATCATTGTAACACTATATAAATTTTCCCCATGAAAATGTTTTAACTTTTTTATATTGTAAGCCTTTCTCAAGTATAAATATGAGCAAATCATACCAAAATCCATATTTAAGGAAACGCCATAAAACAAAATTAATGGGTGTTGCACAAAAGGAGCTCTCTAGTGAAGGAGAAAGAAATGGGACTTGTGTGTGCGTCACGATGGAAGATCCACGCGTGACGAAGCCACTCCCTTCTCCTTAGACTCGGCATCTCTGCAAAACGCTTTCGTGAACAGGAGCTTCAGACGGTGGACAACGTCATCACAGGAACTGCGGGGAATCTTCTGGTCTAGAAAAGGGGATGGAAATGAAAACACAAACACCTAGAAATCATTCCATAGACTCTCAGATGATCGCAAAGCAAACGATTCAGGGATGTTCTTTTTACATTAAATGAGCCAGGGCATCATTGACTAAGAAACACTTAAATATGATTTTTAGGGGCGCCTGGGTGGCTCAGTGGGTTAAAGCCTCTGCCTTCCGCTCAGGTCATGATCCCGAGGTCCTGGGATCAAGCCCCACATCGGGCTCTCTGCTCAGCAGGGAGCATGCTTCCTCCTCTCTCTCTGCCTGCCTCTCTGCCTCCTGTGATCTCTGTTTGTCAAATAAATAAATAAAATCTTTAAAAAAAATATATGATTTTTAAATTAATTACGCTTCAGCCGTAGTAGTCCTTAAACTGCACTTAAATCGCTTACTCAAGCACCAGACTGCAGAGCTGACCGTCTACAGTTTAATGGCCATCGGCAGTCTGGCTTAGATTTTTAAAATAAACACGCTACAGGTAATTTCACCATCGCTGTATCACATTTGCATCTCGCTGCATAAAGACAATAAAACAATGAAAAATATTGTAAACTTTCAGGTGTTAAGAGATGTTGTGATAAAAACAACTTCCAGCAGAATTAGAAAACAGATCTCAACCCTTGTGTCACACAGAAACATCTCTCACAGCTTAAGCTGAAGTTCAGACCTGAGAAATTTTTTTGTAGAAGACAGAAAATTAAGAAAACCCCTGAGAAGGAAATCCTATGTTAGGTTCAGAAGCGACTGTCGTGTTGGCCCATAACATGCTGTGACTGTGGACCTCTGCGAGCGGTAATGAGCCGAGACAGGGGAACCTGCACCCCGCCCGGGACGACCTGCGTAGACACAGGGGAACTTGCTCGGCGAGAGGCGCTCTCCTGCTGATGAGAGATGGTGGCTCACAGTCTTTCCCGTGTTTTACGGGTGAGTTTTATGCCCCAGCAGTAGCTGGAGCTCACCTCAACGTTGTGGCCTGAAGCACCCCCAGTCTGACCGTACCTTCCACAGGCTTCCCCGCACTGGAACTCCCGGGATGTCCTGGGACGTGTGAGCTGACGGTATCAGGAAACCCACCCTCTGCTGAGTGGATGGTCCGCGGTGGCTCGGGGCCTCCTGCTGAAGCAACACTCGACTTTGGATGTTCAAGCCACCCTGAGGGGCATCAGGAAAGTCTCCGCATCCCACCTGGGGACCATCCCCAAATCCACACAAGTGTGAGTATGTGTGCACGGAAGCTGCCTTCCCACCTGCCCCAGGAATAGAACATGTCCTTAATGCTGCCTGCGGCACGCACAGCGCCATGTTGTTTTTCCCGGAGATGAGGACTCTTTGGGGGTAAGGCCCATCTTTCTTTGGTTTAAATTCACAAAACCTCGAGCGCAGCCTTACTGACCGAGTGCAGCTCAGATGTTTGCCAGATGAACAAATGCAAATCACTTGGTCACAGCCGCAGCCGCCAGAGGGGGGGGGGGGGGGCGGGGACGCGGTGATTTCCGTCGCTGACGCTGCCAATGGCAAGTGTAGCATGAGGAAGCAACCTCTCTCTGCTCTGTCACCAACTGGGCAGAGAAGGACGCAGCCCTGGTGTCAAGACGGCCACACTCCCGAAAGACGCTGGGTCCGTGACATGCACAACCTCGGGACGGAGAGGACGTGTCCCACTGTGACCCTCAGGAGAGAGAAGGCAGCAGGTCGGAGGGCGTCTCCCAGATGGGGGCAGGGCCGTGTCTTCAGGGAAGAGAAACGTCGGAAAGGAAGCTTCACCGAGGGAAGGGACAGACCAGGCTCGTTTCCTGCCCCCCAGCTTGGTGAGGCTCTGTCTTCTGCATTTCCCTTGGCCTGTCCTTAGCCCAGTCCCTGGTGGAATCTGACACTTGAACTCTTCCCGAGGAGGAGAGGGGCTTTCATGCGGCCTGACGCGCTCCCTGGGGGGCCCTCATTAGGGTCTTTGGTCACACAGGTCAATGCAAAATAGCCACGTTCACGATGGGAATGAGACCCAGAAGTCGCTAGGCTGGCATGCATTTTAAAGGTTAAAATAGCTTTCTTTGTCTTTGCCTTTTTTCTCCAACCGCACGCTGGGCTTGGCTTCCGCAGACCACAACCTGGAATGTCTACAGCAGAGAAACTGATAACGACACGTATTCTTTCGAAGCTTTTTACTGGGTGTATCTACGTATCCGTCAACAGGAGGGCAGAGAAGAATGGAGAGCGCCAAGGCGGTGGGCGCATTAGGAGGAAAAGTGTGCCGTGCAGTGTCGGAGTGTCGTGATGCTGGAGTACCAGACAGATGACCCCGGTAGGATCTGGACTTCCACCTTCCTCAAAACCCCACCTTACGAGACCGTGTGATATTTTCTCTCTGCTACCGAGTCAAGCATTAACAGCCCACCACGCCTCCCTCGTGCACACCCTCCTCACTAAACCGTCACGGAAACCCACGGACAGGCTGCATGAACGTCGTCCTGCGTGGGGCGCGTGGGGCGGCCCCCTCTCCTCATTCCTCGAGGGCTTCCCCGGCAAGTGGCCGTGTGCTCGTTCCCCGCTGTGCTTCTGGTCACCCACAGCCCTCTTACAAAGACTGAGCGAGTCATGTCTCCATGGTATGATACCAAAATCCAAAATGGGCCTCCCGTCAACTCCCCCTAAACCAAAAAACGCACCTTTGCTCCGCTGAGAGCTGGGATATTATCTTGCACACAGGCAGTCAAAGTTTATCGGTCGATTATCTAAATTTTAAGATGCCAAAACACAGCAAAAAGTCAGATTTTCTTCTGTAAGTGTGATTATTAAATGCTCTTCTTGGTTTGTTTTCTTTTATTCATTCATGTTTATCAGGGATAATGCAACTGGGGAGGGGGTAGGGGACATTCTTATTTCCGCTTTGGCCGACTAAGGGCGCAGCCCCCTGCGGCGGGAGGAGCGCCGAGGAGAGTGAACGGCTCAGGCCCCTGTCCCGACCGCCGGCCCCGGGGGCTGCCGTGCGGCCACGTGCTCTCTGGGAAGTGGGCCCTGGGAGCTGAGAGAAATCGCCCAGGATGACCCAACAGCATTAATGAGCATATTCCGTACGTGAATTCTTATGTGTGCAGACACTGAAAGCAACTTTGTTCCATGGAAATCGGTGTGTGTGTGCGTATCACTAGGACCACGGGGCCACGGGGTGAAGACCTGGAAAACGGCACACGGGTGTCGTGGAAACACCGCCAGCCTGTTTAACGTTTCAGCGTTCTTCTCACGGCCCTGACGCACTTCATGGGTCTATGGTGAAGACGCGGAGATTATGAATAACTTGGGCCCAAACGTGGAAGTTTCGTGACTGGGACCCGCTCCTGCATTCGTGACACAGACGCGGAGGTGCCCCCAGATCAAGCCAAGATATAATCACAGGGACTCGTATGTTTACCCAGAACCCGGCTCCTCCTGGGCTGTACGCGGCCTTAGTGAGCACCATTAAATGTCCCACAGAGCCCAAGAGCGGGACCATATGCTTGTGGCCGGGGCCTCCACGGAGGAGGGCGGACAGCGGCTGACGCGTGGGAGCTCATCCGAGCCCAGCCACCGTAGAGGTGACGTCAGAGCTCTCCGGGCCCCCCTGTGTCGCCCTCCATGCGGCTCAGAGCACGTTAGCAACACTTGGCAAAACGCAGAAGTGTGGGTTCTCGTGGGTTTCACTGAATTACTCAGTGGTTTAAGCTCACGTGGTCCCACGACCTTTGGCTTTCCTTGTGAGTTCTGGCCTGACCTACGTCCACGGGCTGAAACCGGCTTCAGAATTCGCGTGGGGGCTTTGCTCGGCTTCACTGAGTCGGGCCCGGATTCCTGAGGCTCCCTGAGCTCGAGGAAACTGAAGCAGACCCCGGCGCGCGCTGCCGGAATTGCTCTTCTGTAACTTGCAGAGTGGAAACGTAGAAAGAGATTTTGAGGCAAATTCTCGCGATCTCCAGGAAACGACTCACCTAATGCACTATTCGACACGTGGGATGCTAAGCCACAAACGCTCAGCCAGAGCGCGAGAGGACCGCGCTGGGCTTGTTCCCGTGGGCTAATCCACTCGCACATGCACACGCGCATCGGCCCGCCCACGCCCAGCCATGCCAACCTCGGGACAAAGCAGAGTCACAGCCCCAGACGCTGGAGCCCACAGTCACGGAACCCTCACGGACGTGGCTTCCCCAGAGGGGGGGTCCTGACGGTGGGTTTGCCCGTGGCAACCAACCAGTGTGCCCTTTAAGAAGGTCGCAGTAGGTGGTCATCTCCTGGTCCACAACGGTGTTGTCTGTTTCCAAAGGGATGTGAGGCACTGATGATGATGATGATGATGATGATGATGGTACTGAGGATAGAGAAGGTCCGTCACGTGTCCCCACAGACGGAGGGGCCAGTTTGGGAGTGAGAAGCACAGAGAGACAAGAAAGCAGGTCAAGGGCTGTGTTGGGAAGAAAGAAGGTGAGCAGGGAGCCCCGTCTTCAACTGAGAGCTCTAGGGAAGCATGTTGAAGGCCAGACAGGTTGTGCTGGTCTCAAACACCGATCCCACCACTGGTGACTGCTGTGGCTGCAAGTCGGAGGGCCGCATTCCCTGCCATCTGACGCGCTCACTGTTTGCTCAGAACACACACAACCAAGTGCCCAACGCGCTAGAAAGAGCTGCGATGGTGCGAGCTGGCAGCCCCGCTCTCTCACACGCCCCGACGTGAGTTCTCCAACCTCCCCGGGGTCCTCCCTGAGCTGTGGGGCTGTCCCCGGGCCTGCCGGGCCACGGGGGCAACGGTGAATGTCACAACACCCACAGGTTCGCGGCACAGGCCAGTCCCCACTCGGACTAGGCTTCCGTGGGCTCGGGGCCCCTCTGGAGCGTGTTTGTTGGACCATGACCACAGGAGGGCACACCGACCCGCGGGTCTGGAGGAGTCTCTCAGCCATCCCTTTCCTCAGCACCAACAGCCCGCTGGGTCCTCTGCTTACCACGGCCTCATCACACTCCATGACCTGCAAAGACTCCCCTTCTTCTGGACGGATGGAGGGAACCCCAGTGCAAATCCCCATAAGGTGAGTTCACGCCAGGACCCCCCCACGGAAACACACGTCTGCTGAGGGATCAGCCTCCAGACAAGAGTCCTGCCTCACCGGGCGCGGAAGAGCTGCCAGGCTCGTCCCAGGACCCCAGGTGGGGACAACACGGATGCACCCAGCCGCGTGCACAGGCACACACAGCACCGGGCATGCACCTCCACACGCACACCTAAGCACACACGTGCACACGCACCGCCATGCGTGCACCTCCATGTGCACACACACACGTGTGTGCACACACAGAGCCTTGCACACACCCTGCAGGGAGTGAGCCTGGGTGCACCCGGGACTGCTTCTCCTGAGGACTCCGCATAAGCAGTCCTGTTGCCACTCGGCGGGGAGCTGGGCGGGAAGACAGCAAAGCAGGGGCACGTCCATAGCCCAGGGGCAGGGCTCACCTTGGGGATTCTTTCCTCTGCTGGACGTGTTCTCTCTGACACCCGCTCGGGTCTTACACAAGCCAACCCCTGGGACTACATTCCAGGGCACCAGCCTCGCATTTCCAGGGAGAGCTGGACTATGGAACTGGTGGTGTCTGTGTGTGTCCGTGTGGGATTGGGGACATTTCCTATGATGTATAGGATCTTTCCGATGCAGAGAAATGGTCCCTGGGAACCCTGCTCTCTCTTTCTGAATCTTGTTAATACATTTCTTAATAGAATTGAAGCCTATTTGCTTCCTGATGGAGGAAGAAGGGAGGAAAGGGAAACAGAAGAAATTTGAGGTAAAAATTCCATTATAGTTTCTTCTCTTCAAGCTCCCTGTGCTCACCAGGCCACTCCCTCCCTTCCTTGGCACTCTTGGGGTGGGGGAGGGGGGCATTCCCACCCATTACTACGTGTTCTTTACTACCTCTGTGACTCTGAGAGCCCCTGAAACGTCAATTCTTAAATCTGCCTTTTCCCGTCACAGGTTGCGCACTCCTACATACGTGAAGAAGAACCAGCCGCCCCACCCCTGCAAGGTCAGCTCCGAATGCTTCATCTGCCTGCCCTGGACCCGGCACGCTCTGACATGCATGAGTAGCAAGGTGTACACACACACACACACACACACACACACACACACACACACGCAACAGCACAGTTTTCTCTGCACAGCCTTCGTGGAGTTTTTTTTTTTTTTTCAAGATTTTCGTTTATTTATTAATTTGACAGAGAGACAGTGTGACAGAGAGCACAAGCAGGGGGAGAGGGAGAAGCAGGCTCCCCGCTGGGCAGGGCACCTGATGTGGGGCTCGGTCCCAGGACCCCGGGATCATGACCTGAGCTGAAGGCAGACGCTCAACCCACGGAGTCACCAGGCGCCCCCATTGCCTTCATGAAGTTTTCGTATCAATATTGGACTCCAGGAAGCTGTCGTGTTACCAGTCAATCAGCCAGGATTTGAAGACAGCCCACGATCCCCCCACTGTCCTACCGTGCACTGGAAAAACATAAAGGGCTGTATTCAGTGTTTCCTGGGCGTCAGAATGATGAGTCTGGTGGGGAACCCCAGCCGGATGTTCGTGAACAGATAATCGGCAGCAAACTGCTGGGCTACATAATCTCAGCTCCGACGTCCAGGGGACGTTTCTCTGAGCCACAAGGGGGGTACAGCGTCTTCCTGGGGGACTGGCTTCAGAGTCAGATTGGGATTCATCTGGAGAGAAAGGCCCGGGCATCACGGGGCTGACCTGACACGGGCAGATCCATGAGGAGAAACAAGCAAGAAAAGCAGAATGGTGCGAGTTCACTTGTCCTGGGGCAGGGAGAGAAGAAGAAAGGAGCAGCCAGATCCAGCGACGAGGCCGTGGTAGGGTTCAGACCCACTGGTTGTCACACTTCCTTCTGCCCGGCTCTTTTCTGCAAACACGCAGAGCTGGCTGCGCCTACGGGGCTCCAGAAACCTTCCCTGCAACCACCCTTCCTGCCAAAACCACGCCAGGCCCGGCCTCCGAGGAATGTCAGCGTTGACCGTAGTGAGGTCAAAATCTGGGTGCCCCTCCAAGGGACCCAAGCCGCACACCTACTGGTCTCTCTATCTCAGCATTGCCCTGCGGTCGGGTCCTTCCCACCGACCTTTCCCTCCCCAGCCTTTACAGGCAGGAAGCAAGCCCTGTGCTAATTGTGATTGATTTACTGGGCTCCCAGACGCCTGTCTCCCTCACCCCAGCACCGGTGAGCTCTGGGTGACCTTGCCGAGACCACCGCTCAGAGGACAGCCATGCACGCGCCTCCAGAAGGCAGAGCGAGGAGGGAGCAATTTCTGACAGCCATCGCAGAAGTGCAAAGATTGCAATGAGACCACTGAAAAGTGTAAAACCAACCCCTAATTAACTCACTTCCTAGAAGACCGGGATTTACTCGCTGCAAACCTTCACTAATGAGAATTTCAGAGCTGAGAGAAACCAGATGTGCACAATTTCCCGGACAGTGGAGGAAATCATGTGCTGTGTTGGATTTTGTATATCTCCAGCCTATCAATACCGTGAAAGCAGTCAGAGCAATAATCAATAAGTCATATTACCAGAATCGATAGCGTTACCATCCTGAAGGAAAATCAATCGTTTTGTTATAAGCAGGCTGGTCGGCCGACCTTCCTGATTTTTGTTCTCTGATGTTAGCATGATGGTGCTTTTGGTACCCTCTTAATTAGAAGCAGACAGGGTCTGCAGAGCAACGTTCACAACTCTGCCACACCTGGTCTCACGAGAAGATGCACAAATATTTGTGTTTGTTTTAGCGTAATGCCGGCTTATGCTCTATGTTGTGCTGAGTGCCTGAGTCCTGCCCCTTAAACCAAACAGACCTTTACATCCCAAAAGGATATGCAGTTATGAGGTTGGCTACTATCCTTTTCTGCATCATCATTTAGCTAAGGGATAGAATTCATTCCACAGTTTTTTATTTATGGTGCGCAGCAAATCCTGCTCTTTGTTAAGATAGCCATAAAGTAAATTTAAAATACATTTTGACCACAACCCTCTAGCAGCCACTGTTGTAAAAAATGTGTTTCTTTGTTTACCAAGTTGCTAATATTAACCAACCGGGTGGGGGGGGGCGGGTATGAAAAGCCAGATTCCAATAACCAATACCAAAAGGACAGATATGTGAATAGTCATTATTTTCTACGTATTTTAAAGGAAAGTTACTCAGATAGACCTAACTGGAAAATTCAGAACATACTGTTTTTATGGGTTTTGACTTTAAAAAGGCCATGTCTACTTCATCTTCTGTCTTCCCCACAGAGAATCTACAAAGTACACCCCATCCTAATTCCTTTGGCGTCAGTAGGGTCCCTCTCCTACGGAGCCTGCCTTATGCCAATTACTTACTTAATGAGGCCGCTTCTTCATGCCCTCGCCATTTACAGGTTACGAATCAGGTTTCTTCGGAAGCCGCCCCTGGACGGCTAAACCTCCGGGGCGTGTGGTAGATACTGTAATTTACGGGAGGGTTTCCGAAGAAGCTTCTCCGGCAAACAAGCCACGATTTCGCTTTGAGCATCTGGTCCCACCGCTACAAAGCCAAAGCATCAAACGCGTTGAGCGCTGACGAAACCGCACGACCGCCCCCATCCAGGTTCCCGAGACGGGGCACGGGGAAGTGCAGGCCCAGGTCTCGTGACGGGAAACCCTGGAACGCCCTCTTCCGTGGGTGCCGCCAGGACACTTTCTGGACCCCACCCTCGGGCCAGCCTCCACTCAGGACTTCATCCAACTTACTGCCTGGACAAAATCAGGCGTCGTACCACTTAAAAGAACATTTAGTTGTTTAATGAGATTTTCCAAGACAGGCAGAAAGATAAGCAAAGGCAAGAAACACCACGACACGCCGAACCCCGCACGTCGATGGGGTCTGCGGCGGATCCGCGGCGGCGGCTGTGCTCAGATCCGTCACTCCCGCACCTGCCAGCTTGACTCACCTCAGCTAAGTGCGCCCCACGACGAGCTGTGCTCGGGCCGGCATCCCTCCTGCTCCCTCTGTTCCGTCTTAACGGGGAGGCCGCCCCTCGTGTTTGTAAGGAGACTGGGTCCAGCCACCAATTCGAGGGAGAGCCAGGACCGTCTTTCGTGACAGTGAAATTCTCCCCCCGCCTCTGGTGCGTCCTCACAGAAGGCCCCAGGCTCCCCCATTCGCAGACACACGGACACTCACGCCCCTGGGCGGGACACCTGTTCAAAGCCACCTGCAAACCTGGGCTGGTGCTTCGTGCCGTGGTCTTTTCTCCGCGCGGTTCAGACGGTCCAAACCCCACTGGAGCCTCCCCGTCAGTGTTACCTGATGACGTCCTCCGAGTGTCCCTTCCTTTCCTGCATGTGTCACACAGTGTGTCACACGGGGTCTCTGTCCCCCAAGCTGAGTGTGAAGAGAAATTTGAAGGATCCCTGTTTTTGGATGATGGAGCCACGTCTCACGACACTGACACGTGGGTGTGTCTCTTCAACAGAAGCGTCCCCATGCGCGTAAGGCTTCTAGGGAACTCGGGGGAAGACGGGAGGGACAGGGTCATGGTGAGTCCTGCCCCCGGCTGAGGCACTGCGCCTGCCACACAGGGCAGCCCGCCCACCTCTCCGGAGAAGCCACGGTGTCGGCCGGGGACCCGGCAGCCCCAGGGCTGGCCCCCGACTTTCCCGTCCTGGGGGACCAGACACTTCAACATACTGAATAATGTCACGTAACCCAAAAATGGGGAATTAAAATGCATTCGACGGACGAGCTTGAAGTATTTTCTGCCTGTATGTTTGTTCTACATTTTAGATTGTGGAGGCTAAAGGGTGATTTTTTTCTTCTTTTCAGTGAACGACGAGAAGAAGGGTCAGACTTTCGCTTCTGGAAGAAGAGTGAGGGGATGCCAGAAAGAGACGCGTCCCCACGGGTCCTTTCGACTTTACAGCGAGCCTGGCTGGCGTGAGAGACGCTCTGTCCACTCGGGACGGGGACGCTCTTAACCGTCACTTCATCGTTGAGGGTTTACAGGCTTTCGTCCGGGCAGGCGGGACTCCCGGCCAGTGCGGCATCCTATGCAGGTGTCCCCACGAGGCGGACAGCCCCGTGGCTGCAGGGCTCCTTTCTGAGACGGGAGGAGGGAACTCCCCCCCGCCCTTCTGAATAAAGTTATTAAAGCAGATCAGACTAATTAACAGTAGCTTAACACCATCGATCGTTCTGCCCTCCGGGAGACGGGCAAGCCTCGGACAGGGGCCGGTGTCCAGACGGGTCACCTCTCCTTCGCACGCTCTGCGTCATGTCCTGCTCTCCCTACCCTGGTTCCAAACGGAGGCTTCAGCCTTCTCTGTTCCGCGTTTTGTCCTGTCTGTGTTCTTACTGCTAACCTAGTTGGGAAAACACCTGATCTCAAAGCCCCGATTCAGTGACAAGGACGACAAGCCACCTGTTCCTGCCTGAGTGCTCCCTGAGTCTGCAACCACTTGGCGGATTCGCGCCAGATTCGGGGCCGCGCTCTCGAAGTGACGCTCTTCCCTGCCCGTCTGCGCTGTGAGCCTGTGAGGCCGCGGCCCCCCTCGGAGCCGCCACCTCCCGCTGCGGAGCTCTGACACGGGAGCGCAGCGTGCGCCCCGTCACCCGCAGCCAGCGTCCCCGTGGGCACCTGCCCACGCCCGCCCAGTCTCCCAGAAACTACTGCGGTGTGAACCGCGAAGGAATCACCATGGCAGTGATGTGGGCTGGGTCACAAAACCGCGAACTTAGGGAAACCTTTAAGATCTCCATTCAATTCGTTCTCTATCTTTAAGCTTATATTAAAAAAAAAATAGTGGCGTCCACATTTCAGTAAGTTCTCGCGCCAGGCCCATGCTAACCCTTAGGCTAGCCTCCCCGGTGCCTCTTCTGACCCGTATGGATGAGGACATGACAGCCATGGGGGGACAGACCCGGACGGGGACTCCGGCTCCCAAGCCGGCTGACTCCTCGGCCTGGGACACACACTCATAAGCAGACACACGTGGCTCCCACCACAGAAGTGGGAAAATACATTGAATGCATACTTACGTGGGTTTCATTATATAACATCATAGCTCTGACCGACAGGCGAACACAGACCTTGAGGAAGGAACTCGGGATTTCTTTACAAAAATTGCTCCCACTGAGTTCAGTCAAATACGATTGAGACACGAGTGGTTATGACTTTCAGAGAAGATGAATTACCTCTGTACATGCGGAGTTCGCGTGCAGTGGAAATTAATTGCCCGTAGCGGAAGCTGCTAGAAGCCTTGGGCCGGACTTTCTATGGAGAAAAGGTCTAATATACTGATTTCTTGAACGGAGCGTGTGCTGTGATACATACTCGCCGTCCTTCCTGCTGGAACTTTGCATCCTGACAGCTGCGGACCGGCCGGCCAGGGACCCGCTCGAGAGGCAAGCAGAGAGCCGGTGCTCCCGTTCCACCGTCGCACCTGGGAAACCCGCCTCCCTCTGCCACTGGCCCCGTTCACCTGCCCCGTCCATTCGTACACGACCGACCATAAGCCTCATTTCATACACTGTTGAAATGAGCTGGAAACCCCATCAAGGCTATAGAGAGGCCATACAAAAATGAGTTTTCCATAAAAACTCATCTCTGCCATGTCACGGCCAGTCATGAGGACGCCCGCCTGGCGTTCACAGAGGGAAAGCACCTGAGCGGGGTTGTGATGGGCTCCTTGGTGACGGAACCAGGGCCCTGTCAGCGGCCACCGCTCCATCTGAGAAGCCAGAGAGCGCGGTCCACGCAGCCCGTGCTCGGCAGGCGGGCCACACGGGCACTCAGGACTCAGGACGGCGCCTGTGCGGGGAGCGATCCTAGCGCCTCCCCCCTGACTCAGGGGAGGTCTGGGAGCGGCGGCGGCACCCACTTCAGAGACAAGGCAGCAAAGCCAGTCTCCGCTCTGACCTCCACCCACTGGCTGCTCGTTTTCATTTCCTTTCTCTGCATCTCAGGCCACGCCATTCTCATCCCTACTGTGATCTGCACAATGGACATTTACCCCCAGGCATGTGTGTCCCCATTTTACAGATGAGGAAGCTGAGGCTCTGGCTGTTGAACTAATGGGCTTGAAGGTTTCCAGCCCCAGAAAACAAAGGCTGCACTAAACCCAGACGCACCCAGCTCCAACGCTCACCCAGCCCTCCCGCGGGCACCATGCTCATTCGTGGAACCGAGAACGCAGGACCTTCCTGTCCTCCCGGGGACGGGCCCCACGGGAGGGAGCACTGCTGTGGCTGGGGGACACCCCTTGCCCCACGTGGGGAGCCTCGTGTGTCCTCCTGGCCCAAGTCCTCTGCGGTGCATCTCGAACAAGGGGGAGGAGTTGCAGGAGACACCGAGGGTCGGGGTGTCCTGGAAATCGTCCCAAGCTGGGGCCAGCCTTCTCCCCGTGCACGGCCCGTGTCCCTGGACAGCACCTGTTGTCCTAACTCCCATACACGTGTGAAGCATGTAGGTGATGTGCGTCTATGGGACAGTCTCGGGGAAACCGTATCTCGGTCACAGATCCCCCGTCAGTGCCAAACAGGATCAGCTCCTAACACTCCCCACCACAGCTGTCGGATCGTCCATCCCTCTCCCTAAGCACGAGCAGACCTCTGACCCTCCTCCCGTGGGAGATCACTGCTCCCCATTCACGGGGGCGGGGTCTGAGGCCGGCACACCCAGAATCCAGCAGCCCGTCCCACATCCCATCCTGCGAGCTTTCAGAACAGCCGCGCGGGTTGCATCTCTCCAGGCGACAGCTCCACAGGAGAACAGAGGAAACGGCAGTCCAGGCAGTGAGGGAGACCAGGGAACCGAAGTCAGGGGAGCCCTGGATTTCAGGATGCTGACTTGGTCCGGGCCCTTTCCACTGTGAAGGCACCAAGAAAGGGGCTCCGGGCCTGACGGGCACATCCTTTCCACGTGGAATTTTCCAGAAGTCCTGGGATACTGTGGGGCCTAGACAGCCTCGCGTGCTTCCTGCCGAATATTTTAAGTGGATGAAAGAGACCAGCAGACACCTTTCTTGGATTCATAAATAGGCTCCCACCTCATATTACAGGCCTGAATTTAATTTGTTTGATATTCCCAACACTAACGATGCCTATTTAAGACATCCTGTTAAAAGTTTGTAACATTAATTTAATGGAAAAATGCCGATATCACTCTGAGAACTCTATTAGGTTTTCTCCCTGTTAAATTAATGTTACTAACTTTTAATGGATGCTGTAATTAGATGTTATTATTAACGGGAATATTACCCAAATTAAAATCAGACCCTGCAAGAGACACAACGCACATTTACAAGTACATAAAGTCCTCGTGTCTGGACGTCCCGTGCTCGCCTGTGTGGCCAGAAGCCCGGCCCCGCTCCCCCAGGACCTGCCCCGGACCAGGCACCCGACGCTGAGGGCACAAAGCGTCTGCGAATCCACACCGCCCGGCCCAGCCCCCCCTTAGGAGAGGAAGTGCTGGCCCCCACACGCTGCGGGGGACGGGGGGGTCATCTCCCAATTTCACACTCAATTTAAGGGTCACTCTCCATCCGGCCTGATTGGGTTCGGCAGTTTGAAATTGATTGTTTGGGTTGTAAAGCCTGCCTTCCCAGCCAATTTAAGAAAGAGGCTGCTAAGCCACCAGCTTATTATGAGGCGAGAGCAGAGACAGAAGGAATGTCATGAATCCAGAGCTGCTGGCGCTGACCCTGGCCAAAGATGGGAGCGTGGAAAGGCCTATTACCTGTCTCCTCAGGACGTGCTGCCTCGCCCAGGACACCAGAGGAACCTCTAAGTCGACACCTCCTGCTGGCGAAGGCCACCTTGACATAGGACGGAGAGCCCGCCGTCTGCCCCGCGTGGCCTGTCCCCACCGGCCCACCATGAGGTCTGGGAACGACCCTGCAAACCACACCGTGTCTGGCCAAGAACCTTCCTGCTTGAGAACCTTCCTGCCTGTTTCACAGACAAAGTAAACGCAGTGATCAGGACCCTGGCTCTCCGTCAAGCAGAGGGTGGGAGGTCCCAGCGGAAAGCCAAGGGAAGACAAGGCCAGAGGCCCCTGGATGGACATAGGCAAGGTCCACAGATGCTCTGACCACCGGCGGTCATCACGCAGACTCAGTTTCCCGGTGCTCCCTCAGGATGCCAGCCCGTCCGTCCTCCTTGGTGCTCACATCACAGCGTGGAGGGTGAAGCAGGACAGGCAAAGGCCTTGCAGTCTCCCAAGGAGGGACGCACAGTTAGTCTGTCTCCGGAGGCCCTTCTCTACCTTGGGGCTCACCCCTGAACACGCCCCCAGAAGTGGTCTGCGCACTGTGTCATCTGATGCTTACAAATCTCCTCATTCAGGCCACATGTGGACCTTGTGGTGGAGCGTGCCTGCCTGCGTGCCCGTCCATCGACCGGAGCAGGACCTGTCCGAGCCTTATCCCACTTCCTCAAGCCTCGATATTCCCGGACATGTAGCGGGCATAGAGTCATTTTCATAAACAGATACGTGTTTGGAGAATGAGCAAGAGAAGTTCACTTAGACAAGGGTGACAAAGGAGAACAGAGAACACTCCTTGCAGCTTAGTCAGTTTGCCGAGTGCTGTCATGAGAGGCTCTGTTGAATGGTGGTACTTGAGAAGAGAGGACCAGTTTTCCCAACTAGAGCTGCCCTAACCGCCCAGCAGGCTGGGCTTCGAAGACGCTGCTCCCCTTCACATCTGGGTTCTATCCTGGTGGCTTCTTCTGAGGGTTGGCTTGGCCCTATTCCCAGAGCTCGCCCTGATTTGGGTCATCCAGCCCCTTGTGCCTCAGGGATGGGTCAGGGATGGGCCACAGCTCAGGAGGCCATCCTCGCAAAGGAGCAAACACATGGGAAGGGAGAGGATTCAAGAGACATCACTGTTGGACACCGTGTGCCTCTGCACGGCTCTGGCCCCATGAGCTCCCTCCGCTGTCTGAGATTTTAGGGCAGGTGTCTACAGTTTGCCATCAGAAACATTCCAACCAATGCACCCATGTGAAGTATGTAACATAAAAGTCATAAAAGTCCTTATAAATTCTTTTGGGAAGAAGTCAAAACACCATTAAAATCATGAACTCAAATTGACTTCTTTCCTTAAGGAGCTAAAAAAAATTCCATAGATCTTTGAACATGATTTTTTAAAAATCGCATTCTCATTCCTAATTCAGTTTTGTGAAACCAGAAAGAACATGCTTCTCTACATCACAACGACAATCTCTGGCTGACCTGGCATCTTTAATTACCATGAGCTAATAAACTTCATAACTACACATGTGGAGCACCAGCAATGTTTCCTGTAAATACTGTCGAGTGAGAGCAGATCCCTGTGGAGGACAGCCCTACGTCTCGGTCAGGGTCTGGGCTTGGGGACCAAAAGTCGTGTAGTTTTCAGTCTATGCAGGAGTCCTGTGAGACTCAATTCCCTGGTCAGTGCAATGGGACCGAAAAATAACAACTAACACACTGGCTGTTAGGAAAACAAGTGAAGCTGCCATAAGCATTCGACAAAGACTGGCTATGATTATTGTCATTATTTTTATTTGCATCTATCAGCTATGTTGTGTGTGTATTTATGAACAAAGAGTTAGCTGAAGACACAAAAACAGAGCCAGAGCCTCAAGAAGAAGTTCAAACAGTTCTCAATAAGCAGTAATAAACTGTTTCCCAAATTAGTATGAATGTGTCGATGGGCAGCTTTCCCTGTTTTTCAGACTGCATTTGAACAGTGTGGTGATGGGCAGAGAGAGGAGGAGTCTACAGAGCCATGTCGTAATCTGTTATGGAAAAAGCACCTGTCCTGAATAATGCCGGTAATGCAAGGACGGTTTGACCTACGGAACTTAACCAATGTAGTGCAACATAGTAACAGAGGGAACATCTCAATAGACACAAAAAAGCATTTGAGAGAATCTAACACCCTGTTCTGAGTAAGTGAAAAATCTGATGAGCTTGAAGTAGAAGGAACTTCTCCCAGCTTGGGAAAGGCGCCTGCAGCAGACCCGCAGCAGAGATCATCCCTATAGTGAGATGTGGGGAAGGTGTCCCACCTGGCACTAGAGCCCCAGCAGAGTACTCATGCAGGAGAAGAAATGAGAGACATCCCTGGTTGGACAGCAAAGTGGCTTTTACTGAAGGTCTCAGGGAGGGAACGATGAGCTGTACAGTCTGGAAGGTGGGGCAGGGAAGGGCGCCAGGTCTGCTTTGCATGACGGATATGGGCCAGCGTTTGCAGGGTGTTGGGGAAACACTGCAGACTCACTCTGCACCACCCAATTGTATGCCTGAAATGTGCGTGTTTTGTGTCTATGGATATATTTCAATCAAAACAGAAGGTGCTGCCATTATTCCACATCTGCTGAAGTTGGCCCATTCCCAGGAGCCAAGCAGCCAGGACCAAAAAATAAAATGGATCAAGAGAAGACGCGCCAGTGGGTCCACCCTGGGAAGCCAGCATCTTACCTTTGCCGCTAACAAAATCTGCTTTGAGCAAGCCCTACAACCTCCTGCTGGGCTAATACAAAAACCTTTCCAGTGCTGAGTGTTATGTGATTGTTATAAATTACTCTTGCAAACAAGGAGCTATATAAAAGAGCATCTTCTTCTCCACCTTCTGGAACAGGATCCTGTATAGTAACGTTCACTTCTTTCCCCTCAAACACTCTGATCAGTCTGTGCAGGAATTTCCACTTGGGAAAAGCAGATTTCATTCTTGACCATCTTTCTTCTTATTATTTTAAGCACAGCAGCTAAATAAAGCCCTGGGAAGCCACAACCCAGCAGGGTGTTGGCACCAGCCTGGGGCATCAGAGCTCAGCGTTCCTGATTCCCTCTCGGATGCTGGGCTTCCAATGGTGGAACGTGGCTGTGTCGTAAGTGCCCGAGTTGGAAATGCTGAGTGAGAGAGCTTGCCGCATTCACGCACCTTCCCTGTCTACTGTTGTGGAATTCTGTCTCTTTGTCCAAATTAAGCTTTTGTTTTCAAAAAGAGTGATTTTTAAAATAACCTTAAAAGTGGGTGTGGGCTATGGCTGCTTTCCTGTATCCCACCGTCTGGTCCATTCCCTCACATGCTCAACCCTACTTGCTGAATATTGACCGAATCATCCCTGCACTTGCAATAAATATCTCTTGAATTGATTAATTAATGCTTCCATGTGGAAGTTCCTGATAAGCACTTTAGGAGATTAAAAGAAGAGCATCCACGTGGGCCCTCCGAGCTGGTACACATCCCGTAACCTCGGGGGTGGCCAAGGTCTGGGGCTGACTAGTCCCAGAGGGCCATTCCACTCAGTGTGTTGCTTAGAACTCCCTGTCGGGCACGGCTTTGGGGAGGACACTGACATGCCACACACTTGTCCAGCAATCCGGTGACCTGTCTGTGAACTAAGCATTGTACACTGGGGTTGGGGCACAGGGGGTGACATTAGGTTGTGGGTCTCTGATCACAGAGCTCACAGAGCTCTCTGGCCCTGCTCCTTCCATCCCCACCTTGCCATGGACGGCAGCTGGCCTGTGCAGACGCTCCCTTATTCATAGTAGCCAGTGGGGGGTGCAAGGTCACTTGGTGCCTCAGAGCTCACCAGCACGCCAGGCTGACACTCAGGAAGCAGACAGTTTTCCACTACGAGTGACATGGCCTTGCTCCAGGATCGAGGACCCGTCCATTCTCACCGGGTTCCAACATCACGGGTCTGGCCTGAGAGGGAAGGACCCTCCCTACTTCCTTCAGCAGGTTTTGGATCTGACGATGGGCTCAGGTCAGGGATCTCGGCTTTGACAGGAGGCCACACTCAGCCCGTCCCTTGCCCTGCTCTCTTCTCATGGTGGCCACTGATAGGACCCTCCCTGGATACCTTTCACTTCCAGGGGCGTCCTGTCCTATCCCAACTTCCCTGCAGGTCAGGCCCCTCGGCTGCCTTCTTACTCTGCCGACGGCTGTGGAAACCTGGCCCCCGAGCACCCTCGCTCAGCCTCTCCCACATCCCACAGCCGTCGCCCCTACAAGCAGCCCAGCCCTGGACCATGAGGACAGCCTCCACGGAACTTCTCAGCAACGCAGGTCCCCCTCTCACAGGACGTTCTTGGGTTTCAGTGGTGGCCTCGGTGGACGGCTGTCATACATCTGGGGGCACTTCTGGGACCCACAGAACGTGTGAGCTGGAGCCTTTCTGCTCTCCGAGCATTTAATCCCTTCTTCTGCCTTTCTCGGCCACTCAGGGCCTCCACTGCACTCAGCGTGGGGGTCGCTTTCTCCAGGCCCCCACCTGCAGGTCTGCTCTGTCCCCAGGGGCATCCCATCTGGGAGTCTGACATGTCCTCATGTACAGATTTTCACCCACCAGCCCGACGTTCTGGGCCCTGAGACTCCCCGAAGTGCAGCAAGTTAATTCTCGCGGCTTCCACAGGGGAAGCGTCTCTTCCTTCCTTTTCAGGTAAGCAGGTCCCCGGATGGGCTCCACTGGGACAGACCCTAACCACTGGCCAGCATCCAAGGTTGGAGCCACTCTTGGGGGACACCTGCTGCCCCACGGGGCGACGCTGTTGCAGTGTCTTCACTCACAGGGAGAGCGAGCCCTCCCAGCGGTCCCACGCAGAAGGCCGGAAGGCCAGCCTGCAGCTCCCCTCAGGGGCGGTGTTTGTGTGCGCCCTGCAGGGCTGTGGACAGCTCCGGAGAAACCCGTCTCACCATTCAACCCAACACTGAACACACAGCATTTCCCCTCCACACCCTAATGGATACAGAATTCCTAGTCTTCTCGAAGAAGTGGTTGCCTCAGTTTTCCAGTGTGGCCGTCATAAGGCCCACATGCTGGATGGCTCAGAACAGCAGAAACTGGTTGTCCCATAGCCTGGAGGCCAGAGGCCTGACCCAAGCTGTCTCCAAGATTGCTTCTGGTGGCCCCGGTGGAGGCCACGTTCCTCACTCCTTCCAGCTCCTGGTGGCTCCACCCTCCGCCTCCGTGGCCACGTGCCTTCCCCTCTTCTCTCTGTGGCTCCCCTTCTCTGAATTTATCTTACTGCATTTAGGACCACCAGATAACCCAGGATAAGAGCCTCCTCATAAGAGTCTTAACTTCGTCGCAACTTCTGCCGTAGAAGGTTGGACCCACAGGCTCTGGGGATTAGGACGCTGACAGCTTTCTCAGGGGCCACGATTCAAGCTGTTCACTCCACATCCGTGGAACAAACAAGCCCATACTGCTGGGATTTTCCTAATCGTCTTCACACAACAAGCAAAAGCTGACATGGCGGGGCCTTTGCTTGGAGGACAATAAACCCACGATGCAGACACATGCCTGCATAGAAGACACTAGAAATATAGGCGAGAAGAGTGGCTGTCATCCACAGGTTGCACAGAGACACATGGACTAGTCACCTCGGAGCGACCTTGGCCATTGGCACGCGGGTTGGTGAGCAGGTGTCTGGGCAGGAAGGGACACTCTTCCTCACGGGCAGGGCTGCCATGGGGCTTTTGTCATCAGGCTCCCGATGCCATCTGGGGCACCTGCTCACGTCCCAAGGCGCCCAGGTCACGTGATGTGAAAGGAGGTCCCCAGACTCTGGTTCCTGATCCAGCTCCCGACCGTGGAGCCGTGGGAAGGTTCTTCCCTCCCGAGGACATTCCTAGTCGCGTAGCCCACGTCCTCTCCTGGTCCTATTGGACCCAATGTCTGGTATTGTTCCAAGTCCGTGACTGGGCTGTCTGCAGCATTTCTAATGCCCCCTTCCCGGGGTTACGGGCTCAGCCCTGAGTCTCGCTTCCAGCCCTCCCCTGCCTTCCCCAGCGGCTCTGCGGCTCCCTCGGATGTGAGTCCTCCCGCTCTCAGCGCACACTCTCCGGCCCGCCGTCCGCCCAGAGCGCGGCTGCTGTTTCCTCCTCTGGCCTCCCCGGTCCCTGCACAGCTTTTCCTGGAGCAGCACCCAAGAATCCGTGGGGGATGACGCCTCGCCATGAGCGTGTGCTTTGCGGTCTCCGTGATCTCTGAATTTCAAAAGCTCCGTGGAGAACAGGGCGCCTCAACCCCCACAGGCTCCATTTCCTGGGACCCTGCTCCCGCCTCCCTCCGGCTCCGGGCTGGATCCCTGCAGGCGCTGGAACAGAAGCTCCCGTCGGTGTGTTTGAGACACCGAGAGACGCGGAGCCTCTGCTTCCCTTCCCGCTCGAGTCCCCAGGAAAGAGGCGGCCTCGGGCTGCTGCACCCCCGCTGAAGGGGAATGACCCGCTTCCTAGCAGAAGGACTGGAGATGACCTCTTGGAGGCCGTGAGCCCCGTGGGCAGAAGAGTCGCTGCATGAGGTCCGCGTACCCAGGAGTATGGTCAGGGGCCCACCGAGACCCGGGCGGCCCTAGGAAACCGCGGCGGTTAGCTGAGGAAGAAGCCGCCGGGAGAGCCTTCAGGCTGGGTCTCCAAGGAGAAGCGCCCGAGCGAACTCCCCGGGGAGGCGGGCGTCCCATGTGGTGCCCGTGCGCCGCGACAGGTGCCACCGGCTCTAGCTTTGACGTCGGGGGACATAGAGGCCCAGTCTCGACGGTGCTGCTTTCTGATTCCTGTGTTCTTACACCACCCCGGACGTGCGGCCGTCCCCAGCGCGAGAGAGGAAGTGACCGTGGGTCGTCCACCTCGGGCTGCCCAGCCGTCGTACCTGAGGGTGAGGGGCAGCCAGCGGCCAAGGTCACGGTCACTGACGGATCACGGTCACGGCGCCGGCTAAGGCAAGCACAGGTGCCTCATGGTCACACTGTGGGAGACACGTACCAGATGCGAGAGTGGGATGCGCCCCACACCTGGCCCGGCGGCGGCTGGAGCAGTGGGGGGACCCTGCCACACCCCAAAGCCTGCCTGCTCCCTGGAAAACAGGCCCGCGGCCCAGGGCTGTGTCCCCAGCAGCTGCACCGTGAGCCGAGCTCTGTCCACACCCCACACCAAGGCGGCTGTGCTGCGGACACAAGGGGTCCCGGTTCGCTCACCCAGAAGTGGAAGCTCGAGGGACACAGTCTCCTTGGCCAGGACAGTGTCTGGGTGACCAAACTTTTGTGCAGAGGAATGAGATCAGCATTTCTGGTTTTGCCTCCGACCCGCGCTGGCACTGGCACTGGCATTCGGGGCAGAGCCGTTAGCTGGGAGCATCGGAAACCGGTGCAGTGTGCTCCTACGCCTCTCCTTTCGCGCACGAAGCTGGCAGGACCGGCGTTCGTGTCAGGTGTGTGCCCGAACATCCCACCGCCGTCAGCCAGGATGTGCACTCCGGGCCACGGCCGCAGGGCGAGAGAGGAAGGGGCCTTCCGGAGCCATCCAGGGCCGCTCCTGCCCCGGGCCTGGGGGAGGCACTGCCGTCGAAGGGCACCAGGCTCCAGGCCCCAGACCACCCACTCGATTCGGGTGGGAGAGCCCAGCTGGTATCTGACGACCCTGAGAGGATGGAAACCGTCCGCCAAGAAGACGACCCTCCTGTGGAGGACGCCGGTCCCACCTGCCTGGGGCGGTGAGAGCGAAGCCCTGGAGGTCATGGTCCCAGACAAGCCCCTACCCGGGGCGGCCTCCGGGGCAGGGAGCTTGAGCATTATGGAGCATTTCGAAAAACCACGTGTTTGCCAATACTGGCTCTCCTGGTTCCGTAACTCTGCAGGACTCGCTGCGAGGGGGACGTGCGTGCTGCCGACGTCGTCCTCTCCTCGCCAAAGCACGAATGCAAACCGACATCTGCAGGAACAACATTTAAGGGGACCCCGATGGCTTCGCCCATGTGTGTGGAACATATGTTTGGAAGCCTATTAAACAAAAGAGCGCAAAGCAGCCTTGTCAGAAAGTTTCAGATCAAGCACTCACTCTTCCTGAATATTTTTTAATTGGTCAATTAGTTCTGTAAGTGTTTGGGGGAAGCATTTCCTCAAAGGAGCCGTGTGTACGGGTCTGTTTAACATTATCCGGATTCCGAAGGCTTATTCTTCCAGGGGAAGCTTGGGCTGTGTCTACACCCTACAACTGGTTCAATTGTTGGGCTCCTTGGCTGGTCACCAACCAGGTGTTCGATGGAGGATGCCGACCGAGTCGGAAGAAGGATGTAGCAGGGAGTCAGCCTTCGCTCAGACAACTAGTTAGTGACTCGGTTTTTTGAACCATCCTCTCGAGGACCGTGAGCCGAAATGCAAATACAGAGTAATGTCTTACGTGAGCCTCCCCGTGCACGCGTGTGAAAGCGCCGTCTGGGGCTGCGATCAGACAGCGGCCCGCGGCTCGGCTGGGAGTGGCTGTGGGCTCCCACGAGCACATTGGGGCTGCAGATGTGTCTTGAAATTCTTTACTGAACATTTATATTCTTTATGCTAATTATTCATGAGCAGGTATTCTATCTGAACCATTACAAACTGCTTCCCCTTGTCTTTAATTGGATTTTATTAACTTGCATCTATTGTTAAATCGAAACAATGACACGAAAACTAGAGGAAGAACAGCCTGAATGGCAACCCCATTGTGGTGGGTAATTTGAGCAGGTGAGCAAATTGAAATATTTAGTGAGTTGCTTTGTTTTCGCTTCCATTTAAAAGTTTATAATGATCCGATCTTTTTCAAGTACAGATCCACAAATTGAGTTTGAGTTTATGCGTAGATTTTGCAGAGCTAAGCGCGGCGCCGGTAACCGAACGCTGTAGCCAGAAGGAGACGTGCAAATGGCAGGGGGTCCAGCGACACCGGTGAAAGGGAGGGACTGTGTTGGGGAAACGTGGGCGTGTTTTGTTTTTGTTTTTTTTCTGAAACAGACTGATAAATGGCCCAAAAGGGAGAGAATTTGCTTTGATTCCCAGTAGCCTGGTAGAGGTTATCCTGTTCGTGTTTGGGGACATAAAGAAGAATGGGGACGACGTGGGTCCTGTCCTGTCACAGCTCTCATGAGGTTACAAGGAATAGGTGCCAACAACACCTAGCGGTCTGCTCAGAGCGGCGTCAGCAAAATCATGTCAAGCCCCATCCCCAGGGCCGAGGCTGAGCCAATGCTCTGTGCAGAGCTCACGGCGGGGAGGCCGGGGCCGCGTCCCTGTCCCAGGAGAGAGCTTGGCCATCGGGAACCGCAGACCCAGTGACCCTCGCAGGGCATCGCCCGGGAGGGTCTCGGCGGCTCTGCGGGAAGGCGTGAGGGCTCTCTGAGTGGAATCCCTGAAGCAGGGTGCTGGAAAGCGGCCGTCACACACGAACACACACGAACACCCAGTACCTGCATCTACACAGTGCGGGTCCGCAAGGCAGCGCACACGGCGGCCGGCGGCTGGTTTGCTTATGGGGTGAACCTGAATCCAACGGGGACACATCCTCAGAACGTGTGCTCCAGACCCCACGTCCTGCTCAGAAACGGTTACGCCCACCGCGAGCGGTGCACACCCCGACTCATACGACCACAGACTCGCTGAGGCTGTTGCTCACTCGGACACTGTGTCTTCACTCTCCTTCCACAAGCAACAGCAACGAAACACTGGCTTTTCCTAAAAAACCCACCTCTTCTTAGAGAAAGGTTTGAAACGTCCGTCGCTCTTTTCCACTGTCCTGTCTGGGTCCTGGCTGATCGGTCCTTCCCTCTGCTGGGAACCATGGGGAGGAACAAGCTCGCCCATGCGCCAGACTCTGCCCGTGTCTGCCCACCCCTTCCTGCATGTGCGTCCAAGCCCAGCCCAGACCTTGAGAGAGGGTAGGGGGCCCGAGATGGTGGTGCCCCTGCCGCCACGAGTTCTTGAGAAGGGTGCATATATGACATAAGTATTAGAAACACATGACAGGTTGCATAACCAAAGGTGGTATGATCCTGAGTTTTGGGGAACACGCTTCAAGTACACCTTTTTAAAAATTTTCCAAATTACTTCCTGCATGAACAAGTAGTATGTGATCACCGGCAATCGAGTGGGACTGTTTTCCCAATGATACGGTGGTGTTCAATTTTGACTTTCATGATCAATAATGCTAATTTTTATAATTAATCTTCCCCTCTGAAGATGAATCTACTTAACCACAAGAAAAACAAAGACTGCACTTTCACGGAATAGTCTGGAATGGAGGAGGATGTTCCCCGGGAGCGCGTGAGCCAAAGCCCCGCGTCCAGGAGCGTGACCACGCACTGCAAAGCTTCACTCCCACCACCGGACGCTTTGGTGGTTTCGGCGTAAGTGTAATACATGAGTTCCCCACTTCTTAATAGGAGCCGTTTAAAATACAATGTTTCCCTGTATTCCAAATAGTTTGAGTGACTAATTTCAAAGTTACAGAAGCTGCTATGTTCTCGCTCTGGAATTTAAAACGCAAATGTTTTTGACAATAAGTAACAGTTGAAACGAGTCATTTTAGCAGTGACAAAGAGCATTTTTGAACATAAACGCAACGTTCAGTTACTTTACAGTAGACTTGTCACGTTGATGTAGCTGAGCGTCATATAAACTGTTGAAAACTGTAAATTTAACTGTTAAAATTCGCAGTCACACTGTTGGCTGCTAAGTACTAGTGAAAACGAAGCCATCATGAGCCCAAACAATGTCAAAAAGTGCTCATTTTTTTTCAAACGTCAACTTGCTCGTCACATTGTTTTTCTGAAATATGACATAGGATAATGTTGTGAAAAGAAGGGGACATTCCAGGAAGTCTGCAGACCAAGCAGTCAGTGAGCACAGAAGGGGAAACGGGGTCCTCGGCTCCTGTGGACTGTCGGCCTGGCCCCCACGGCGCCCGCCGAGACGCAAGTTGGAGCCGACCCGGTCGCTGAGCCTTCCCGCGCCCGAAGCCCGGTGTCTTCACCTCAGACGTGAGCTGAACCTGGCTCAGGTAGATTCTGTGGTTTGACAAGTGGCCGACTGTGCCCTGTCCTGACCGCCCAGCTCTACGGCAATTTCTGTGGGAAAGGACTTTTTGAGAAATGATATTCCAAGGAAAACCGTGGCCTGCAGCACTGGACGTGTGTAGCCTGCGGCGGCGAGGCCGAGGGAGAGCCCCTGGGGGCCTGCGCCAGTCAGGTCCCCTCACCCAGAGCTCAGAGTTGTGCTTGCTGACTGATGCCTTGTTAGGGGCCCGGCCACTCCAGGCCAGACCCTTTGGACCCAAGTCCTCCAGAAAAAGAGCATGGAGGATGCTCACAAAGTTGAAACTAGAGCTTCCCTACAACCCAGCACTCGCACTACTGGGTATTTACCCCAACGATACAGATGTAGGGATCCGAAGGGGCACGTGCACCCCAGTGTTCATAGCAGCAACGTCCACAATAGCCAAACTATGGAAAGAGCCCAGATGTCCATCAACAGACAAATGGATAAAGAAGATCTGGCGCGCGCGCACACACACACACACACACACACACACACACACACACACACACACGGGAATACTATGCAGCCATCAAAAATGAAATCTTACCACTCGGGGTGACGTGGATGGAACTAGAGGCTGCTATGCCAAGTGAATGCGTCAGCCAGAGAAAGAAGATCGTCGTAAGATCTCAGTCACACGTGGAATTTAAGAAACAAAACAGAGGATCATAGGTGAAGGGAAGGAAAAATAAAGTAAGATGAAAACTGAGAGGGAGACAAACCATAAGAGACCCTTAACTCCGGGGAACCAACCGAGGGCTGCTGGAGGGGAGGGGCGTGCGGGATGGGGTGGCTGGGGGACGGGCCTCGGGGAGGACACGGGGTGTGATGAGCACTGGGTGTTACGGGCACCTGATGAATGCCTGAACTATAGATCTGAAACCGGCGTTACATTATATGTTAATTAATTGAATTTAAATAAAGAATTTTTAAAAAGCGAGGCCTCCAGAAACACACACTCACACAACCTGATTTGTCGTGTTTGCCTGTTTCCGTGGCGTAACTACTCCCACGGAGGCTAGCACGGGCACAGACGCGACGGCCGATGCCCTGGCGCGGGGCGGGGAGATGCACACCGCGGCCGGTGGCTCGGGCCTCACCCAGGGGCCCAAGCTGTCCCTCAGGGATTGCTCATTCATGGGGCTGGGGCCGTCAGGAAGGCAGTCTGTGTCCTTCCCCCGGCGGGCTCCACCGGGGCCCGTCCGCAGGGAGGCCAGCACCACACGGGAACCCTGGGAGCCTCGGCTCACCGACAAGAGCCTCAAGACGCCGGCAGCCGGCCGGCAGGGATACGGAAACCGCATGTACACGCGCTTCCTCCAGGAAGCCCCACCCCCTTATTTTCGACCCTGGGATGCGTTCCCCGTGACTGCCACGAGGCGGTCCAGCTGGCTTGGGGCACAGGGAGGCGTGGCCTCCGTAGCACAGGCTCGGAACCTGGACCCACCCCAGCCGCAGCCGTGGGAGCGCTGGGGGTGCCCAGCCGGACGACGATGCTCCGAAGCGTGTTTCAGGGAAAGCCAGCGTCACCGCAGCCTCCGGTCCAGAACGGACAGACGGGCCGACGCGAGGAAACGGAGCGGCGGAGAGAACCGGGGCGTGTCCGTGGGGATGACAGCATGGCTCCCTCCGTGCCCACGTGGTCCTCAAGCCACGGCCAGGAGATTCCAGGGCCAGAGCGACAGACACCGCCCCGGGTGCTGGGCTCCGGATCGCACAGCATGACCTTCCCCGCGGGTTGACTGAGATGCAGAATTGGAAGCAAGATCCACGGCGGGCTGCGGACGGGATGAGAAATGGGGCGGCGGCGGGAGGGCTTCTGAACGGCAGAGCTGGGCGTGCCCGGCGGCGAGGGCGGGAAGGCAGCTGGGGTCAGCAGCGCGCACGACCCTTCATCCAAGGACTGTAGTAAGTCGGTGTGGAGAGGCTCAGAGGGTGGGGGCCGGAGGGGGAGGAGGGCCTCGTGGGGGGGACACGGCACGTCACCGCTGCTGGATTTTCACCCAGGTCAGAAGCACACTCAGATGCAGGCCACAAAGGCGGGCTGGGGGCAGGGCTGCCGGCTGGTCGGACACTGCGGTGAGCAGGCGGGCGACACTTGGGCTCGGGGCCGAGGCCGTGGGCACGGGGGGGGCCCAGCAGAGGACGAAGAAGCAGCACGGCCATCCCACGGAGGCAGCCTGGGCACCTCGTCGCCACACGGAGGACTGCACCCGCCCTCGGGACGCACGTCTGTGTGCAGTGAGGTCCCTGGGGTCCTGCGGAGGGGCTCAGGGCTCACGTCTGCGCGCGCTCCCGGCTGCAGGAAGCGGCCTCTGCAGACGGATCCTGGGCTTTCCTGAAACTATCACACAAAAATCAAAATTGCACAGCTCTGGACAAGGGAGTAAGACGCTCGTGAGCACGGAGACAGGAGCCTTGACATCGTCTCGGCCGTTGAAGTGACATTTTTTTAATCAGGTGTCTTCTGGAGCGTGGGTTCTGCCCTGTCCGTGTTTATGTGAGAAGGAACGACCACAGCCCCCCGTGACCTGGGCGAACCCTGTCGGGCCAATAAATCGTCCACGTGAGCTCAACCGAGGGGCCTCCCTGTCGGGACGGGTTAGCGCCGTGCCAGTCTGAGCCGTAACGGATTCGCCGACGCTGGTATGGATGATGCTGCCGTCTCGTACTCACAGACAATGCTTTGCCTTCAGAGAGGTTCATGGGCGCTTTTCCCAGGAGGTCCAAGACTTTGTGTCCGTCGTTCAAGGAGGGGCAGTTTTGCTCTTCGTGACCACAACACGCCGGACGCGGTAATAACCGGGAGGAAAATGAAGCAGCAGAGCCCGGAAGACGGAGCGCCGTCGAGAAGGCCGCGGGCGCCGGGGGGCTGGGTTCAGACTGGCGCCACCAGCACAGGTCACGGCCCGGAATACACAGGATCTGCATCTGGCCCCTTCTAGTAAAGCAGAGGCATTTGGAAGTGGAGGTGTTTGTGGTCTGCAGGGATCCCTGCACATGTAAGGAGGAGCCCGGAGTCCCTGGTCCAGGTCCGTCCCTGCTGAGTGCGTGGGCACTGCGAGCGTCCGTCTCCTTCCTGCGGGACGGACATGCCCGGTGCCCCCGCTGCCCCGAGGACCATGAGGTCAAACCAAGTGGTGCATGTGAACAGTTTGCAGCACTTTGAACCAAGTGCCTCTTATACATCATCGTCATATTGTAAACCGTCACGAGTGGGGAACCGTGCTAAAATCAATGCCGGGAAAACGTCACGTGTGCCCTAAACATCAGTGTGGCCACACACACGCAGAGGTAGGCTGACCACTCTGAACTCACTGCGTGTTACTTACCGGTCGTTACCTAGCGAACATCGGAGCACAGCTTGGAGATTTCTTTCTAAGACTGATAGCGACCGGATCAGCCACTCCAAGGGAACCTTCTCAATAATTTTTGGTGTAATACTAGAGCATTAAATATGTTACTTTATATATGCTATGGCAACGTCAGTAAGTCAGACTTTCGTGTGATCAAGTACTTTTGTCGGGGCGTCTGGGGGGCTCAGCCAGTTAAGCGTCTGCCTTCCGCTCAGGTCATGCTCTCCGGGTCCCGGATCGAGTCCCACATCTGCTCGCTGCTCGGCGGGGGGTCTGCTTCTCCCCCTCCCTCTGCCCCCGATTCATGTTCTTTCTTTGTGCATCCTTCCTTCTCAAATGAATAAGTAAAGTCTTTCTTTTAAGTATTTTTGTTCAGCACTCTGCCATGAATAGCAGACATAAAATAGAACAGAATGGAATGGAATAGAGTAGAAGTTTTTGGCTTAAAAAAAAACTTTAGAGTTTATAGTTCAGGCAACTGAGGTCCACGCAGCCCAATGACTCTTTCACAAATGAGCTCATTATTTTATTGAAATTCACTCGACTAAAAAACTCATTTGCTCTGTTAAAATGAGACGGTTTGTGGCAGTGCAAATTCAACATTTTCAATCGTGATCAGAGAATTACCTCATTTAGTGGCCAATGCGTGTGAGCACCCGGCCCCTGCTCTCTTCTCTGGAGCACTGGGGTGACCCCGGGGCATGGCCGTGAAGCCGGGGAAGTCCAGGCTTTGCCCAGAGCACCATGGAAGGTGCTGTGTGTGTCCAGACCTCTGCTGCTCTCCGTGGTAAGCTTCTCTGTGTGTTTCTTCTCCAGAAGATGGAAGAGAGGCTCTGCCACCGGCACTTTCTGAGCTCCCTCCCCAGAACCAACCTCCAATGCCCTTAACTACCCAGAACAATTTAAATGGGTGCACCTTGAGTAAACCTTGTCAACGTGAAATTACGATTATATTGTCTGACCGACTCAGGAAGGAAGTTTCCACAATTCGTGACCTTGCCGTCACAAATTCACCCCAGGATGTTTGCCGTGTCCCTTCCCCAGCCCTGAAGGGGGAGATGCTGGTCTTATCAGATTGCGAGACAGAGGATGAGCGTTTTACAAGTTTTACTGTTATATAAAAATGAGCATCAGTCCTTGCACACAAAGCTGCTAAAAGTGAACGCTTGTAAGAAAATGTTTGTAAAATAAAAAATATTTTTCATGGATGTTTCTGCATCATCGCATTCTGGGATTCCATGCAAGTTCTCTCTCTAAACACCCAGTTAAAGCTCACAGAGCACCCCGCCCGTCAGAGAGCAGGACGGACGGGCGGTCCCCGAGGACGCCGCCGCGACTGCTCACATGCGTGCGGAACGGCTGACTGACCGGGGCCACCTGCAGGGAAGCGCAAGGCGTGCAAAGCCAAGCCAACCGCAGCACTTGTGGGCCGTGGGCACCCGTGGCCGTTTCCACCGAGCACCTCCCTGACTCCCACACACGGACTCGGCAACGTGCCTTCGCAGCAAGCGTGGCGAGGATGACGGCGAGGCCATCGGGAGTCCCAGGCCCTCTGGCCCCGGGTCACACAAAGCTGAGTGTGCATGAGCACGTGGGCATCACGGCCACCCCGCGGGCCAGCTGGGAACAGTGTCACAGCTCAGTGGCACCAAAGGTCTTGAGGCCAGAATCCCCACTTGCTTCTTCCTTTTATCACTGGGGTGACCAAATTTCATCAAATGTCCTGTTTGTCGGCGTGAAGCACCTTAATCTGGTTTGAACTCTGTCCCGCCCTCGCTGGGTTTCAGGGTTCAGACCGCGCGCCAGAGCTCCCTCGCCCTTCTCTGAGCTCGGCCGGGCTCCTCGGGTGTCATCTGGGGGGTGGGCGCGGCCAGCTGGACCGGAGGGGATGCCAAGGCAGGCGTGGGCTGGCCGTGCACCTGTCCATCGGGCTTTTGCTCACCTGCCAGCGGCGGCACTGACAGGGCTGTTGTGGGAACCGGATCGACGCGCACCCGTGCTGAGGCGTGGCTGCTGGCAGGACCCCCGGCAGCTGTGGGAGACGTCCTTCCCCTCCCCTGCCCAGCCTCCCACATGCCCCCCAACACCACCCTCCCCTGGACGCACGCTCCTCGCCGCCCCCAACCTTGCCTGGCTGATGGTCACCGCACCCGCCCCAGACCACGGGGCTCGGCCACTGGCTTCCTGGGAAACCTCCAGTGTCTCCTGGTGACCCGCAGGCCGTCTTCCTGGCCTCCCGCGCCTGAGCCCCAGACTCCCCACCCCCCGCTGACCCGAGGCTGCCCTTCCTTCACCTGGACCCCCGGCTCCTTCCGGAGGCTGGGCCGGGGTTCACCTCTGGTCAGCCTCCCCTGTGTCTCAGCCAGACTCCCTCCCTCCCCTGCACGGCACAAAGCTCTCTGTCTACACCACGGCCCTTGTGGCAACGGCTCCCCACTGTCCCGCACGGGACCTCACATTAGGGGCTACCCAGGAAACGCCGATCGGACAAAGCAGCGCTGTCTCACCCCGTGACAGGACTCTCAGTCCTCAGGTGTGACGCCAGCCCGCGAACCCCAGGCTGCCCTGCTCGCCAGCCCACGCCGAGGGGAAGGGGCTGGTGTGTGCTGTTGATCCAACCGCCAAAGCCAGTGCTGGGCTATTGTGCTCAATTGGCTCCCACGAGTCCTTCCTGGTGTGCCATTACTCAGCTCCATCGTTGAAAACCCCGAACTTCAATTCAGCCACATCCCGGAAGGGCCTTTGTTTCAGTCGGAAGGACCCGGCCCGTTCTCCGGGGTGAAGACGGTCCCCCATGGGGCCCGAGAAGCAGACACGGCAGCCGCGGCCCTGTCTGCCCACACAGACCCCACTGCCGCGTGGGGGAACCACGTGCCATCTACGTCCACAGTGTCCTCACACACCACAGACACCAGTAAAGGAAGTAATTAGGTTTTAATTATTTTTTAAGCCCCGCTATTTTCCCAAAGACAGAAATGATGGCTCAGTCCCACCGTACAGTTTCTCAGCCTTTGGGTGAAGGAGCGGACGCCCCCCCACGCGCACCTGTCCCTTCACAGAATGCAGCCGGCCGCCTCCTTCACAGGCCAGGCCCTCGGTCCCCTCAGGGTGCTTCTAGGGACCACGCCAGCCCATCCACACCCGGGCAGAGTCCAGCGTGGCCCAGCGTGGGGACAGACGGCATGCTGGCGTGCTCCTTCCCTCAGGCCCTCTGCTGTCCTGATGCCCAGACGGGTAGGACGTCCTGCCGAAATCCTACAGAAATGGCCCGCGGAGCCCTGCGCGCAGGGAGGGCCGGCCCGGTGCCGTCGCAAGTCCGGGAACCAGGAAGGCGGCCCACGGTGATGGCAGCGGGAAGTCTCGCGCTGCGTTTGAGAACTTGGAACATCTGCTGGGAGAAGCGATCTGTAGAAGAGGAAGGCGCCTTTGATGTCAGAAGTTATTTCTTGAAATCGTGAATTATTTCTTTCTAGCGCACGGCCCGTGCTCAGAGACTCGCGCCTGAGATGCCCCCAGGCGGGCAGTGGCCTGGAGCAGCAGCCGGAGGCTCCCCGGCCTGCCCCGGCCTGCAACCACCCCTCGGACGGGGCCGCCCCGGGATCAGGGTGCCCCCGGCAAAGGTGCCTCTTCCACAGGCCCCACACGCTGCCCCCTCGCTGCTCTTGTCGGAAAAGAGCCCCCAAGGAGCTCCGAAGCAGACGCTGGTGTGAGAATGAGGAAGCCGACGGACGGGGCCCTTCGTCCACAAATGGGAGGACCATCGCGGCACCAGCACGGTTTTGCTGTCCCGCACGCGCTTCCACCAGGGACTCGAGCGCGTCCTCTCCACGAGGCGCCTCTTCCAGCCGGGAAAGCAGCGCGGCCCTCGGGAGCTGGGGTCCCGGGCGCTGCCCGCCGCGGCGGCCCCGACCTGCAGGGCGCCCACGGGGACCCGTCTGCCCGGCCCCCTCTGCAGGCCCGGCCGGATGGCGGCCCGCAAACGCGGGGACACCGGAAGCACCTGCAGCCCGCGGCCAGCAGGGTGAGGGGTAAGACGGATGGCTCGAATTTCCCACCGATCGCGGCGGCGCGGCGGCCGGGCATTGATTGATGGAGTAGTTAAGCCCGCAATCTCCCGTCAGCGCCTCCTTACAAATGTGTGTGGAAAGGCCGTCGCCGCCGCACGGCCGATGGGGCCTGGCTGTGCCCCGAAGTAGAAGAAAGACCTCGAGTCTGCAATTTACTCTCGCAGAATGTCCAATAACCACGTCCAATGGCCACTTTGCCCGCAAACGTTTCACTTAAAATGTCGGCCTCCCTTACCCCCAAACGCCGTCCAAATCCGCACTCACGGGCCGTCGTGGGGGAGGCGAGCCCTCCCTCTCGGTTCTCTCAGATCTTCCCAACCGCCCGAAGGGAGGCACCGCTCTTTCAGGAACTTAAAACAAGTCACTTCAGGGTCCTTTGGAATGTGGTTTTGTGTCGCGTGACTCTCAGAGATTTTGTCTTAAAACGCGGCCTCCTGCGGGAGGAGAGGTACAGAGCCCGCCGTCGGGGCCCTGGGCGGGAGGAGGGCCATGTTCGCAGGGAGGGCAGTGTGTCCACCGTGCGTCCCAGCAGACGACAGCCACGAGGGCATTTGGAAGGAGGGGTCCTTGGGGTCAGCACGGAATGGCGTGTCCCTGCTCACCTGCGAGCCCTCACACCCTCACGTCCTCGCATCACACAGAAAACATGGGACAGCTGCTCGGAGCCCTGAGGACAAGTGCAGAGGCTGCTCCCGAGGGAGCCCACGTCGGGCAAGCCAGCAGTAAGCCCGCCGGAGCCCCGGCCAAGTGTGAGCTGTGAGGTCGTGTGACCCCACGACACCCCACTTCCTCCTAGGATGGGGGGTGGGGGAGAGGGGGATGTGCCCACCCAGCCTCCACTGGGCCCCCATCAGAAATCCAAAGGGACAGCAGACGTGGGAGCATTTTCCAAATTAGCAGCGACTTCCCTCGACCCTCCCTGCTGACCCTCCACGGCCACACAGCCCGTCCAGCTGGGCAGCGGCCGTGCGCGGCCCCCTCGGCCTCTGAGCCCGCGTGGCCAGCCTGCGCTGAAATCGGACCCCACAGCCAACAGCGGCCCAGCCAGCCCGAGCACGCCGAGGCTTTTGATCTCACATTTCCTTTCTGAATCCATTAGTATTTTATGAGACCACACAGAGGGCTCTTGCTCTGGATGTTTCTCTCTCCCTCTTTAATCATGGAAAGTGCTATAAAGCGTGATATATTGACAGAAGGAAGGAAAACCAAAGTTTGCTTAACGGGGGGAGGGGGCAGGGCAGATCCACGTGTTCTAGATCATGGCCCTGGTCGCCGAGCCGACGGTCCTCTCAGGCCCCTGGAACGGTCTTGGCCAGTGTGCCGTGCTCTCCTGGTACCACACGGATGCGTGGTTAGAACAACGTCCCCACAGGACTGCCACGCGCTGACACACCCACAAACCCGTGGCCCGCGGCGTCCTAGGAGGGTAAGGCCACCGGACCCAAGGTGCCCCGGGTCTCTGCTCCCAACCGGAGCGCACCAGCCCCGGCACCTCCCCCAGGCTCTGGCACTTGTCTGTCACGTGGCTCCATACGTGGCCGTGTGTGCACACGTCCTGCTTCCGCCAGCTCTTCGTCACCGCATGCGCGCTCTTGCAGGAAACGGGAGGACGTCCCGGATGGTCCCACGGGCTGTCACACCGGCAGGGGCTAGTTCGGAGTCCACAGCACACCTCGTCTGTGTGTCGGGATGCCACTGCTGCTGGGCAGTGAGGGCGGCTCTGGGGTGTAGACCAGTGACGTGGGCAGTGAGGGCAGCTCTGCAGTGTAGACAGCTGGGGGGGTGGTAACAGGATGTGCTTGCCAGCTGTGGACAGATGAGAGCATTCAGACTCCATTTTTTAAAAACCAAAATTAAGCATTTTTACTTTAAAATGAAAAACGCAGGAGACTCACAACCTTCGTTGGATGCAAGTGTACTGTTTCCACTAACCACGAGCAATCCCAAGTTTCTGGTCAGGTAACGGTAGGTCACCTTGTTTATCAAATCTGGAGTGAGGAGGAGAGAACCCGTGAGGGAGGAAGGTGGCCAGTCCCCGCGGCTCGGGCGGCAGCTATTTCCTTCTCTACTCCGTCAGCTGTGCGCCTCCCCAGGGAAGGTGTGAAGGACAGCGGTGGTTACAAACGAGAGAACTCAAGAACGGTGTGATTCGGAAGCAAGATCGGAGGGGAAACGACGCACGTACCAACAACACAGCACCTAGATTGCATGGGGTACTGCTTAATTCCAAACTCTCAAACGTGCACTAAGCTAATCCTCACGACGTCCAGATGCGGTTTTCAGCTGGAAGTGAGGGCAGCAGGGTGAGAGGTACCTCTCGTCATCTCCTCGCCCGTGGACCGAGAGGAAGTGCTCTGACGTTTCAGCTGAAGATGAGGCCTTCCCTCCACAGTTCAAGGAGGAACCTGGGGGCCGGACCACATAATTTCAACTTGAATAGAACCAGGCCATCCTCTGCTCTCCAGCTGTGCTCCCCCCCACTCAGAAGAAGCAAACTCATTTGGCTCATGTGTACTCACCTGTTGTGGCAGAAAATGCTGGTTGCTCAGCTAATACCCATTTACCCATTTCCTCTTTCTTTCCTGGTTTTTTCTATATGGCAAGATGCCCAACTTAATATTTTATTTCCAGCCTCTCTTGCTCATAGGTAGGAATTTCCAATAAGATGTCTTTCTCAGTCATTGATAGAATTTCCAGAAAAAGAATTTACCCAATTGGGGTTCATTCCTCTTTTGCTTTTTTCTAAATCTTTCTCTTCTGAACTGAGATGTAAAAGTGATGGCTAGAAATCAGCAACCCTCTTGTAATAGGAGGCAGCTTTGAAGATGGAGAGTAAGCATGTGTTAAGGATGGCAGAAGAGAAAGATAAAAAGAGCCTGGGATATGATGGACCCCCCCCCCCAACAGCCTTGAACTGCTTATCCCCAGAAAAGCAAACCCTTAATTTACTTCATGCATGGCTACTTTGGGTCTCTCCCTTCCCTTCTACTACAGTGGATTCTACAATTTCTAAACGATACATTGTATCTCTTAACCTCGGGAAGACAGTGGACAGAATCTTTGATATTCTACCACAATCATCACAAAGCTGTAGCTAAACCACCTACAACATCTCATTTCAAGACTGTTTCAAGCTAATATAATCATAGATACCAGTGGGTTAACTTATCTCTCCTCCTAATTAGTAGTTATGTTTTTAGATAGGGTCTTCCGGGGTCATAACTTTACCTATAGCAGTGAAATTGGATGACTTGGCAGGCTAAAGAGAGGGACACTTGTGTTCGCGAGTAGTTGAGGTCTCATTAAGTCAGTAGTGGGCAGCCACCTTTGTTGTCTGGATGTTGGTCCAACCTTAGAGGGGCAGACTGTCCCAGAAACGGGATGCCCGATGCAACTAGACACCGAGAGATGACCAGAAGCAACGTGACTGCGAAACAACGGCCCACCGAGAACAGACGTGTGGACGAGGAGCGTACCGCTGGAATTTGAGGAGCCGTGATTTACTTCTCAAATTATCACTGTCTGTCCAAGAGTTTTGAGCACAAATTAATAAGTTCTAATCGTTGTTTTTTTCAATTGCAATTGACACTCATCGGACAAGCTTAAAAACCAGCTGGCCCATCTGCAGATGCCGTGTGGCTTCCGTCAGGAAGAAGGGGCGGATGTGGAGGCCGGACTACATACCTCCGCGACTAATGAAGGGAGACCAGCACCAGAGCAAGACAGTAATTTCTGCCACCCACGAAACATGCGTGCTGGCGGAGAATCGCGGGGACTTGCCGTGCCCAGTTTGAGAGCGTCCCGGCTGTAGCTGTCACAGATCTGACATTCCCACAAACCACCACAAGCCCTCCCAGCCCAGGGTCCCGGGAGCCCCTCGGATATCTGGTTTCCATGTGTTCAAGAGCACATTTCTCGTGGCTGGATTTGTTTATAAGTTATGAGTGAGACATCGACCAAGCTCTTTGCCGGCCGGCACGGCGCTCAGTAACCAATAACAAAGGCTTAGAACGCAGTTTATGATCTTAGGAGCCGTTTCCAAACTGGAAGGGGAAAACAAAGCTGATCTAAATCGTCAGTTGTCCTGCCCTGTGCAGAAACAGGTCCTGTATCTGGTCCTAATTTGAAGTGCAGCTGCCTCACCACGGAGATGCGAGATCGGCGTAAACAAGCGTGCATCGTGATCAACAGGGCGAGCGGTGCCCCCGGGGGGTCCCGTCTGCCGGCTGGGCTGGCGCGTGCAGAAGCGTGGAACGTGGACAGGGGTGTGGACAGGGAAGGGCCGTCCCACAGCCCTCCCTGCGGCCAGCGGCTGGCCTGGACGAAGCAGCAGGCGAGCGTCCTGGGTCGAGGCCCCTTCCGGGAAACGACGGTCGACCTTTCGCAGCCCTCACTGGCCGGAAGAAAGACTCTCTGGGCATCTGGTCTGGCAGAAATCCTACCCCTCCATGTTCTAACAAAGTTCAGAGAAGCCTGTGAAGTTACAGAATAAAGGCGGCAGGAATTCTGTGAGGACGTCTCTGTCCGACTGCAAGGGGGGATGGTAACCACAGTGGAAAGGACGTCTGACCTCGTAGGGCTGACCCGATACCCCCCGCGCTGGACAGTGACAGCCAGGGCGGGACGCACTCCTACCGACGCCCCCAGACTCTGGGAGGACTAGGGTGCGCGTGCACAGGAGTGATGGGAGGCGGAGACCGGCAAGCCTAATTTCTCACAGCAATCTCCACACAGCTGGGTGTTTCTCAAATATGGTAAAGTGTTTTGATCGTTTAAAAAGATCTAAAGCATTATGTTCCCAGAAATTCTGAGAAAATGATCCACCAAATTAACTAGTTGCTCCAAATGATATATTATGTCATTAATTCCTAATATAGATTATATTTTAATGGCAATCACCTTAGCAATCCTTTCACACAAGGATCTTCTGTCTCCTAAATTCTCCGGTAATTCATCTTGCTAACGAATCCGTACTAGATCCACTTCTCAACGTCTGCCTATTGGGATCTTCACCAAATAAGCGTGAATTAACCAGAACCATAGTTCCACATTAACCTCACAGTTAAAGTAAAAATATCACCTTTTGTTGATCCTAATTCACGCTTCAAGTGTGAGAGTTCAATGTTCCTCAAAATGGGGCAGGAGAGGAAGGGTCAGGCGTGAGGCCAGCCGCCGGGTTTCCATCCTGGAGGGCCCAACGGCGGGGAGCAACAGTGAGGGAGAGGCGAGCAGGCGAGCGGCTCGGCCTGAGAGGAGCCGGGTTCTGTGAGGGGCGGCCGGAGCGGCCTCCAGCAGTCGAGGATTTCAGCCGGTTCGCTCGAGCGGGCCCTGGGAAGCGGCCCTAGGAAGGAGGATCTAGGTTCTTGGTGTCTGGGTCTGGGAGGCAGGGCTCCCAGAGGCCAAGGGGAAGGGGCGGGAAGATGCGTGAGAGCCCACACCTGCACTCACGTGGCCAGTCGGCCTTCATACAGGACCGGCCACTGTACTGCACCTGTTACCTGGGGCCCAGGGTGGAGGCCCAGGCCGGGCCCCTCCGTATCCAGTGGGCCGTCTTGTGCACCATCTGCAGCATCAGACACCAAGCCCAGAGGGTGAATGTCTCCCTGTGGGCCCACAATAAGCACCTGCTCAATGGGTCGTGGGGCATCCAAAGGGTCAGAGGGAGAAACGCACCTTCATGCACGGGTACTCGGGTCCCAGAGCCAGGAAACGGGCATCCTGGGAGCTGTGTGCCCCCCCGCACTCCCGGTCCGGACCTGCAGCCTCAGCTCTGCGCCTTGCTGGCGTGGGGGCCGGCGCTCAAGGTCGGTGCTGAGTCTTTCCACGGACTTCTGCGGCCGTCAGGAGGTGGCTCAGGTCTGGGTGGAGGGGCACCGGCTGGAAGGAGGGGCAAGCCTGAGTCGTGGGTGGAGGTAAATCCCCGAGGCTGCCGGGGAGCTGCAGACGCGCACGGCCTCGCGGACGTTCTATCCCGTTTCCAGGCTGTCTACAGAGCAACGTCACGTAAACAGGAGGGTTCTTTCCCATAACAACTTGCCAATTGGACATAAAACCCGTAAAAAAACAGTTTTTCTGGTCCAATCTAGGAATCCTCCCTTTGGTTTAAAAAAAGAATCCCGACATAATGTACTGGATTTCTGTGGGCAGCAGAGTCAGGCCGCCTTCTCCCGGGATCGAGCCAGAGCCCAGACTTGCAGGAACCCTCTGGGTCGCGACCAGGAGACACAGCCCCGGCTCCCCCCATCAGCCCTCCCCGGGGCCTGGACTCTCATTCCCGGGACCCAGTTCCCCTGCCCTCCGGCCCCCGCTGCAGGAATGACGCTTGGCCTGCTTCCTCCCTCCGCCCGCCCCTCGTCACGGGGAGCTCAACTTCTCTATCCAGACGTCCCCCCCCCAACGTAACACAGAACACGAAAGCTTGATCGTCAGCAGGAATACTTTCTGAAGGCCTATGCTATGGAATCAGTCGAAAAGAAACGATTTCCCGTGGGGGCCGGCATCAGGCTCAGCTGAGAGAGCCTCGGGCTGGGGGCGCAGGGCGGCGGTGGGGCCGCGGGCTTTCCCTGCACCTGTCAGGGAGTATAAAGAGGCAAGAGCACACCGTTCGCTCAGCAAATTAGGGAGGTTCGTGCCATTCCCTCGAGCAGCTCATGTCCGTAAATAATAGTCAGATGTTACAGAGAGTCTTAAAGATCATATTTTCAACTGTGGTCAATAGATTCTACATTTGATATCATCTGGGCTACACAGAGGAGAAGTCAGCAGATTTTTCGAGTTGACAATCCGGCATCGAGGAACACTCAGGAAGGACGGTCTTCAGTCTACGTTCAACCAAAATAATGAGTCCCTGCGCGTGAGGAGTGGTGATACTATAGGAGCCATATCCTCCCATATCACTGCTTCCGGACCAAGAGCCAGAAACGGAAATGAGCCAATAAAGTGGGAACAGGCAGCATTTTGGAAGGCCGCAGACTCGGCCAGACAATGTCCTGGTCCAGCGTGAGACGAGAGCGACGTAGCTCAGGAAATTTGTGGCACAGGTTTTCAGCCCAGCACTGCCCCCCACAAGTAGTTCGGCCACAGAAACCGCAAGAGGTCTGGCTAAGAAGATGGGGCACAGGAGGGACACCCCAAGTGCCCGTCCGCTCTCCACCGCTCGTGAGCCCGCTGGCCCCGCACAGCCGCGGCCCTGCTGGCCAACACGGGCAGGACGTAGCTTCCCCTCCGCCCACAGCCACCTTCTCCCCGGAGCCCCTCCTCCACCGGCCCTGGAGGGCCCCTCCAAGCCCCCGTGACCACACGTGAGAAGCACCATGCTGACCCGGCCCCCGGAGGGGCAGGCGACACAACCACGGACCTTGACCACAGCAGCTCCCGCAGCCCACGCTGCCCTTGGGATCTCCGGGCCACGGGAATGCCAGGTGAGCTCTGGGAGCAGGTGCCTTTGCGCTCCGAGGCTCCAGACCACGGCTGCCCTGAAGCCCCATGGAGCCCACCCAGAGGTGCTGGACACGCCAGGAAGAAGCTGCGGGAGGGGCCGGGCGTTCCACAAGCCGCAGGTGTGGCGAGGGGTCTGCTCCCGGGTCCTGACCAGTGGGACCCATGGGCTCCAGGCGGCCCCAGAGGCCCCCCGGAGGACTCGCTGCTTCAGTTCCCGGGCTCGGGCCCAGGGGGACCCATTGCTTCCGTGACCCGTCACCAGCGTCCCCGCGCCACACAGCGCTCGCTCGGTTTCCGGGTGTCCATCTCTCGGGGCCTGCACATGTGAATGTCCAAGTCAGGGAGTGACCGGACGCAGCGTGGCCTGTCTCCCCACAGTCACGCTCCCCAGACCCCGGGACATCCCCTCCTACAGACGCTGTTTAAGAGCCGCCTGTTGAGGGGACCTTGCCTGCTGCTGCGAAGCCCCCTTCGTTGAAACCAGGCACCCCCAGCACGGGCCACCCTGCAGCCAGGCGTCGAGGCAGCCCCGCTGAGGCCCCATGGCCTCCAAGAATTTGTACCCCTGACCTTGAGAAGCGGAGAACCCCATGCGCGCCTTCAGGGGAGCAGAAGGGCTCTCCGTGGTGGGCCCCATGGGGAGCCGCCCTCCCGCCGCAGGACTGAGAACTCAGCCACATGTGGTGCCTGTATGTGGAGGGACACGGAGGCCTCATCCCACCCCGCTGGCCGGGGCGCTCGGCTCGGTGCTCCCAGACGGACGCCTCGTCCGGAGGCCTCCTTCCAGGCTCCGTGCCTCTGCGTGGCCCCCGGGTCTGTAAGCAGCACCTCAGCAGTGAGAGGACCCCTATCCGGCTGGGCCCTCCGAGCCTCTCCCAGGGGCACTCCGTGGGGAAGTGCGACGTGAGGGAGCCGCGTTCCTGTCAGCCTCTCACCTGTGCTGTGGAGGCGCTGAGGGGGGCTGGAGGGCCTTCCGGTTCGGCACCGTGTCCTCTCTGACCTCCAGACACCCGGCCACCCCACAGGCCTGTCCCAGGGTGGCGCGGCCCCTCACCAAAGTGTCAGCAACTCCACGACCAGGTCCCGACTTTTCCACCGGGCTCCTGCACGGGCTGTGGCCAGTGGCCGCTCGCACGATCCCCTCTGCTTGGCAGACGCCCTGATCCGACCTCGACCCTGCGCTGTCCTGGGTTCCCTCGGGACAGGGCACACGAAGAGGACGGGCTCACCACACTGAAGGCTCCGGACATCCCCTGGGATGCTGGCACACAGTGGGGCACACAGTGAATTTTTGTTGGAGAAGGACACTTTCTAGTTGTTTGATTTTTTTGCGGTTGTTTGCTTGTTTGAACAACACCGAAACGAGCAGTGAATGAGATGATGCCGGCATTGCGAGCCCCGCTGCCCGGCTTGGACCCGGGCCTGAGACCCCACGGGTGCAGGTGTGAGAGCCAGAAACCGAGGGGCTGCTCCCCGGAGGAGCTCTAAGCCGCGCTCTGAAGTGAGAGTGAGCAGTGATAACAGGTGAACACCGAACGTCGGTATTCCGGCGCGCGGAGCTCCTAACAATCCTCCCACATGATCCCCACATCACCCCCAGAGGTGGTCGCTCTTTTTAACTCCATTAGAAATAAGAAAGACAGAGCAGAGTCACTCTCCTGCCACGGCCAGACAGCTCACGTCGGCAGGGCCGCGGTGTCATGCCGGGCGTCGACTTCAGCTCCGGAACCCTTAACCACCACACCGAGCGCCTGATTTGAGTCTAAGACACATGCATCTCCAGATGCCTGATCCAAGGTCGATGCATCGTCATCGGGCCCTGGTTCCAGCGTCTGTGTGTGGCGCAGACACGGGGGGGATCAATCCTACTGCAGGACACGGCACCCACGCCTTCAGGGCCCCATACACAGGATCTGGGGGTCACAGGGAGACAGCACCCCTGGCACGGGCAAGGCCACCAGTGGGAGTGGATTTGGCAGGGACGACGAGAGAAAGAGAAGGCAGCTTCCTGAGCCACGGCCCTGAGACCACGGCCCCGAGCCACGGCCCTGATATCATAGTCCTGAGACCACAGGCCTGAGACCACAGGCCTGAGACCATGGCCCTGAGACCACAGTCCTGAGCCACGGACCTGAGACCACAGTCCTGAGACAATAATCCTGAGGCCATGGCCATGAGAACATGGCCTTGAGACTCCCCTGGAAGGTGCAAGTCTCCAATGGCTGGGAGACAGGCCTTGGGAAGGGGACTGAGGTCCTAGACTACACAGAGAGGTCTCAATGATGTCCATATGCATGCATGTTTTGTGGCTGTGTTTCCTGAGGGACAGCAGGAGACACCATTTTATTCTTATTCCCATGTCACCTGGGCCATGAAGAATCTTCCAGAAATTCTACCTACAGATTAAAATCACATTTTAGGGGCGCCTGGGTGGCTCAGTGGGTTAAAGCCTCTGCCTTCGGCTCAGGTCATGATCCCAGGGTTCTGGGATCAAGCCCCGCATCGGGCTCTCTGCTCAATGGGGAGCTTGCTTCTTCCTCTCTCTCTCTGCCTGCCTCTCTGCCTACTTGTGATCTCTGCCTGTGAATAAATAAATAAAATCTTAAAAAAAAATAAAATAAAAATAAAACCACATTTTAATCTCTAAAGTGGTTCCGTCTTGGGGTGAATTTGATGTATCTGGTCTATCAAACATGTCCCTTAGTAGACCGTGCGTGAGACACAGCCTGTATTGCCTACCGCGCCCCGGGAGGCAGCGCTGACTCAGGGGTTATGCCTCCTCACCCTTTGCCTTTTGTTCTCTTCCGTCCACCCACATGGTTTGGCCGGAAGTTAGAGAAGGTGTGTGCTCATTGGCAAAAAGCTAATTGTCGAAAACTTGCACGAATTTGTTCCAGAAAATCTGTCAGCACAAAACAAATCCCCGAGTGCACTGCCAAGCCTCAAATAAGCCTGTAGAAAGACACGGTCAGTGGCCACAGAAGCTGGCTCAGTTTCCCCGGGGTGTCCACGTGAACCTAGAGACAGGACGGGCAGAGAGGTGGAAAGAGCCTAGAGGGAGTCCGGCCCCTTCATCAGACAAGGGGGTGAGCAAGGGCCACCTCCCCGTGGACGCGCAGCTATGCCCGCGGGAGGCCCTGAGGGCGTGGCCTCTGTCCAGTGCACACGTGGCCCTGCCACATCAGTGTGTGGACACGGGTGTGTGCGCCAGGGCGTTTCCCGTGCAGACTGGTTTCCCGTAGGTGTTTCATGGTTGTTGGACCGTTTCCCTCCCCGATGTCTCCCCATCCACTCCAGCAGTGCTCACATCTCACCTGTAGCTGGGAGGAGAGCCGTGGGCACCGCACACGTGGCCAGAGCAGAGCCGCCCCCTGGAGCCCCCAGGAGACCAGCGCCCGCCCCCCATGGAGCACCGTGGGGCCAGAGCCACGCCAGTGCCACCCTCAGCCCGTGGAAGCTGTGCAAGGGTGGGGCGTCCACCCAACCCCCTGCAGCCCAGCCTCTGTGCAGGGCGCAACGCCCGGGCTTCCAGGCGCTTAACCCCAACCCACACACGGAGCACATCCTCGAGCCGTGAGAACGCAGTTAACGTCGGCCAGACGGTAACGATGCTGGTGTGCCCGGCAGCTCTGGGCTGCAGCGGGTTCCCAGTACCTAGGGCAAGGTTCACGATGACCCTCTCCACGGATCCTGGAGACGTCTGCCAGTGCCCACGGCCATGCAGGGTCACACAGGGTCACAGCAGGTCACACAGCACTCGGTGTCAGAGACAGATTTCAACCTGGTCCTGCCTGACTTGCATTCTGTATGCGCTCAGCACCATGGCAGCCCCGTCCCTGTCCTCGCTCGCAGAGTGGGATGCACTGCTCTCCAGGGACGGCGCTGGACACAGCGTCCCTGGACACAGCGTCACACCCGCTGCACCTTCACACGCACCTGAGGGTGGATGACCTGAGGCACACCGGGAGCGGGAGAACCAGACACACACTTCGAGGCTGCATGGGGGGAGTCGGAGCCAGAGCTGTGTCCTGGGGGCGCTCGCGGTGCCGGGGCTGCGGGCAGGGCTGGAGGACACGGTCTCCGCCGCAGTGGGAGCGTCTGGTGGTGAGTCTGCACAGGCAAGGGGCCATGTCGCTGCTCTTCCAGGAAGAGCGCCACCGGCACAGCCCAGCCCGTGGGCTTAGGACAGCGTCCTCTCTGCAGGTGCTGCTGCTGGACGTTCAGAAAGTTTGTGTCTGTTTGGGACCCATTTCTTTATTTGTATGGCCCCCGACTGTCACCATCAACACCTTCCTCTAGGTCCTTGTGACTTTAGAACGAGAGGCAGGAGGCCAGTTTACAGCTGGTGCTTCGAGGCCAGCTGGCAGAGGACCCCGGCCTCCCGCCGTTTGTCACCAGACACCGAGACCCCCACCACGGCTGGTTTTCGGGGAACTGGGGCAGCTTTCTCGAGTGCTCTGTGTCACAGGATTATGTGAGTGTCCCGTGAAGAAGGAGGCCTCCACACATCCAGCGCCGTTGGCCAGCCGCAGAGAGATGCCGGCTGTCAGCCCCACCGAGAGAAGCTGGCGTCTGCTCCGTCAGGCGGGCGGTCTTCTTTCCCATGAGGCCCTTGAGGACACAGTTCCTGCCACCCACCCCCCCCCCCCAGCAGGGCTGCCTCCTGCCTCTGTGCACACAGACAATGTCACAGGCCCACGCGCCCCTGGATCCCGGCCGGGGTGGGGGGGGGGCACGGCAGGGACGTCGCTAGCGCAAACCTGAGCAGCGTCCCCGGAGCCAACCCAGGGAGAAGAGGCGAGTTCTGGGGCCAAAGCTTGTCCAAACTCTGGTTTGGTTCTTGGCGAGGGTGGAGGCTCCCAGCGGCTTTCTTCCTTTTCGCCCGACGGGAAGCTGGAAGTAGACTCACATCTCACTGAGTGTGGTCTCGTCCCACAGACGAAGGCGTCCCAGGATGCCTCCCACCTTCCCGCTTCTCCTTGGAAGCACGTACGGCTGTGCAGGGGGGCGACGGGGCCGTGCTCCTGCCCGTCTGCTGGGTGGGGAGGCCTGTGACCGTTCGGCCACTGACATGGCACAGTGGCCACGGCCACGGAAGAGCGCACGGGCTCAGAAGTTTCTTTCCCGTCACCTGAAAACAGGCCAGGTGGGACCTACACTTCTTCGAGAGCGAGGCTGATTTTGTATTGACTTGCATGGCATCTCACACCCCAGGCTGCTCTCTGAACAGACAGATAAGCACTAAATAAAATGTCCAGTCAGAGACACGCCTCTATAAAGACAACGTCTCAAATTCTAATTCATAAATGACCCCAGAATAATGAAGCGGCCTGTTCACCGGCCGACACCGGGCTCTTCTCGAACTCCCATTCCTGGGAAACCCCAGTGGAGGCTCTGAGTCGGCCCCAGACCCCAGGACTCCCAGCTCCGTGGGTGGTCCTCGGGGCCTCGGGACCTCAGTGGGAGGAGGACGGGGCTCCTCTCGGCCTCCTGGACGGACAGGGCCTCTGCAGGTTCAAAATCTAAGATGGACGCTCATGGGAGGAGAAGCCCGGGAATAGGGCGCATCAGAGCTGCCCCGCTTGTTGACGGGAGGGTGACCCGTCTTTCTGAGTCACCGCTGCCTGGCTCCTGGGGTCCTGAACGCGGCCTCGGGGGCGGAACTCATCTCCAAGTTCCATCCTTTCGATAAACGTGTCCTGAACCCCGCGGGGCTGGGCATGCGGACCCGCGCACAGAGTGAAGACGCTTCCTAGTTCCCTGCACCCGCCAGCTGGGGACGGGCGCACGTCACACGCGCACGGAGCGTGCTGCAGAACGTCGAGCGCTCAAGGGGACAGTGGGGCAGGAACCGGGGAGAAGGGTGTTGTGGCTGGGAGGGGATGGGCGGAAGTTTAGAAGGGCGCCTGAGGGATAGGGCGACTGCTTTGTCCCGGTCTGCGCGGGAATTTCCCTGCTGGGCCTGAAAGTCTGACCTCCTGGGAGATCCGGTCCAGGGACGGTGGCTCTGGGGAGAGGCGGCCGGTGCAGGCTGGGAGGACGCCGGGGCATAAGCAGGTCTGACAAGCAAGCCTGGTACAGCTGCTGTCACCCACCCCCCGGTGCCATGGAAAACACCCGCTGACTTTCCCCCGACCGTGTCTCGAACCTGCACACAGACAGAGGGGACGAGAAGTTTTCCATCTTCGCACAGATGTGCAAACACCAGAGCCCTAATGAGAGGGTTTGGGGGCCAAGGGCAGGTGAGGGGCACACAGAGCCGCCATGTGACCAGAGGGCTGTGCGGACTCTGAGGCTCAGGCCAGGAGCCCCAGGGACAGGAGCGGCCTCCGTGAGCCGCCGCAACCCCACGGCCAGCCAATACCCAGTGGGTGTCCGTGATCCATTTCTGTCCGCGCTCCCGCTAAGCCCGCACACAGCTGTCTCCCTCAAGGTCCGGGCCTTGGTCCCGCGGCCTTGTCAGCAACACGTGCCCCCGAATGATCCTTCCTCGCCAGCCTGGAGCCCCAGCAGGACACGGCACAGGGTGGGGCTGTGCCCCTGCTGTCCGCACAGGTCCTCGCTGAGCCCTCTCTGCTCCAACGCCGCACGTGGCGAGGGGTCTTCTCGCCCCAGAGCCTCATCTTTACTTTCCACGCGCGTCTGGCTAGCTCGCGCCCCTGCCTCCCGCCCGTCTCGCCGCCGCCTCAGCTCCTACGCTCCTCTTAGAACGGAAATATTTCCTTCCTCCGTCCTCTTTCTTGCCGTGACAAAACGCAACATCTGGAAGGTCTGCCCCCCGCCCTCCCGCGAGCCGTGCCGGCATGACGCCCACGGGAAAACCACAACCTCACGCATGGCTGCGCCTGTCCCCAGAGGGACTAACCAGCCGGCCCGGGGCTCCTTACGAGAGGACCCGCCCTGTGTCTCCCCACGGGCCACGGGCTTTCTTCTGCGTGCGAGGCAGAGGCTCTTCCGTTCAGTGGGCGCAGAACAAATATCACGGAAAAATGACATAATAGATACGCTGCTCAGTACATATGTCTTTTTACGTCCAAGGTGCAATTTCCTACATGTTCAAATTTCCTACGCGTTCAAGTCAAGAAGTCCTGTCACTGCTGGCAGGTTTTTCCAGGTCACTCTGCTCCAGCTGCTTTATAAGAAAGCTCGATAAAAGAACCGAGGTGTCTTAACTCCAACAGGAAAATTCAAGAAGACGAAAATGTTACAGAAATCATTGTAAATCTGCTTAGAGAAATATTCGGTGACAATTAGAAATGGAAACTAAACTCCACAGAGTATGGGAAATGAAGCGGAAGTGTATTTGCTACGGGACACGCATCAGCACCAAGGATGGTGACGCTTGGGAGGACCAGGGATTAGTCAGAATTTTTCCAAAACGTCCCATAGCAAACTTCCCTTTCCTTTACTATATGAAGAGGGAGATTAATGTTATTTTCTTCTCATTTTAAGTTTGCATTTTATTTTATACAGAACTGAAGCTGGGCAGGCCCTCCACAGCCCCGCAGGTGGGGGAAAGGCTGGAAAAGGAGGGACATGCTCTGCAGCGGTAAGGACGTGGTCACGGCCCTCACTCATGTGCCATGGCACATGGCCACACCGGGGCCCACGGAGCCGGAGGACACAGGAGCAGAAGGCAGCACGTGCACACAGCGTTCCCATGATGCCAGTGACCAGAGCAAGTGGCCCGGCCGCGTATACCCCGTCGCCTTGCTGCGCACGGGCCTACCCCCAACCTCACGCTGTGATCACGGATGGCCTCCACCAGCAGCCTCCTCCCCGTGGTGCTCTCCAAGCTCCAAGACACACTGCTGGTCTGGGCGCAGACAGCAGACGGCACAGCCTTCATGGGGCCACCACAGTCTTGTTCTGCCCACCCTGGTCACCGGACGCTTGAAGAAGGGTCTCTGTTGGAGTCCTTGGTTGACAACACAGAGGACTATCAGGTGGCAGGTTCAAAGGTGACCCAACGGCTAGCTAATCAGGGGCAGGCTCTGCTCTGGAATGAAAGTTATGTGCATAGACAGTCATTAGGCATAAATAAACAAACTTTAGGTCCTTGCAAAGATAATGTCTCATGCATCTAAGCTTCTGCATTCATTTACCGCGAGAAGACACCGACAGGACCCATCACCACACTTTCGGGTGATGGGCTCCTCCTGGGCACCATCGGAAGCCGGGGACACCCTGCCAGGCCCTGCAGAGGTCTGCCTGGGGGAGGGAGATGCTCCAGAAATTCCATAAAACTCCCTGTTTCAAAGCCTTCACTCAGAAACGACATCTCTGGTTCCTAGTCCCAGGTCTTTGGAGCAATAAACCCTAGAAACTCCGGTGGCTGTGAAAACTGGTCCCCTGGGGCCTGTGCCAGTGACTACAGCCACGTGGCCTCCCCGGTGACGCACCGCTTGGGCTGCTGCTGCCCTGTGCACACTGGGCACTCCCACTGGACACTCCCCCGTGCACATAGTGGAGGCCCCGTGCACACCGGCACTTATCGCCCGCACACACTGAACGTCTGTGCACACTGGTTAGGGCTGCGTCCGTGTCAGATACCCTGCCACACCTACTGAATATTCACAAGGGCAGAAAGCTAAGAACTGTGACTTTATAGTTTTTATAGAAACTGGGAGAAAGTATTTGCCAATTACATACCTGATCCAGGACTTGCATCCTGAATAAACACAGATATCTCAAAACAATATGAAGAAAAGAAGCAACCCAATTTTTTAAAGGGCAAAAGTTTTCCACAGGCACATCACCAAAGGTGCCTACAGATGTGAGCACTCAGCACTGCTGGTTATCGGGCGCCACGAGCACCCTGAGGAGACCCGCGGACGCGGCTCTGGAGGAGCTGGAACCAGGAGACCGTCGTGGTGAGCGTGGCAGAGGACACAGAGACAGTGGGATTCTCCCCGCTGCTCATGGGAACATACACTGTGCACCCTTTGTGGAAAGTGATTCCGCGGCATCCCAAGAAGTTAAAGGTACAGCCACCATCTAAGCCGCTTCCCCACCATAGGTGTCCCTCGAGAGAAGTGAGCGCACGTGTCCGGACAACGACGTGTACACAGATGCTCGTTTCTGCTCAGTCGTAAGCGCCAACATGGCCATCGATGGGCACGGGAGAAGCCGACCGGCCCTTCGGCGCGGTGGAATGTCACTCTGCGAGAAGAGTGAGCCGGTGGTACAGGTAAGAGCTCGGATGAACCACGAAATCATCCTCCTGAATAACAGAAGTCAGACCAAAAACAGGCATAGTTCCTGGTCCCATTAACACGAAGCTAAAGGGGACCAAGCTTGCGCGTCAGACGCCTGCGGATGGGAGTCGGGGAAACGGGCTGGAGGGACGGTTTGCAAAGGCCCCAAGGGAAGGTGCAGATGAACAGACACATTCACGAGCTTGAAGGTGGCGAGGGCTTCACACACATACACTTATACGTTCATACACATACACATACACTTATGTCAAAATTTACCAAATGACACATTTTTAATAAATAAATTCAAAAATTTAATAAATAAATCAAGCTGTTTTCAAAAGTAGCTTATCTGAAGGAAAAAGGGCTTTGCACACGATCGGTGAGAACACATGCCTCCGTAGTCTACGTGTAAGCTCGGGGAGTCACCGTGGGCGCACGGCAGTGGGGTCTGCGCCCTCCACCCGCGTGCCGGGTCCCCGCTGCCCACAGGGCTGGCGGGACACTCCGGGAGCCCTTCACCTTACAGAAAGCTCTCTCATGGGCTTGGGCATCTTACCACGGCCTGTATCTTACTATGTTTTCTATAACTCGGCCCCGTCTGCATCCAGATGGTAAGAACACCCCCTCAATCCTCAATAATTGGTGGGAGAAACAATGTTGTTTCCTTTGGTTTCCTTCTGTCGCTACCAACAAGGTTCAGACGACTAATGTGCCCAGAACACAAAATAATGATAACAATCGTAATTAACCATTTATGTGAACAGAAGCTTCTTGTCCGAGCAGCTGGACACATGGAAAACGTGTCGGCTGAGCACAGGGCGGGGGACAAGTACAGAACCAGAGAAGTGTGGCCAGGACACGCTGACCTCACCAGGACCGCCGCGCTCGCGGAGAAAACCGTCACTGGCGTCATGGAAACAAGACAACCGGCAGCTGGGAGAAGTGAGTTGGCCTCCGTGTAGACACAGCCTAACTCCGTGGGGCCGACCGCACGGTGAGAGTGTTCTCACCCGGAACCAGGGCCGGCGTGCGCGTGCAGCACGAGAAGGGGACCTCGTGCCCCGGCGCCCAGGGGAGGCCTGAGGACACCAGAGCAGCCAGGCCCGACAGCTCTCCACAGCTCGCGGAAGGAAGCGCGTGTCCATCCCACGCAGGCGAGAGCACGGCTCGGGGCTGCGGAACCGGGGCTGGAGCCAGCCCCGTCCGCCTGTTCTTCCGCGGGTCCTGGGCACTCAGGGGCCCTCGTGCCAGGGCACGCGCCTGTGAGGCGGCAGCAAGCCCTCACATCGGGCACACAAAGGAAGCGACCCCCGGCTGGGCCTCGCTCCGGGTGTGCAGGAGATGCAGCCAGCGTCGGGCCTGCTGGCCCTGCCCCGGGTCGCAGGGAGGACCTGAGTGTCCACGGGGACTGGCTTCTCCAGCTCTCCCAGCTTGGTTGTGTGCACCAGCTGCTCCGGGAGCCCCTCAGCCATCCTGAAGGACATCCTGCGATACCCTGATCCCAGCTACCCAGAGGACGCCCTCCTCTTCCTGCCGCTGACCCTCAGCAGACACCCAGGGAGACCCCTCGCGACGCCACCCCAGGGGCCACGCTCTGACACCATCTGCATGGCCGTCCTGCACTGTCTGCCGGGCCACCCTCCCTGCAGCAGACCTGCTCCGGCTCCCCAGACACCGGGGGAGCGGCCTGGGCGGCCGGCTCGGGGTCCCTGGCTGGTAGTGGACGTGTGGTGGGCACGTGTGCTGGGCTCGCCCGGGACCAGGTGGTGGCGCTGCTGCCCTTGGGCTTCTGTGACCACCTGCTTGGGGCCTCTGGGGCTCGCCGGGGACTGGCCCTGGGAGCTCACCTGGCCACTTCCTGCTGTGTGAGCCGAGCACACCGTGTGGTCATCAGAGCACAGTCCTGAGGGTCTGCCCCAGGTGCCCAGGGCACCCCGTCTAGAACAGGGCAGTAGTGTACCTGGGGACGGGCCCGAGCCCCCCACTCGCTGCAGGGTGGACGCACCCATCAGGCACGCAGGGGAAGTTGGGGTGATTTAAAATAGCGCCTCGTCTCTGTTCTTTCACGACAAACGTTTTCAGAAACCACAGCGGGGCCGGAGCTCACTGGGGTCGACAGAAAGCTTCATTTCCGTCGGGCTCTGACGGTCCGTGGTCCACACCCCCGACGACTCACTTCACCCAAGAGCCTGTTTCCAGTTTTCCCATAGCCGCCTGCCCGCCCTCCTCAGGGAAGGGTTCCCGATCCCTAGGCTGTCGCGGACGAATTCCCTCAACGTTCCCCGTCTGTTTCCTTCTGCCCAGCGCGTCCTCTCGTCCTTCCTCCTCCCTCTCGCCTCCCTGGCCGCCGCCACCCCCCCGGGCTTCCTCCTTCCCGCAGGCCACAACCCCCCTTCCTTCCGCTCACGACTCCGTCGGATGCCGAGTATCCCGTGTCAACGCAATAAATCCTTCCCGGACGACTCGGTGACGTTACCTCTCACCGGCTGAAGTGGACTGTGAGGGTGCGTCTCCTTTCCGCCGTCCGTAGGGTCAGAGGAATCAGTACCCCTGAGATCGAAGACACAGAAACCCTCTGCAGACGCGTTGATCTCAGGACATCCAGAGCGTGGTGGGAGCCGGGGAGCTCACGCCACCCGTGCTCGGGTCTGAGCGGAACTGAGAGCTGGCGTGACCTAGGGAGCGACAGGCTGTGTCCATCATCTCCAGAAAGCTGGGCCCACGCACAGCTCACCCTGAGCTCACCGGTGAGGACAGACCCACTGCTGCCTGTGCAGAATGTCCCCGAATCACGGCAAGTCGTACAACAAACACCAAATTCCACGGGACGTAAGTCAGCGGACTCAGAATCTGGAGGAGGGTGAGCGGAAGTCGGCACGTGATCGCCGTCCTCCAGCCCCAGATGGGAGATGAAGGCCTGGGCCCTGCGCGCCCCACCCTGAGCCCAGCCCTGCCCCGCAGGGGAACCTGGGACCGTAGGTTCCCACCCAGGGCCGCAGAGGCCCTTTACGGAACCGCCCCGCGGCTGACAGACCGGCTCTGTTCCCCGGACGGAGACGGAGGCAGGATCTAAACCCTGGTGCTGTGCTCTGTCTCTGTCCCACCCTGTGGGTCTGGGTGATCACTTAGTCCCTCTGGGCTTTTGTTTCTGCAAATGGAGAGTCGCATCCGCCTTGCCTGCCCAAGGGCGTTTGACAGGTGGGTCCGAAATCTGAGGGCGACCCTGGGGAAACCACAGGCTTCACTTGATTGAAACTCATGTTTTTAAGCTCCAGGCATCAGGACTCCCTGATGATTTGCTCTTCCCGGGGGCTGGGGGTTGGTGTCCAGGACAGAAATAAAGGGTGTGAGACAGGTTTGCCTGTGACCTTTCGATCTGAGAGTGTCAAGATCTATTTCTGATCAATGCTTGCGTGTTGCACGTGAGGTACAACGCCCACGCGTGTGCCTTGGGGAACTGCTGTCTGCATCTGCCTCATTTACACGGGATGGAAGCTTTGAGAAAATGCAAAGAACCGGGGCGCCTGGGGGCTCCGTCGGTCGAGCATCTGCCGTCGGCTCAGGTCATGATCTCAGGGTCCTGGGACCGAGTCCCGCGTGGGGCTCCCTTCCTGGCGGGGGTCTGCCTCTCCCTCTGCCTCTCCCTCTGCCGGTCCCCCCACTGCTCATGCTCTCTCTCTCTCAAATAAATAAATAAAAATCTTTTAAAAAATAAAAATTAAATTAAAAATTCAAAGAACTTCCGTCACAACCAACTCTAACAAGAAAACAGTGGGATGGTGGGGAGCACAGCTCCCTGTGCCAGGACCAGGACACGCGTCCTGCACGTTGACGCCTGTGCCGGACCGTGCTGCAGAGACAGACCGGGCCGCTCGCACCCCGAGCTCAGGCCACAGGCGGCTGCGTGCTCGTTGGCTGGGCTGCTCCCGGAGGCGCCCCGGGGACTGCTCCTGAGCGCCACTGGCCAAAGCCTGAGCAAGAGCTCGGTGCGAAGCTGCCGTGGCACCGCCGTCCCGTGTTAGCCCGTCTGTCGGCCGCGGGAGGTCATGCCCATCTTCCGGGACGGCGGGGGGAGCGCCTGCGCGGGCTGCTGAGGGCTCACGGCCAGCAACCTGGAGGCTGGCCGGGCGTCTACGTGGGAGCAGCAGGTGTTCAGAGAGGGGAGCTGGCTGGGTTCTGACGAGGAAGGAGCCGTGTCCGCAGTGCGGGGTCCAAGAAGGGTCGCGGCTCCTCCCCAAGCCCAGGGGAGCCACAGAGAGTGTCGGAGCCGAGCGTGCCGCAGCCAGAACCGTCCTTCTTCGGGGCCGATCCCGATCTGGCCAGAGGAGGACAGAGCGCCGAGGACGGACAGAAGCACGGACAAGCTGGGCCACGGCGGGCAGATGGAAAGAAGGACAGAAGGACCGCGAACACAGACACCACGTGTCTTCTTCCTTCCTTTGCATTTAGAATGTGGCTGGTGGGGAGACTGGGATTTTGTGTTGAGGTTCCCTGGGTGAAAAGCGTCGGATACCAGCAGATCATTGGCTGGGAAAACTTCCAGAGCCGTCCGTTCCCTCATGCAAACGTGTGAGCTCACTAGTTATTAAAATATTTAAGAAGAAAAATAACTTTGAAGCATATTTCAATTTAAGCAATTTTGATTTTTAATCTTTATTTTATGTTTTTCATAAAAAACTATATTAAAATCTGATACACTTAGGAGACAGTAACTTTTTGGTTTTTAGTCTTCTAAATCAGCAGTTGTCAAACATCTGGTGTGAAAGGACAAATAACAAATAATTGACGCTTTGCAGGCCGTGGGTCTCCACTGCACCTGCTTACCGCGGCCGGCGTAGCTTGAAAGAAGCCACAGATAAAATGTTACCAAATGGACACCTCTGTGTTCCAATAAAACTTTATTTACAAAAGAAGTTTTATTTATAAAACAAGCCCCTGCTTTAATCATTGGCCAATACAAGAGACATTAAGTAACAACCTTGATTATAATAAGTGGCATTATTAAAATAAAGCCCTGAAATGTAAATTTTATGAATTAACCATGAAATGGTTTATGGGTTATACTGCCTTTGTAGTAATATTCACCCCAAACTGTTCCCCCACTATCAGAGCATCCAGACGTGCTCCGCTCCGATTTCACTCGCCCTTGGTACTGTCCCGTCTGGGGCAAGTGTCTTGACTTTTAATTTCCTGTCTTGTCTGGATGAGAGAATATTGGTCACGACAGGAAATAGAAGGAGACACATTCACACTATTAGCTTGATTCACATTAACATGTCGACATATGGTGCGTGTTCTTCCCTTTCCTCTACGATCCCGCCCCGTGCTTGCTGGGGGCGGCCCCCATGGACACTTACATCAGCTCTGTCTCCTGCGGTCCCACTGCTGGAGTTAGAGAGGCACGTGTGTGAGCAATGTACCCTTGTCCCCGGGGACAGGACTGCCTTCACGGCAGATCTCGCTAGCCCCAAGATTCTCCACAGGCCAGCTCAGGCGAGAACACCCAGCCTAGGAAGTCGGGGAAATCTGTGTTCTTCGTGCACAACAGAGACCACCAAACAGACACGATCACAGAGGAGGAAACGGGGACTGGGAAATGGAATATATTTCACTTTTGAAGAGATTCAGACAAAGTCACAGAATTAATTTCTCAAGTTATAGCTCCTCCTTCAGCTGGTCTGTGCAAATGAAATTATAAAAATAACCACCAGATTGCTCTGAACACTGATGCATCGTGTTTGGGCAAATAAAGCAAAACACATTTTTCATTAGGATAATTCAAACTTAAATCCCTGCTTGCCCCTCAAATATGTATTCTCAGATTTGTAAGTACATATAGTATTTGAAGCACACTTTTTAATTAAAATGTTTTTGAAAAGCCTGAAATGGAGACATACCAAATATTTAAATACTTTATTAATGTAGGAGAATTAGATAAAATAACTCAGCCTCCAAAATGTTTTCCCTGAATTGTTCAATCTTATTCCTTTGCAATGAATGGAGACTAAATAACTATCATATTTGCATTTTTTTTGATGTAGGTCCTGCCACATCTTTTTCAGAAAATCTAGATGTGAATGTGTCTATTATTTACCTAAATCCAAATCTGATACTTAAAAATTACCCCCCAAAATCTATTGTTACCTAAGTAAAACCTTAAAACTAGTTTCCTAAGAGAAACTACTTTAGAAAGTAGTAATAACAGTAAAAGAGAAATTCCTGTCTTAGGTCGTTTTGTACATGCAGAGCCTGAGACAAGGATTTGAGTTCCGTGAAGGGAGTCAGGAAGTAAGTGAAGCATTTGGAGGAAGGACTCAGGAGGAGGCCAGTGAGGGCCTGGTCTTGGGAAAACCTCAGCTCCGCAAAGACCCTTTTCCAGATAAGTCACTGTCCCTGGTTCCCAGTGTCGGGACATAAACATGTCTTTGTGGAGCCACCACTCAATCCAGTATAGCACCTTAGTTTTCAACAAGAGTGGCGGGGGCAGCGGGAGGGCAGACAAGGGGGCTCTGGGTGACAGCCAAGTACGGTGTGGGAAGAGTGGCCGGGGAGGGACCACAGTCCTTCTGCCGCGGCCATGCGAGCTGTGAAGAGCTTATGACATGTTTGAGTCCATGACTCAGAGGGAAGTCGGAACCAGAGAAAGAGACATGTGGACACAGGCACCCACACACGGAGTGTCCGAAGCCAAGGGGTCAATGAACAGTGAGTCGACGGACACACAGAGGAAGAGAAGACGGTGCCCTGAGTCACCCTCTCCAGTCTGTGGAGGCCGGAGGCTCCACAAAGTGCATGCAGAGGATGCGCAAGGAGACAGCCGTCCGGTACAGCCTTCGTCAGCAGACACGGGAAAGAAAGCATTTCGAGGAGAAAGCAGTCAGCTCTCTCAGAAGGAAAAGCAAACAGCAGCGGATGCCCACTGATGACCAGCGTGGCAAGGGGAGAACCGGAGGGGAGGATAATCAGGGCGAGAAGAGCGGTGTGCACTGCCAGGGGCGGAGAAGGGACCCCGTGACGGAAGGCCAGCTCCCGACGGGTTCCCAGCCACGAAGAGCAGGACAGACGGCCCTGCCGACAACTCTGCCCACGGCCTCACGTGGGCAACAGGTGCAAGAAAAGAGAACAGACGTTCTAGCCAGGGTTCCCTCTGGCAACGCGGATCTGGGAGGAGACGGGTCAGGAAGGACTTTCACGTGAACCCAGATGTGAGGAAGGTGAGGTGGCCACAGCCGCTCAGAGAGTGCTTGACTTCCTCCCGCCACGAAAGCCCCGTCCCCGTCACACGGTCCCCTTCTGCCCTGGATTCTTCTGGTCAGTCTGGTGGCACATCCATTCCCGTTAACCTTTACCTCCCTGCAGTACTCAAATCATGAGAAAACACTCTGCAAAACTGCCCTTTACGAGGCATGACTTTCCATCCGGAGGATTTGGGGCACTTAGAGCTCCTGCCGTCCCCACACCCCGGCCACGCCGGCGGATTTAAGAACGTCCGGATCCAGGGCAACGGCGCATTCCATTAGTTTCCAAGTCCCTCTGAATGTCTTGCCTTTTGTTGACTGAAGCTATATTTCCGGTGTCGTTTTAATAGTTTCTGTGTGCATTCTCTGTCTCTATTAAACTCGTGGTTTGATTACAGGTATAATGAATAATTGTTCTGTCATTTACATCCCGAAAGAAGTGCGTTCATGACCTGACCCCCGATCAGACTTCTCATCCATCATCTCCTTACACTCTCAGTGGGTCAGATTCACACAAGCTGAATGTCAGGGGATTACGTCTGGCGTTCACTCATCAGCACCTCCCAAAAACCTACCTTAGGATGTGATTCTGGATTCTAGATTCTGTTCTTCCTACAGACCCAGCCCTGCCCGCGGCGCACAGCGGTGAGCTCCGGGCTGGCCGGGAGCCGGGAAGACCTTAGGAGAGCACTCGAAGTGCCATTTCCCAGAGGGGTCGAGGGCTCCCTAAAGGGCTGGGAGTTCAAAGATCCTCCCCGAGGGGAAGGATCCTGAGGCATAAAGTCTGTAGGTCACGGTCGGCACCCGCGGGAAGCCCCCATCCTCCCGAAGCCTTTGTGCGCACAAGTTGGCTCATTCGCAGGGTCCCTGGGACCCCAGGAAGCAGGGCAGTTTCTGCCTACGACTGTGGTCCGTTTCTCAGCCCTGGAATCGGACTTTAATTAGCACTTCATTTGCCATTTGCTCCCTTTTCCACAGATACTTCCTCTGGGGCCACGACGGCCATTTCCTGCCCTTTCATCTCCCACAAGTGGTTGAAGCCCCGGCCTCCCCGACCTGCGGGAGCTGACGAGGGGCCGCTCACAGGGGGACCCGGGGCTCCAGACGACACGCGCTGTGCCGGCCTCCGAGCTCGCGGCAAGCCGAGTCGCAGCGGGGCGACCGGCGCCGTCAGTGAAAGGGGCCCGAGGTGCTGTGAGATGCCAAACTGACGCGGCTGCTTGTGTGAGGCAGGGGAGCTTGAGGACTTCTGGGTTTGAACCCGACAGACTCGGGTACTTGCAGCTGAAGCAGTGACAGTGAGTGAAAACCGTTCATCACACGGACCAGGTGTTGACCGGGGACCGGGCTCGCAGACGCCGCGCCCGGGCCGCCCGCCGGCCAAGCCGAGCCGAGCCTCGGGCCACGCTGCCGCGGAGAGAAGGCTCGGCACATCCGTACAGCAGAAGCGAGAAGCTCGCAGAACCACTTCAACCGCAGAATCGTCCCGCGTGATGCAGTCGAAAACCTCTCTCCGTGGGGGAAGGGCACGCGGAGCTCACGCGGCGGTCCTGCGGGGACGCTGTGCGGGGACGGCCCACGGGGCGGTGGGCGCTCCCCACACGGGGAGCCCAGAACGCGCCCTCTGAGCCCCCGTGGAGGGTTAGGGTCTCCACGTCTGCTCTGGAAAAGGAAAGAAGAAAAAGAAAAAAGTGCTTCTCCCATTGAAGTTTTAATTTCGTTTCCTGTCTTGGTCGCTGAGAGCGTCAGGTGTCGCTCACCTCAGAGCGACTGCTGATGAAGGTGTCCGTGAGACACGGCACGGGCGAGTGGCCTGTCCCTCTGCACCGGCCGAGTCCAACGCCACGACGGAGAAGCGTTCCTGCGCCGTGCCTGTTGCCCGCGCGGCCTCGCTCCGGCCCCGAAACCCGGGGAGCGCAGGCAGGTGCGGACTGGGGGTCACTTTGTGTGAATGTGGGACGTATCGGGGACTGTCACCAACCGCCACAGAGAATGTTCTCACTCAGTGGCATGAGCAATGATCGCGTCCGGGCGGAAACCCTGGGGGACGTCACACAGAACGGATCCCGGGTTTGGGGAGAGGTGCGACCTCCCTGTCCCTGCGGGAGGGACGGAGACAGTAAGACTGTCCGCGCACTGGAGCTCCATCTGTCCCTCTCACGCAGCCGGCCTTGGGGTCTGGCGATCGTGACTTTGCCTCGAACACAGCTCTGCCTGAGAAGCGAGCGCCCTTTCTATGCATGTCCAAGGGGGAAACGCTTTGTTAGTGAGAAAGGGCGCGGGGTCGGAACTGCTCCTCCTTCTCGACCTTCTCTTCCAGCAGCTGCTTGAATGCGTGACTGACCTGCTGGGCAGTTCTGCGCAGTCCGTGAAAGGGTTGGGAAGCCGTGTAGACCCCAAGGTCCAGCTGTGACGGGCCCAGCATCATCGGCCCCTGGAGCTGGCATGACCCGTGGGTGTTACGGGAAGAGCCCCGGACACCCTGCTCAGTGGGGCGGGGAGGGAGGCTTCGCGACCCCTGCCACACACACACCGCGGCCGGTGCTGGGCCACCGTGTCCGCGGCTCGCCGGCCAGTCTGCCCACAGCCTCTGCCTCTGCAGAGAGAAAGAAGGAGAGAGTCTGGGGAACCCCCACGGACTGGGCTGCGGGAGCCACGGAGACCCGCCCTCTCAGTCCGGGACCCACAGCTCGGAAGTCAAGGAGCAGCCGGAGCCAGCCGCCCTGCAGGACCTCGAGGGGACCGTCCTCCTGCCTTTGAGTTGCAGACGGACGTGAGTTTCATGGGACCATGTTCAACCCCTACAGGATGCAAGGCGGGTTCTGCTCCCAAAGGAGGCCCAGGCAGGCTCCAGCAGCTCCCCTGCCTCCAGTGCTGAGAACCCGAACAAGGGGGGACGCCCTACAGTCACCCTGCTCCCGGGAACGGGGCCAGATGCTTTTGATTGTGATTTCATCTAATCCTCATGATAACCCCAGAAGGAGACACAATTACTCTCATTTTGCAGAACAGAAAACTGAGATTTAGGGACAAGACGCAAGGAAGCAGCCAACGAGGCTTCGCCAGGTCTGTGCCCCTGCCCCGCAGAGCCGCGTGGGAGAGGAAGGAGGGTCGGCGCCGTGGCCCAGCTCCAGCCCCCACGGGTCCGCCGCTGGGAACAGGTAGACCCTGAGCAGGGGCTCGGGGGACGCGGGCACCCAGCCCGTGAGGAGGTCCTTCCAGCCGCGTGTTGGGAGCGACGCTGCCCGACGGGACGAAAGCACTTGACGCTCGGCCGCTGGAGTCAGCTGGCTGGAGCAGATGTTTTTACTCTGGGAACTACCAGACCTTTCTGGCCGTTCACTTATCCTTCAAGGGGATAAAACCCACCCTTCCTTTATGTGTTGTCACTGGAGCATTGCACAACTTTATCAAACTTTTTATTCTGGAAACTGAATTAATTTTCTGCAAGGGGGTTTTGTGCGGGTCTTTAATCACATTTACTGGGGAACATGTGTACCGCGGGGCTGGAGAGCCGATTACGGCCTCCAGAAAGGCCACTTTCAAAAGGAGATTGCCCTCGCTCCTGAGGCCTCCATCGGAAGGTCCCTGGGTTTTGTGAAGAGGAAAAAATTAATTACTATTTTAATAACGAAGCCAAGCCTGCTGAAAATCCTCTTAGAGAGGAGCCGGGTGACGTAACGGCTCGCAGGGGGTTATTGAAGCTCGGCCCGCCGCCGGCCTCCACCCTCTATTCATCCTCTGTGAGATGGTCCTGGCTGCTGAATCGCGCATCAGGGAATTAAAAATATAATAATGACACTGTGTTTCCTTGGGAAGGGGAAAAGTTGTGATCTGGGGCAGCAGGTTGCTGGGAATCCGCGTCTGCTGGGGGCCCGTCTGTCCCTCCGCCCGGCTCAGGACACGAGCACGTGGGCGAGGCTCCGGCCCGGAGCCCCCAGCTGCCGGACGCTGGGCACAGAGGACCCTCGATCCGAAACGAGGTCCCCGGCTGCCGGCCGTGGGTCCGTCTCCTTCCAGAACTCGGTCTGGTCACCCATCCTCCCAGCGTGTCTCATCCGGCTTCTGAGAAAAAAAGTGGAGCTTGCCTCTAGACGGTGGGCAACTTTGCCTCATTTTCTTTCTCCTGGAAGGTACAGGTTCTGCACCCGAAGACAGACTCCGGGGGTTGTCTATCCCCAGGCCCCCACTCTGGCGCTCATGAGGCGTGTCAGCAGAGGGACAGGGTCCCCGTGGAGGAGGCGCGTGGTCCTTAGACGGGCCTGTGGTCGGCTGCCCGTGCCCTCGCCGGTTCTGACTCTGCTGTTGCCTCCACGGGCCTCCATGGCCCGAGGCTGCACCCGGCTCACGGCCTCCACACAGCACCCCTGCGCCTCACAGACCTCTCCACCGCCTCCCCGCACGACCTCACGCAGCGCCCCTGAATCCACGACCAGCCCACACTCACACGCGGCCAGGCCATGGGCCTGGAAACGCCCACGACAAATTGTGTGCGGGACACGTGCAAGGCAGGGCCCAGCCTCGTCCTCCTTCTGCCGCAGGGCGGTCCTGAGGGGCAAAATGCCAAAGATGACCCGAGAGAAAGTGACAGTGTCTGCGCGTGTGTCTGTGTTTGTGTGTGCTCACGCATGCGTCTGTGCAGGCCTGCATCACACAGCGTGGTCCTGAACACAAGGCTTCCCGCCAGACAAGCCTCGCAGGACCCGGCTCACGGGCCCACGCCCCGACGGCCAGCGTGGGCGTGCGGCTCCCGAAGGGGAGAGAACCAGCCCGTCCCCGCTCGTCTCCTCCTCTGGCTCGTCTTGGGTATCTGGTAGCCAGGCTCTTTGATCTGGGGAGCTCGTCGCGCTCTCAGCTACTGGCGGCCAGCACGGGGAGAGCACACCCTTCCCCCGCAGGGCACAGACCAGCGCGCCGAGGCTCAGGGTAACCCGTGGGCACGGGCCTCGGCTTCTTCACACAAAGGACGCGCATGGAGGGCAGGTGCACGAGCACAGAGCACGTGGGCGCAGAGGCAGACGGGAATCCCAGCGGCCTGGGTCTGCCCAGGGCTCAGCCGGAGCGGCCCGCTGTGCGGCCTGGGAGCTGAGAACGACTTCCGCGTAGTTCCAACGACGCGAGAACCGCGCTCCACGACGCACGAGAAGGGTACGAGCTTCAGCACTCGTGTCCACCGACGGCGCATCGGAGCGGAGCCGCCGCCACAGACGCGAGGCCGCGGCCAGGTCCCGCCTGACCCTCCCCAGGCCACCACCCCGTGCTGCCCAAGTACACTCACAATCCGGAGTCAGATCCTCTGCGAGCTCTTGAAACAGCAGCCTAAACCCTCCGGTCCCGAGACGGGGCCATCAGGAGGAGCCCAGGCCGCGTGGACCAGCAGGAGGAGCCGCGGTCGCTCCTCCAACGGGACCCGCGGTCGCTCCTCCAACGGGACCCGCGGTCACTCCTCCAACGGGACCCGCGCACCCTTCCCGCACGTGCAGATTTCTCTGGAGCCAAAGGAGCTCCGTGACTGGATGGAAGGAAAACGTATCAGATGAACAAATGGGGAAGTTTTATTAGCTGTTTATAACCTGTATTTTTTTCCTAAATTGCTAGAGTTAGCATAAAAGAGACGTGTCATATTGATGTGAAGGCTCCCAGTTAGGATTATGAATTCCGTGACAGCACGATTGCCTTGATATCAATATGTTTTTTCATGAATTGCAAAGAAAAGCAGGTGTATAAAAATAAAACTCACATAAAATATAAATTATCATCATGCGAGTTAATTCTATACCCTCAGGACACAATAGCTCACGCACTTTATATTTGCAAAAATGTTTGCGAGTTACTTTTTCGATTTATTTATTTATTTCTATTTATTTAACATTTTTTCCCCTCGCTGAGAGAACCCTGTAAGATAGACATCTTATTTCCATAACCGTCCCTGGAGGACAACAGTCATAAAATGTTGCGGTGTTAACCTTGATGTCCCAGATCACATGATGCAGAGCGTGTCCTTCGAAACGTACAGGAGCTGGAGTCAGGTGTCCCCCTGGGCGGGGGCTGCGAAGGGAACCAAACCCTACCGTCTCTCCTCACCAGAGCCGGCATCTCGGCAGGGCAAGTCAGGAGTGGGGGGCCCGTGGCTCGCTGTGGGCCCTGGGACCAAAGCGGAGGGAGGGTGACCCCCTGGCCGGGTCACCGTTTTGGACCCTCACACGCACGTCTTCATGTGTTGAAAAGCTTGTCCCCATGTTGTCTCCCCCTGTCTCACCCCACGAGGAAGGTAAGCCTCCAGAAACCGGCTCCTGGATTGCCCCATGCACGGTCCCTGAAAGTGTTGCTCTGGGCTGGAGCGTGCCACCTGCTCATGCCCCGTTACCGTCACTGTCACCGTCACCGAGGCACTCGTGGGGCGATTCTGAGTCACTGACTGGGGGTGGTCCAGGAACCACACTGGGAGCTGTGAGGCCCAGACAGGGGAGCCTCCCAGAGAGGCTCCCAGACAGAGGCCTAGAGAGGCCCTCCCCAGGCCAGGTCCGGTGACTCAGGTGGCCTCCAGGCCTCCAGTGACTGGCCTGAGGTCCCCAGCCCGTGCTCACCCCGCTGCCCTCATCTCCCATTCTCCCCGTGAAACACGGCCCTCCTGGCTTCAGGAATCTGCTCGTGGAAAGAGCCCTGTCCTGATACCAGAAGGGTCTGTTCTACGTGGGCCGTGTCACCCGCCACAGTTACGCTGACAGCCATCCCCCCGGGCCCCACCAACGATACCCGGTCCCAGGGAGCCTCCGGATTCCGGTTATGCTGAACCCACGCCTGTGGGTCTGGAAGAGCCTCCAGGCCCTCTCCCCATGTGACGAAGCCTTTTGAGTCGTCCAGCCGTCCTTGTGAAAATCTTCTCCCCAGTCACAGGTGCTCTTCTAACCGCGACGGGGTCAGGAGCCCGCATTCACCTTGCCCATCCGTTTCCTCCATCTGGGACATGGAGAGACCCCCTCCTTGGCCTCCAGTGGGAACCCCATGAATGGCTTTCTGCTCACGGAGTGTGGACGAAAGGTCCATGGCTGGCTTCTATGAGTCCTTGAGCCTTGTGCTCTTGTGTTACTGTGGGCCTCACCGAGAGGACCGAGCAGGGCTCTGGTCGGCCCTGTGCTGCTCCCGATGGAGGAAGCTCGGCACCTGCCCCTTCACGGGCCGGAAGGCGAGCCTCCGGCAGGCTGCAGAGGACGGCACGGGCCTGGTGGCGTCTGAGGTCGCTGGCACGTGGGAGCGCCGCTCACGGCAGCTGGCATCCCTCGTCCCGACCAATGCGGGACAGACACTCCGCATCACACTCCCCATCACTAAAATCACTTGTGCATTTTCCAAAAATGTAATTTACTTTCTCCTCCATTTCCATTTTGAGACCAAGAAAGTGACCGTGCGTCCTGTCACCAGCCGACTTGGCCCCCGAAGAGCCCGGGAGAAGCCAAGCTGTGAGGTGACTGATACTTTAATCACATGAATTTGCTCTGAATATTTCATCTTGAGGACTCGGGACAGCAAAACCGGGAAACCTCATCTGACCGTCCAGGCCGGCTCTCCCTTCCACGTGGGGACACTGACCGCGTCCTGCTTCCGTGATGCATGACCGTGTTACGCTCACGTTCCTTAGTAACGGAAACACGTTTTGTGTCCCGGTAGCATCCGGCATTGCCCTCCGCTGACGCTCGATAAATATTTAATTAGCCCAAACAATATCAATTCTGTCAGAATACCGCGTCCGTCAGTCTTTTTATCGGGAATTCATTTCTTAATTATATTGATCACTCATATCATGTGAACCATAATTGGCTCTTTTCTTCTGACAATATATTTTTAATGCGGTGCTTTTGACCTCTTTGTAACTGCAAGGTATGTCTTCCAGGGGAAGCGCATCACTTACACACGAACGCTTGCCGTCCTCCTTTCCTCTAACGCCGTCAGACCCAGTTTGTCTAAAGCCTGGGGGACGGCTTGTCGGTTTCTCTACCTGGAAACCTGTGTTAACCCTCTTGGTGCCCTGCTCTCTGGCCATGGTGGAGTGAGGTACTAACGACGATCGTGGTTTTCAGAAGAGGGAGCTGGGACCACAGCCGCCGGGAGGGGGGCAGCCCCGCGGCCACACGGACCCGTACAGAACGCGTCTTCCGTGCCAGCACCTTGAGGGAGGGGTTGTAGGACCCGTGGGCAGGCCCCACTGCTCGCCCCAGCTCTGTAGCTGGTCCCTCTCGTGGCCCGGGCTCACCCCCATGTCTCCTGAGCCACAGCCACGAAGGAAGGGAGATTGCAGGCAGCCTCCCGAGGGGATGTTGTCATGGGTAAGGTCACAGCGTGTGAGCGGAGGCGAGCCCTCTGACGTTGACGCTCACGTGAGGTCATGGTCATCGCTCGTTCCTTCCCTCACACGTTCAACAGCCAAAAGGAGGTCTTACGCTCTTTCCAAGCTCAGCTGGGATAAAAATGTGCAAGGCAAGGTCACTCCCAGCGGGGAACGAGAGTCCCACCGTCTGTGTCAGTGAGGAAGCCCCAGAGGTCAGCAAAGAAAACCCAGTGAGCAACGTGCCCAGATCCAGATGTCCCCCTGCCGTGCAGGCTTCTCGGAAACTCCGGCCAGGAGGCCAGCACACGGCCTGAGCTCTGTGCTTGCCGGAGCGGCTGGCGGCCTCCGTGGCCAGCATCCTCAGGAGGGCCGAGCGGGGACAGTACCCTGGGAACCCAGACCGCACACGGGGCGAGTCCCCGACGGCACAGCTGCCACTCCACGTCACTCGATCGCCCCCGGAGGGATTCGATGGGCAGCTCTTGGGTCCGAGCCGTTCGTTTTCCGAAACCGAGCTCAGATGACAGAGCTCTAGGACGGCTGTGTCTGAGGGAGGCGGCGTCATCGTGCCTTCCCATGCCGTCTTACAGAGGGACACACTTAAGAGTGACGGCGTGAAGCCCGGCGGCAGATGACGACAGCTTCGCGAGAGAACCTGTCCCTCCAGCGGGTGGGGCAGGAGGATGTTCGAAGGCCTGTCCGTGCCCGGGGTCTGGCCCGCATTAGGCACCTGGCGGGAGGTGAGGGCGATCCGTGGTGTCAGACAGGGGTGCGGCGAATGTCCACGAGCCTGTTAGCTGCGGCACGGGGAGGCGAGGACGGCTCTCACCTCTCCAGGGAGCGTGACCCGTGTGCCCCCGTGAGGTCTGGTCTTGGTGTTCCGGCGGTCGGAGAGAAAGATCCAGGCCCGGCTCCTCCTCACAGAGCCCGCCGTGCGCCTGAGAACCTCACAGCCTGCTCTCCTCTGCATGTGGACAAACCAGAAACTCGTAGACGCGCACGAGAACCACAGAAGGATCTAGATGGGCCTTCGTTCAGTTTTTGTCTCAGCTCCAGCTTCCCGAGCGCGTGTTCTTCAGAAAAGCACTACACACGTACTTACCTGGCAGGGGAGGTTCCGTGATCACGGAAAAGCACTACAGCTCCCACCTAGGAGCGGTTTTAAGGATCCGGACGCCAGCCCAGGGTCCCACATGCTCTGAACGGGGAAATAAAACAAAAATATAAACAGAAAACACCGGCTCGCTTTTCCTCAACGACTAAACTCCAGAGGAGGGGAGGTACTCTTGACTACAACATCCCTCACCCGGGTAAGCTTTTCGCCACTGGAAGTGTAATGAACAGCGAGAGAGAAAGAACAGACTTAACCGTTTGGCCTCTTTACGCAAGATCAGGGAACAATGACGGTGCTATTGTTACAAATTGTCTGATGAGCCCGAAGCAGCCCCTCGCCGGGGCCCTCGAGCTCCTCGGGCGGCCCGCGCTCCAGACATGTCCATCGCCAAGGACACGAGGGGGTTTCAACATTTGGAAAACGTGGTTCTGAACAACCACATTTCTCATCATGTTTAATCTTTCATTTTGCTTTTCAAATAATGAGCCCGGTATTTCCCTGCACGTGTCCCAGCCCTCTCCTCCCTCCCCAGAGAAAACCCGTGGGGACAGGGCCCTGGGGTCCCTTCCAGAGATGATCCGGGATCAGCCAGCAAGTGTGCGCGCTCCTCTTACCCTCGACTCTGACACCGGCTAGCCCTGGGCAAGAAGACAGGAGCTTCAGAAAGACATGGCAGGTCCGATGGTCGTAGTGTACGTCTCTGATCTTTGTGATAATTACGTTCTGTCAAGTCGCACAGCACGGCACCATCGCTCCGAAGAAGCACGGGGCTAGCGTCCTCGGGTCCCAACGCTTTAACCCATCAGCCGATGCGTAACCTCGCCGCGCGTGTTTCCTTCTAAAGACATCGCATCTCACCTCTGCTGCTGGTCTGCTCTGTAACTCACGCCGGAATGAAGTTCCCCAGCACTACACCTGGTGACTGCTTTAAATGATGAGTCACCAACAAAACCCACAAAAGGGGACCCTGGAAAGGGCAGGGGCTCGCAGGAGGAGGAGAGCCGAGACAAGGCAGAGCGCCACCTCGTTCCTCCTCCGCTGGGAACAAACGCACCGGGGAGTCCCATTTCCATCCCCTCTGCCTGCAAAGGAGCACGACGGCCCCGGGAGTGCTGACTTGGGTCACAAGCGCATCCTAGTGAGCACACAGAGAATCCACCGATCGTGAGGGTCAGGGGCACACGTCGTGTACATCAGTAAAAGTGTACTTGTATATATTTGTACACACCTCTATGTGCGTGAGCACCTGTGTTTGTGGGTGCAGCGAACACGTTGGGCACACGGGTATGTGTATATACACAGGAGTCTGTGTTCACATGTTTGCGTGTGTGTACACATATCCACATCTGTGTGTGCATGTATATGCGAGTGCACGTGTGCACATAAACCACACACGTGTGTGTGCGTGTGTACATGTGTGTGTGACCCGATGGTATAGGCTTGCTAGAGGAACTAAGTGGGACCACCCTGGAAAGCACTTGGCACAGCCCTAAGGTGCCACAAGCCAGTACATTTGGGGACCTAGAATTTACTGTCATCACGGTCATCGTTGCTACCATGAGCTTCTCTTAGACCCACCAAGGACTCACAAGACGACTCCCTGAGAGCAAAGATTCAGCAGAGGAAAGCCCGCGGTGCCCCCACTGCATCACGGGAGGCTGCACGTGACCCCGACCTCATAGCAGGGGCTCCGCACCACTGCCCATAGAAGGACTTTCTGGTCCTGCTCTTTACCCATTTGACATTCAGCTCCACAAGCTGGGACATAGAAAGGAGGGGTTCTTCAAAGAAACATAAGAGCAAACACAAAGAGGGTGTGTAGGAATCGTGCGTGTCAGGAGAGAGGCGTGCTCAGGAGTTGAGACAGTCCCTGTGCTGCCCCGGACCCGTGCTAGCGCCTCCACAGCCCTCTACATACCGGCCGGCACAGCGCATCGCCCTGGGGACAGGCAGGCTGCCGCAGCGGCCCATGCCCAGGCCAACCAGCGCTGCCTCCGCAGGGGACGTCGAGACCCGGAGTCGTTAGGGTCTATGTTTAGGAGTAAGGTTGCGGGGCCCCAGGCCGGGTTTCCTGGATCCTAACCCCTGGCAGGGTGGACTTTTCATTTTTAACTTGTGCCTCACATTGTCCCTGGGACCCTAAGATAGGAGTCCTTCTGAATGAAAAGAGACACAACAAATCTGAGCGATCGCCTCAGTACAGATCTTTGCAGAGAATGGGAGACTGGTTTTCTTTGAGGGACATCTCACACTTCCTGGATCAGAAAGTTCAAACCCAGTTCCCTCCTCCCAGAAAATAAGTGATTATAGAGTGACTTTACCCTCAAAGTCCGTCCTCCCTCCCACAATACAGACAACTGCCACCGACACAACCTTGTGATGAAGCCGAACGCGGACATTGACATTGACTCGGTGACTCCAAAAGCCGGTCGGCATGGAACGCCGTCCCGTGGGTGTCTGTTTGCAGAACTTCTTAGATTGGCAAGTGATTCTAAACCAGAACCTTAAAATGGAGATAATTACGAGAGTATCCTTTCAGTTAAACACTGTTACAAATTATCTAAAATTGATAACATAATATCTTTATCCAAGTTTAGAGCATCTTGTGCCCAGAATTGAGTCCCACGAGAGGCGCACAGAGTAACAGAGCAGTCTCCGCACTTTCCTGGGCAGATTTATTAGAGCTCAAAGAACCCTGAGCATCTTTAGCGGTTGACCGTGATGAACACACATCATGTAACAATACAAGAAAACAGGAAACATGGTACATTAACCTAAGCATCTGCTGCCTGCAGGACCCTTGGTTCCAGAATCCGGGGCACCGTGCCTGAGACGTGTCCGGACTGCCCCAGACACATTTTGCTCAAATTCCACACCGTGCAGACTCCCCAGGGGAATGCCAGCCGTCCGAGTGTACCCCGCAGAGAGCCTAACACGGTGCTTTGCACACAGTAGGCACTCACGACTCGCTTCTTGAATTTAAATGACAGGATTCACATCTTCAGTCATTTAATAAGTATCTATTGAGGACCTACTATGCACCCGTCACTTTTTGTTCATCTCTGGGGACAGGATCATGGTCGAGGAAAAGATTTCCTGAAGGAAAATGCTGTCGTGAGTGAAACCAGCAACGGGAAATGAGGGTAATCACGGAAATAGGGACACAGAAAGGCCAGGCCAGGCCGGGGTGGGGAGGAGTGGCAAAGTCATCGTTCGCAAAGGTAAAAACCTCATTATAAATCGTAACCGTTTTTAACTGTTTGGATGCTGATGGTGAAACATTTGAGTAAGATATTTTAAATACATCTAAATTATTTCCTTATCTCTACACTTACCAGATGAGGCAGCATCTACACGATTCTCTTCCGTGGCTTAAATGGTAGAGAAAAAAATGTTGTAAGTTATATTTCCTTAAATATTCTTTTTTTTAATGCTCAGTTAGCCAGCATAAAGTCCATCATAAGTTTTCGTTGCAGTGGTCAGTGAGTCATTATTACATAGAACACCCAGCCCTCCTCCCAACACGCGCCCTCCTTAATGTCCATCACCCTGTCACCCCATCCCCCGCCCCCACCCTTCCTTAAACATTCTGTCTCTGAAGAAAGTCGATTCCAAAGAGCCTAATCAGCTGGCAAGTGTGAGCATCTTCAGTGAGCAAACTGGTCGAGTCACAGCTAATTTTTCATGTAAATGCCAGCATTTTGGCTGCTGCAATTCTGTATTTTGCTGGGACCCTGGAACCATATTGTTGGCAGCCCCCACCTCCTGCCGGCGCTCAGGAGGGCGACGGGGGAGCTCGACGGTGAGGGGCCCACCTGCCGGCTGGGCTCCTCTGCAGCCCCGCACCTCCTCTGCCAGGCTCTCAGGGTCGTCTTCCCCGGACACCCCCACACGCTGCCTTGGTTAGGAACGTGAGGCTAACACCAGGCAGGGGGTGTGAAACCCCGTGAGTTGTGTGAAGGGAAGCAAAAGGTCCCAGGCCTTCAAGTCCGCATCTTCTCATCTTGAAATCCATCTTAGGGGTTATAAATATCAAGTGCCTTATGAGTGTTTTTGGCAATTCTTGGCACACTGTAAGCCCCCAACGTAGGATGTTGTCACCGTGACAGGCGCTCACTGCCCACCACACCCCTGGAACTGGGCCATCATAGGTGAGTCTGTCTGTCTGTCCCCTCGGATGGACCGTCCTGGGTCTGTCTCTCAGCACCTGTGACTCGCTGGTGCAGCCCCTGCCGGTCCCCACGCCAGGCTGCTGGGCACTGGGCACCCTCGCTGTTGACAGTCTGATCAATTTCTCCCTATGCTGAAACTTCTGAACATCTGATTCCAACAAATCCAGTGAGTCCTAAATACTCGCTCCTTTAAGACGCCCCCGGATCACTTGGAACATAAGCCCCAGCACAAAGTGATCGGTGGGTCCCACCCGCCAGGCGGTGCGCTCTCTAGGGACGAGGGCTCCTGCCGTGCGTTGTGAGTGACGAGCACCTCACGCTGAACCAGCGCGCTGGAGAGGGTGCCCACACGTGCCATCGAGCCGTTCTCAGGGCGGGAAACCTTGCCACCAGGAAATTCTTCAACATACCTCTTCTTGCTGAAATTTCAGTAAAGTTTCCTGTTCAATTGTCGAAAGATGGTTATAAAACTGTTCTCCATAGTTTATGAATGATCAATCCTTTAATCATTATTTAGCTTTCTCTACTCCAACTATTTATTTCTATTGATCCGATATGCCTGGCTCAGACCTTTATCTTCTAAATGTTGTCTTCATCCCAGCCTTCCAACAGGTCACAGAAATGACCAGGACTCTGGCAGCGCTGGGCAGACACGAGCCGCCTCAGAACCCAATGGCGGCTGTGTTTAGTTCAGGCTCTCCGGGCTGGCTCGGGAGGATAAAAAGGATGAGTTTCCTTGGATACTCTACCAAGCTCAGTCTGGAAACTCAGTCCTCCTTGTACTGAGTTTCCTGTGACTTTGGGGCTCACGGCAGGCACCAGAGAACAAATGGGGTCACCACGGAAACCTCCCCCGACTAACGTAGCTGTGCTGGCCGCAGCCCCTGTGGAGGGCCCCTCCCAGCACGGACGTAGGCTCCGATTCACCTGCTACCTGCCCCCACAGCCCTGCCAAGACCAGCTACGTCGTCCAGGAGACAACGAGGACTTTTCAGGCTCCGGGTCCTCCCACGGACCCGCCTTCCCGAGGCTGCAGCTTGTGAGACCGTGAACCGCAACAGTAACTCACTTGTAAAGAAGTCAAAGATGTGTGTTAGACGCACCAGAGGCATTTGCAATGGGAGAGCGGGCAAACATTGATCTTCGCCTTAATTCGGTCCTGGAAAAAAACATGGCTTTAAATTCACTGAGTCTTTCCCTAAAATACTTTTCCAGATGCGTGTGTATTCAGCTACGTTTTTCTGTCTTGACTGTTCCGTGTATCAATGGGTGACCTTTTCCTCCTCTTGGCATTGCCTCTTTAAATTTGCATAAAATGTTTCCTTCGGTAAATAAAGCTCTTTGAACTCAACGCCGTCGTTCGGCGAGCTTCTGTACGGCGCATTTACGTGCACAGTGGTAACTGGAACGCGGTGTCGGCCAACACCTCATGAGGTTTTTGGTTTGACGAAAGTTAGATTTTTGTGTTGTTGTTTCTTTTAATTCAGTCACCAGGATGCTGATTTTGATTAAGGAACTTTCATTTTGAGGAAACAAGCCTTCCAAACTCGGAGGAGACTGGGGACGGTTGAAATGGAGAAACTTAAAACCATCTGATGGAAAATTTCAAGTAGGAAAGGAAAAGAAACAGATAAAGGTTAAAAAGGAGAAAATTGTTTGTATCGAATTCCCAGAGTCCATGGAGGTGTGGAGACCGACCTGAGGACACAGACAGCTCTGACTCCTGAGACGATGCACTCCGCGATCAGCCCTGGAGAGGGACGCTCGTGCAGGAGTCACACGCACAGGCGCAGACAGGACGCCCGGTCGGGCCCGTGGCGTGGACACAAGCCCCACGTTTGCGTCCTCAGACCCTCCCCGAGCCCGTCCCTGCCTCCACATTCTGGTTTCTCCTCCGCTCCGACGCAGCTGTTTGGATCGGCCGTGGCGGGTCGTTGCTTCAGCCGGAGGCAGGAGCCGGAGTCCCTGGATTCCCACCTCCGGAGGGACGGCCCCTGCGGCTGGTGTGGCCTGGGCCCCACCTTGTCCTCAGACCCCGCTCTGAAGGCGCCTGTCCCCTGCGCTGTGCGTCCACGACCACCACGTGCTCCAGATGTCGACGCTGGTGTGAACCTTTCGTTGAAGAAGCAGAAGCCAAACGAACCCAGGCCTGACTCTGTCTGGAGCAAATGCCGAGACAGGAGCCCCGCAACCCCTCGCGCCTTCCCGATCCTTCTTGGAGCAAGTGCTTGTCCGACACTCGCGCCCTGAGAACGGCCCCAGCTGGCAGTGAACACCGGCCCCACGCCACAGTCTAAATATCCGATCCGGTGGGTCCGGCGAGGGCCCCAGGAAACCTCATGAGGACACGCCGCGTGGATGTTAGCGACGTTGTCTGCCCCGAGACAACCCGGGGATGCCGCTCGCGGGCGCCGCGGCCTCGCAGCTGTGCCCCTCACTCCGCCCCCGGGATCCGGCCAGCGCCTTCGCGGTGAGAAACTCAACGGGCCTGTTTCCAAAGACTGCACGGGAGAGCACGCAGCAGGCTGAGTGGGCGGCAGAGGCGGGCAAGGATTCCGGTCCAGACGGGGACCTGAGGTCTGCCTTTCCAGGGGTGCCCACTCGTGCCAGGCTTCACGCTAAGCTCTTCTCAGAGAAGCAGGGAGTCAGCCGCCCATAGGATCTCTCTGCAGACGAAGGGGGCAAGGTCAAGCCAGAGAAAGTGTAGGCCACAAGCCAGAGCTGGGGGCATAGGAGGTGGACCCAGGTCCACACCACACCAACACCAAGGGGCCATCTGTGCAGATGGGAAGACCCCAGGCATCCGTGAGCTGCGGGCTAAGGGCCACTGTCTTGAAGTTCAGTGTCAGAAACGTGCGCAGAGCCCGTTTTCCAAGGAGCCTGGACGGATAGTCCGTTGGACCCCACCGGGGGCAGGGAGATGCTCTGAGACTTTCTTCACATTCTTTCTTGAGAATACATTCGACTCGGAGGGAAGCCAGACGAGAGGTGGTCCGGGAAGAGCGCTCCTGGTGTCACGGAGGCGGAACGGAGGCCGGAGGAACGAGCTCAAGCAGGAGGGTGGCCGTGCCCCGCCGCGTCCCGCGCGGGGACCACCCCGGCACCGCGCACAGAGTCCCCACGCGGAGTCCCGTCCGCTTGGAAGAACAGTGGGAGCCGCGGTCAAGGCCCGGATTCACGGGGCTTGAGCAACTCCCAACGGCAGTGAACAAGTTCTGACGACGTCCCGGGAACTTCCTCCTCCGCGGGCCGGGTGAACAGCGCGCTGTCTCTTTAACTGGTTTTATTTTTTTTCCTCTTCTTTTCTTTCTTCCTTTTTTTTTTTTTTAGTTTAAAGATTACATTTAATATCTATTTCCCAGCAGTGTACAAACTGACATCATCTACTCATAAAAGCGGAATGCTTTGCTTTTTTAAGCTTCAAGCTGAATAACAAATTGCCACAGATGACAGCGGAAGAGAATGACAGAATGGAATCAAAAGAAAATTCATTGTCAACAGAAACCCCCTGCTGAGGAATTTCAATTTCATATATCTAATTATCCCTGTCAGTCGGAAGAACTGACAAAAAGCATTCTTTGTTCTCTGGCTCTGCCTCCCGCATCTCACTCTCAATTAATTCCGGCACAGAAATATGACTAATTGTCTTTGCGGCGCTCGAGAGCTCTGTGTATAAATGTTCACGGACTGAAAATGATTTGGGGGGCATTCATGCCCCGATTTATGATATCCGAGCACAATAGACATGCATAATTCAGGTGACAATGTTCGCGCCCTCGCACACCCGCATTACAGAGATTAGGCAAGATTCTCTTTTCACGTCCTTTTTTCATATCTGCTTGGTGACAATAACTCACTTTGCACCTATTAAAAGAGGAAGCATTATATGTCTGCTGTGGCTCATTGAAATTACCATGAACAAGATTATCAGCATTTAAATAGCATATGGGCAGTGAAGTGACTTGGGGGGGAGAGACAGAAAAATATTAGGGACTTCTTGAAAGCACAACACGATCTCTCTGTGAAGGTTCAAGTCTGAGTTTTGATTTCGGTTTGTTGGTGGTATTGTTTGGGGGATTTGCTTTGGTTTTTTCCTCCCCTCCTTTCTTTCTTTCTTTCTTTCTTTTTTTCTTTTTTTTCCCTTGCCCCTCGGTCTTGATCAGTGTTGACAAATGCTTTTCAATTAATGTAGCTAATGCTCTCATTGTCTTCTCTAGTAAATACAAGTACAGGCTCCTCTCACTCACTTTAA